>NC_061509.1:179063851-179119229 GCF_022539505.1 Lolium rigidum
CTTGGAGGCCCAACACTGTCTACAGGAATAGAAGCGTGCGTAGACATCACCGACCTAAATCCTCCGCCTATTTATACATGTTCTTGGGAAAACGCTGGATACCCAAGCCTCCATCCAAGAAAATTTCTGTCGCGGCCGCCATCGCAGAACCCATCTCGGGGGGTTTTGAAGCTCTTCCCGGCACCCTGCCGGAGGGGGAAATCATCGTCGGAGGCATCTACATCACCATGCCCGCCTCCGAAGTGATGCGTGAGTAGTTCATCCCTGGACTATGGGTCCATAGCAGTAGCTAGATGGTTGTCCTCTCACTTTGTGCTTCATGTATAGATCTTGTGAGCTGCCCTACATGATCAAGATCATCTTTATGTAATCCTATATGTTTGGTTTGCTAGGATCCGATGAATATTGTATACTATGTTGATATTGATTATATATTCATGTCATATGTTATTTGTGATCTTGCATGCTTTTCGTTGCTAGTAGAAACTCTGGCCAAGTGGACACTTGTGACTCCAAGAGGGGGTATTTATGATCGATAATAGGTTCATGCCTCTAGTTTTCTGGGAGAGTTACGTTTAAATTCTAAGATTGTAGATGTGATGTTGCTACTAGGGAGAAAACAACAATGATTTATCTGAGGGTAATTCTATTGTTTACTTTACACACATTGCTTAATGCGATAGTCTGTTGCTTGCAGCTTAATACTTAAAGGGGTTCGGACGATAACCTAAACGTGGCTTATTAGTCATAGACGCAGTTGGATTACAGTCTATGTATTATGTTGTAATGACCATATCAAATCTCATAGTAATCATCTTGTCATGTATTGGTCTATATTCTATCAGTTGTCTAGCTGTAATTTATTCACCCAACATGAAATTTATCTTTATGGAGAGACACCTCTAGTGAATTGTGGACCCCGGTCCTATTTCCTTTACTGATAAATTCTACTACAATCTTGTTCCGTTTACTTTCTGCAAACATCTCTTTCCACTCAATACGTCTAATCCTTTGTGTTCAGCAAACCGGTGAGATTGACAACCTCACTGCAAGTTGGGGCAAAGTACTTTGGTTGTGTTGTGTGCGGGTTCCACGTTGTTGCCGACGCCGGTAGTGCGCCCTACCACTAGTCAGCCAGCAACACCTTCAGAAGTCACGCCTTTCTCCTACTGGTCGATTAAACCTTGGTTTCGTACTGAGGGAAAACTTACTGTTGTGGTCATCACACCTTCCTCTTGGGGTTTCCCAACCACTTTCACAACAACTGCCAACAAGATTGTCTGGCACCATCACCGGAGCACCATCACCGACGGTACCTCCGGCCCCTGGCTCCTTTCCTCCATTTTCTTCTTCCATTTTCTTCTCTCTTTCTTTTCTTTACTTCTTTTCTTTCTTCCATCCATCCCCATAAGTGAAGATCATTCCATTACCCCGCCATAACAACTTCAAGATCTTCAACTTTTGGGCAAATATTATCAATGCTAAAAAAACCTTCAATTCTTATACAAAATGGTTAGTTAAATATAACCGTTGTCATCAACACCAAAACCACTTACTTAATGAGATATGTTCTTTCACCAACACTCATACAAGAATATCCTCAAGACAAACACCTCAAATCTCGATATACATGGATGATTAGATGATCAATCTCATCCAATCCCCTTCCACCTCACATGCCTACAGAGAACTACTCACACATGATGATGGAGAGTGAGCACACGCTTGTTGGTGATGGCATTGGTGGTGATGATGGTGGAGAAGACCTCGAAATCCCCCTCTCCAGTGTGGTGAGCAGGACCAATCTGATCCCCGAAACGAAGATCGTGGATGTGGCGGTGCTATGTTTTACGAAATGGTCCGTCCTCCTCGTTACCCAGTATTTTCAAGTATATATGGGAGTACGCCAAATGAGAGGTCGAGATGATACTCCACGACCGAAAGGGCCTAGGTGGCGCGTTGATGCATGTAAAAGGCATGCATGAACTTTGTAGTTTGTTGACACGTATTCCCACATATTTTCAACATATATGATGTTATATCCATGTTTTATATTAATTTTTTTGGATTTACCAATGATCCCTCTTATTTTGGTTATACTACTATGCAGGGAAAACTCTGTATTGTGTATATTTAACTTTCATGGACCTAAATAAAGTCAAATTGAGCTAGGATTTTGGGGGTGCCAATATTTCATCGATAGAAGCATCTGGAGCGCTTGGATCTCACTAGATAGGCCAAGAGGGCCAAAAGGCCCCTGGTGGCACGCCCAGGCAGGGAGGACACGCCAACATGTCTCCTTCCCTCCTGGACCGTCTAATTCGCTTGATTTTTCATCCACAGACTTCGTTTGACCTAAAAACCACTATATGAAGGACTTCCCGAGCTTCCTCGAGGGGAGCGCGACGGAAAGAGGGAAACACCAAAACATAGCCAGAACCAGCAAAGATTGGAGGGGGGAACTCCGCCGGAGCCACCGCCGGAGGGATCTCCACCTTCTCCAACGTCTTCATCATCATCACCATGATGAAGAGGGAGTAGTCCACCTGTGGACTATGGGTTGTGGCAGTATCTTGATCTATGTCTCTCTTGTTCTTCATAGATGTATGAGTTGCCCAACATAATTATGGTCACATATGTAATTCCTATGTGGTGGATCTTTATTCTATGATATTGATATATGAGATGGATCAGAACAAGTACTTAAGAATGGGGTACATGATATGATCTATCAATACATCTTACACATAAGAGGTACCAATCTCATATATCAATATATCATAGAACAAAGATCTGAATTACATATATGACCATAATTCATTGAGCAAAGTGTTTGGAAAAGTAGATACATTTGGGATGTATCAACATGGTACATGGGGATGGAAAGGCGTCCATATCAGCATCAGTACCATTCTTGCAAAAATTATTTGGAGTCGTTAAAGACAGCAATAACAAAACATGTTAATCTGAAAGGAAAGGCAACTATTTTAAAATCACGGCCATTGCCTAACACCCCTAATAGTGGTTCACGGTGTCGTCCCACTACTATTGGCTGGACAAAGATGAACATCGATGGGGATGGGACTCATGGAGCGTGAAGGTCGGGTTGGGGCTGATCACGCGTGACGATACAAGAGCACTGTGAACTAGTGAATTTCAGTACCTCTAGGGTTTGTGAGTGCAGAGCAGGTTGAAGCACTTCCTTTCCTCGAGTGCTTCAAGCATGTTACTGACCTTCAATGTTGGCCAACTACTATTCAGAATAATTGCAACAAGGTGGTGCAAGCTGTTGCATGAAATTCAATCAATAGATATTGGTGCATCTATTGGGAGTTCCAAGAACTTTTGAGACTTAAGGCCCCTGATCCTGGTGTCTCTTCCACTAAAATTTTATGCTTTGTTTGTTCCGTAGAATGTGGCCTTCGTGAAAATATGAAACATGGAGTTGACGGGAGGGACCGAGTGATCGAACCGAGAAAGAAGCTAGAACCAGTGGCCACTTGCGATTGTCTTCTCTGTAACGTAGGGTTGAAAGCTTATTTATTTAGGCTCTAAAAAAATTGAATTCAAAATTCGTTGAATTTTTGGGACAGTAAAAGGCCGAGATAAGAAAACCCCTGCTCGAGATTTCTGGGCCGTCTGGTTGCCTCGGTACCAGATTTAAACCGGCCCACAAGTCTCAGCATAGTCGATTCTTCATCCATAAAAAAATCCGGTCCCACTTACCAATACCAGTTAACCCTTTTCCTCCCTCTCTTGTACCCCGCTTCCCCCGAACCCTAGCCGCCAGATACCAGTCTCCCTCCTCTTCCGCTCCCCGCCTCCGCGAACCTCCTGGTAACTGCTCTTCTCTTCACCATTCAATCCCGCGCCCATTCTACGATTGTAATCGACGGTCTCTCAACTGTTTCGTTCGATTTCTCAGAGCTAATTCGCGCGCCTTGGTCCAAGATGTATCTCCAGTACTACGTCAACGAGAAGGGTGTCAAGGTGTACACCACCAAGGTGGAATGAGCTTTGCTCTTGCGCTTACTTGCTGTTGACTAGTGTATGATTTGAGCCGTGAGCACGTTCTGATGCTTTTCTTGTTCTTGTGCTGCAGAAGGAATCCCCTCTCGGTGTGCCGACTCAGTCTGCCCACCCAGGTATACCGGCTTCCTCCCCCCCTACTACCTTCTTTGTCTTGGCTGTTTCAGCTTACATGTCAAATTTGTGCTTTTGTTTTGAGTTTGGACTTAGTATGCCAGATTCTTGCGCTGTAAAAGAGGGTACACATGTCTGATAAGCATCCCCTTCTCGGTGTCATGTCCTGTTTGCTAGGTTTGGTACTTTGGTTGCAGCACCAACCTGCCTGTTCTCAAACGTTAAACACGCTAGCATGGTTTTCAAGAAACTGCATAGGTTGTATTGTTGGTCTTGGTATTTTCCTAGAATAAAGAGCTTTGCTTGTGCCCAAGCATTTTTCACTCATTGTTATTTGAAGGATCCTTATGAAAGGGATGCTGAATTCATGGTGGGGATACTGCTGCATACCACATGTACCACGCAGCATCTAATCAATTATTCACCTTGGTTCATCTGCTTTTTAATACTATTTGGATGTTGGAGGTTGGAATTGCTTCGTAAAGTTGTTGCTTTGTTATTTAGCAAAAAAAAAAAATAGTATGTACATTTCTGTCTGAATAGATTTGTTACTGATGCACTGTCGTAGGTATTTGTAGAATACCTCAAACATTTCCAGGTTCTCGGATGGTGAAAATTTTCTTGCGATAGCAGTACATTAGAATCTTGTCGTGTAACTTATTGTTGTTTATTCAAACACTACCCCTCATTTTCGAGGCTGTAGATAGAATTGCGAGATTTTAGCTTTTTAGTACACCATCTGCATTGCATTGTTGACGTACCAACAAGTTCTTATAGGCATAAGCAAAATGTAGTGGATTGTTCTTTTTTCTGTACTTACATCTTTACTTGTGATGCAGCTCGCTTCTCCCCAGATGACAAGTACGCTCGCCAGCGTTACCTGTTGAAGAAGAGATTTGGATTGCTGCCAACCCAACAGCCAGCACAAAAGTACTGAAGCAATTGGAGGATGGGTTATCTAAAGAGACATTTACTATGCGGAATTCCTGTTTCGAGTGTAGATTAGGCGATCAGCTATGTGAACAGAGAATCAGTACTGCAACTTTCTTATCTTGCTTGTTGCCGCAATAACTCTGAATGTAATGCTATGCTATTGATCGGTTATGCTCTTTGTACTATGCACTCCATATGAGACCAAATCATCTGGTTCTACCTTGCTCATAACTGCCTTCATGATTAGCTGCTAAAATGAGAACCAAACTCTCAGTAACTTGATTTCACATGCCATAAGTAGAGAATTTTTTGTATAGCTGGAGAAGCAAGTGAGCAACAGCTGTCATTTTATTCTGCTCAATATCATTTATTTGAATAGTGCGTACAGTTTTCACTTAGAACAATTTCTGACAGCGTTGAACAATCCCAAGTTGTGACCTAAGAAATGTTTCCTTTTTTTTTTATTTCCTTTCCCCATTCACTAGCTGCTTGGTTTTGGTTCTTTGTGGTGACCTGGCGCCACATCGATGTTCGTCGTAAGGCTGGCTTAGGGGAGGCAGGGTAGAATTGGATATTTTTCAGCAAGGTCTGTTGAATCAGTAAGAACGTTCAATATTTTTCAGCAAGGTCTGTTGAATCAGTAAGAACGTTCAGGCGCAAGTGGTTTGAAGCTCAATTGTTTAAAGTTCACCCTCCATCATTTACATCTTTTCTTCCCACCGATGAAAATTTGTTAGTTCATCCTTCAAATGGTTGAGAGTCCAATATTAAAATTTTAGAATCGATAGTTGTTAGTACTGGAGCTGAAACCCATCCATTTTTCTTGGTAGAACTTCTTAGCAATGGAGCTGACATCTATAATTCTTTTTGGTTCAAATAAATAAAGGTATCATGTTGCTTCTTTTTGTAATCTGCCCGCGGTTGCCTCAGCAGGCAAAACAGTGCAACGTTATCTTTGGATGGTGCTCTTCAACGCTCATTTGATGAACACAAAAAATAGAGAAAATGAAACTGAACATTATGAGCAAAGAGAAAGAGGTCATTACAATTAGTGTAATAATACGATGGTCACAGAGTTTGCCATAATGTCATGTGCATCACAGACGAGTATAACTAACTTACATTGTCAAAATACGATTCCCCCCAAAATGTCCACAGTAATAATCATAATAGGTATGCCACAGGTTCTTTCGGGGTGGTGCTGAGGGTTGAGGATGTATTCTGTGAGCAGTCACAAGATGAGCAATGATCATATCCACACCATTTCACACATAAGATGGCTTTTCAAACTAATCTGGTGAAGAAACCATCACAACCTCCCTGGATGATGGATCGTCGTCTTCATAATCAGAGATGTCATCTCCAGTGCTAATTATATCTGCATTGCTTGCCTGCCTAACAAATTGACCTCTCACCCTCGGCCTCGTTTCAGCAAGTTTCTTCCGATTTACATACCTCACCTTCTTATCAAAGCAGCGATCCTTCCTTTTCTGTCTGAACTTGGCAAGTGCTGCAGCCCTCCTGTCAGAGTGACTATGTGTTTCCTCAGGAATCGGTGTGCTTGATACCGGTGGCCACACATTTTGCGTTGACAAATGACTGGAATGTACACTCATACCAGCAGGATTGTACTGAAATGATGGCATCGTAGATACACCATGGCCATGGGGATAAACATTGTATTGATGGAGGAATGCTGGTGGTGTATGTGCTTGAGCAGTGTTTATGTTTGCTTGAAAATGTTGCACTGAATGAAGTGCCATGCCATGCTCTACCATCCCTGGATAATAATATGGGAAGTGATATACAGGAGGAGTTCCTGAAACATCTTGTTGGCCTTCATTTCTTTGCTCCGGATGCAAGTTAGAGGAAGAAAAGCATACCGAAGGATACTGCATAGGCATGTCAAAAGCTTTTTCATCCCGAGTATTTACACTGCTGTTAGTATCAATTCTGTCAGTCGCGCTAGAGAAATCACCCTGGTGATCCATAATATCTAACTGATTACCCCCTCTCTGTAGTTCATTATCCAATGGGGTGCTGGTTGGAGTGCTTTGCTTAACATACGCTAGAAATGCAGACGACTCAGCAAACCTCAAATTGGTCTTTATTGGGCGTGAAAACATTCCTCCTGAAGATGCTGGTAAAAAGATAAAAGCTTTAGAAACCAGCTGAAAACTATGAATGAGTAGTTAGCATAATAGGGGATAAAACAACGACAGCTAAAGGGGAAAATAAAGGTCAGACATGCACTTACATGCTTTATCGCCATATTCAGTAATGCTTGGTAGATTCTCCAATTCTTCTGTCTTTGGGGGATCAGCAACTGGAGGAGACTGGAGATAGCAAGAAATGTAAGGGTTTAAATGGTAGCTTCATGCACAGGAATCAGCATCTCACCATTATATAGCATATGTGGTTTAAAGGAACATTTTAGAAGCAGGACAAACATTTAAAAGAGCTAAATAGACAGAAAGAGAAAACTACTACGTGGACTGCTGTAGAACTTCGTACAGATATATTAATTGATTACCTCGTATTCCTGTTGATTCGAGGTATTTGTTTCATGATTTCTGTTTTCTTTTGGCCTATCATATGTCTCGTCCGAAAGGAGCGTGGTACTATTGGTATTGGCGTCACTAGGTTCTGATAGCACCAACTCAAGATTGTCAACGAAGAAGTTTTTCTCCGCCAAACCAAGCTGCCAACACCAACATTCAGTTTAACAAACAATTTCTTACAGTGCAGCAACAAGCATGCGCATACCAGCCTATAACATGGTTTTAACACAAGTGAAGTCGAAACCAAGTGGCATTTACCATTCGTCTGCGCCGCCACACATGGGTCCAGAGGTTGAGCAGCTCATTCATTCGCAGCGGCTTGACCAGGTACTCGGCAGCACCTAGTCGCAAGCACTTGACAACGACAGAAACATCGTCTCTGTTGGACATCACTGCATGATCCATTCGTAGGACATATCATCACTGCAAAGCATGGCACGGGAATTGGAGCACTGGAAGGAGCTGTGGAACTAGAAGGGCGGCTTACTGATGATGGGGATGTGGCGCAGCTCCTTGTTCCTGGCGATGTACTTGAGCATCTTGAAGCACTTGGAGACGGGCAGATCTACCTCCGCCAGGATGATGTCCGTCTCTGCCCCCTCGCAGTTGAGCACGTTGATCACCTGCCGTGGGGACTTGGCGCAGGTCACTGAAACATCAGGCAGCCACAGCCAACAGATACACCATTAGAAAAGAACATGAAGGTACGACACCGTGCTAGCAGTAGTAATTACGTCCACAACAAGCAGCAAATAAAGTCTTAAAGCCTAGTATATCTTTACCTACTAATAAAGGAAGTAAGGTTTCTTTCCTTTTTTCGTCCAACTTAGAATTACTCCAAATGTTGACTGAAATTACATCAACTACCACCGTCTAAGAAAATAACAGTTCGTGTCGCTGGATTCCTTCCTCTGCATTGTTTTTTCCCGGCTCCCGCCATGATGGGCCACGAGCTGCGCTGCTGGGCTAGCTCCACATCCGACCCATCGAAATCGGAAGCCTAACCCATAGCTAAAACGGTGTCTAGATGGTTACGATTAGTACCACCTCGCTTCATTTTAGGAAGATTTGCCGGTTCATATACGCAGGTTTCTGGACGTCGACAAGCCACGTGGGAAAAAAGCAACAGCAAAGTCTAAGATCCACCAGGAAGGAATTGGCTCACCGAGGGTTTGGTAGCAGCCAAAAGATTTGAATCTGTCTCAGACAGGGAAGGAAAGGCGAGAAAGGAAGCAGATCACTCTAATGGATTGTCTCATACGGAAGGAGAACTGACCTTGGTAGGAGCAAATTTTCGTCGTTTTTTTGTTTGTCCATATTTTCAAGACAAAATTACATATAATACCAGAAGCAATTTAGTTGACGACACTTGAGAAAAACATATTCTCAGGTATACAATTTAGGTGACTGAGATTTATGGATAGTGTTAGACACCTAAAAACTAACAAAAACATATTCTAAAATATTTTGATGGTAGTTGCATTCCAGTAAAATAATATCCAGTAGAAATAAATCCGCCGCAACGCGCGGGCATATTTTTTTTGAAATGATTGAAATGGAAAACGATATAAACGGCGGCCTAAGGAGAACTGACCTTGGTAGGAGCAGTTGCAGAGGAGGCGAAGCGCATCCTGGGAGCTGTCGGGGTCGCTGTCGCATAGGAGGATCCTGACCTTGCTCCGGTCGACGAAGGGCTGTCCTCCTCCCCCTACCCCGGCGCCGCCGCCGCCGCCAACGCGACCCCCCTCGCCGGCCATAGCCAAGCCCCACGCACGATCACCAGAGACTCCTGCCGGCGAGGTCGAATCAGCAGCAGAGGACGTAGACGCTGGAGGACGAGGCGGGTGCTGGATCTGCGGACGCCTCCTCCTCCATCCGTGCCGCCGCCGCCGCTTGTGCCCCCCAATCAATCCGGCTCCCGGCGAGCTCCCGCGGCCGGAGTCTAGAAGTTGCGGCCAGTCAGGCAGCAGTATCGGATGCTACGAGCGGCGGCCGCGCCCGGCGGCGGCTGCCTCCGCCCGTCGCAGTCCGGCCCGCTCCATTATGTGCGGCTATTGTATTCAGGGCGGTGGCTGGCTGGCTGGCTGTGGCGACGGTGAGATGTCCACTCCTAGATATTTTCGTCCACCTTTTCTCCTCGCTTTCCACAATTGGGTGGGGGAGCACGGGCCCCGCAGAGGAGAAGCCGAGCCGAGTCGACGCGGAGCCGAGCTGTGCGTCGGCTCGGGGCTATCCGGAGGCGACAGGGAGCGATCTGGTCCGCCCGTCGTTGGGTTGCGTCTCACGCCGTGGCGACACGAGCGCCGGTGATCTTTCCCGTGAGAGCGACGGCAGCCGAGGCTCGAGCCTTGGGACTGAGCGAGCCGCTTGGTTAGCTGGGCCCCAGCCTCGCAGTCGCTGCTGACCGAAGGAAGAATATCTACGGCGCTTGCGTGTCGAGTTTAAAATCGCTTAGCTTGCGGGCCATAATTGAGTTTTTTTTTCACAAATCTGAGCAAAAACAAATGGCTGATCTGACCCCTGGATGAAACAATTTCCTAATATGACCCTAAATCCCTAATGAGGCGTTAACTAACCCGCCTACCCGACCCACTCCCACCCTCCGCGTCGGGGTGCCCAACCCTAGGCACCCCCTTCACCCTTATCTCAACCACATCCCCGCTCGCCGCTGCCGAAGGTGCCAGCGGGCGAAGCTCGAATGGCGTGGTGGCGGCAACGTATCTCCTCAGCCGCCATGGAGGCGTAGTGGCGGGGGCGCCCATGTGGCCATCTGCGGTAGTGCTGCAAGCAACGAAGGCGGCTAGGGTGCCTCCGTGGTGCGGCGGCGGGCGGCGCGATGGATGCATGGACCAGATGGGTTTGGTCGGGCTACGACCTTCCCAACTACATCTCGATGACCCCGTCGCTGGCAAACGGCGGTGCTACTGCGATAGGCCTACAACACGAGGACGCCGAGGGCTTTGGCCCTGGGCATGTCGGTGGTGGCCTCCTTTTCCGTTGGAGGTGGTCGGCCGGCTGTTTGTAGCGGATCACTCTGATCCCTCATATAGTCTCGGCAATGAGTTGACGAGGCGCGATTGCCGGTGAAAACCGAGCTTCGACTTCGGTCATGGCGGGCGATGGCGACATGCTCTAAGTCGCTACCTTGTTGAAAGTGTCACCGTTGCAACCTAGGTCAACTCACTCGGACTACTACGAGGAACCCTAGATCTTTCGGATCGGACGATGGCGGCGCTCTCAGCGTCTTTCTCCCTCTTGAAGACATGGTTTTTGGAGTATCTGACGGGTGGTGGAGGTAGGAGGTGGAGTAGTGTGCTTTTACCGCGTTGACGATGGCGAGTATAGGCGGTGTGGTGCAGCGGGGCCTCGGCGACGGTTGTAGTGTGTTGGGCTCGCATATGGTGGACATGTTGTCGATCGCCATGGTGGTGTCAATGATAGGACTGGCATGGGCTATGTCGATCTCACTCTTGAAGATGGACCAACGTGACAATGACGACCTCTTTGTCGTGGGCATGAGGCGCTCGCTATGAGAGCCTTTTTGTTGTGGCTGGCTGTGGCTGCTGTGCAGAAAAGCTGCTGTCTAGGAGAAGCTGCTTTTCTGAGTGAAAGTTTTTGGCAAACCAGCTAGCTTTCTGGCTGTAAACTGTTAAATTGTCTGAAACACCCTTACATTCATGAAAAGTCGTACTATCGTTGCTTCACGTGTAATAAATAGAATATGCATCTAAAATTCAAGTCGAAATTTATATCCATACAATTGTCATTACATAACCATCCAGAATATAGTTGTCCAAAATACATTTCCACTACATTATACTAGCTAATTCCTCCGTTGTCTAGAAATGAACAACGTGTTGGCAATGTCGTCACGTGTTCCGTTCATGCCTCTTGTGTGTAGTTCACTCGACACATGATCACTAGGCAAGGTAATTGTTTGCCTCTGGACCTTGGCATGTAATCCTCATCTGCATCACATCGATCAAACTGTTTATCACGCAAATTGGAGTCTCTAATGAAATTGTGAAGCACACAACAAGCAATGATAATTCTCTTATGTGTAACCAAGTCGAAACGAGGGATGCCTTTCAAAATGCGTCACTTATTCTTCAAGATCCCAAAGATGCGCTCGATGCAATTTAGCAATGATGAGTGGGCATGGTTAAAAATTTCTTCCTTCTTCGTTGGTGGCCCTTCTCGACGGAAATCAGGAATATGGTACGTGTTGTTTTTGTAAGGAGCTAGAAATCCGTTTCTGTTTGGATAACCAGAATCAATAAGATAGTATGTACCTACACACAGGAGAACAAATTTAAGAAATCTGAAAACAATAATGCATAGAAACAAATGTGCATAATGAAAATTAGAGTAGTACCATCAGGAGGGGTTGGGAACTGAAGTGGATACTTCTCCATGCTGTGTTGCAGAATGTGTTAGAGATATATTCCGTGTACGTATAAACGGATAGTCTAAGATAGAGATAGGACTCTCGTGTCTTGCCTTGCACTCCAAGATGATCCTTGTACGCCTATATATACTCGCCCATGAGGCTCAATAATACATCCAACACATTACGCCAATCCCTCTCCCTCTCTATCGTTCTACATGGTATCAGAGCGGCGCCGATCCTAACCTAGCCGCCGCCCAAGCTTCCGCGCCGCGCCGCCCCCGGGGAGGTCGATCTCCATGATCTACTCCGGGGGCCGCGCAACCCGTATGAGGGTTCATCCGCCGATCCGTTGATCCGCTGCCCTCGAGTCTTTTTTTTTCCAATCCGTAGATTGGTTTCTTTGCTCCGCCGGTCGCTCGACCGGCGTTTCTTTTGGTTTACCGATCATAGATCGGATTGAGTCGCCCACCGCCGCCGTCACCGCGCGCCTCTACTCCGACAACGACGTCGATCTATACCGGCCATCTTCATCAACCGCGCGGCACGGCCGCACGCGTCACACACGGGACGCCTACGTGCGACGCAGCAGGCTGTCTCGCCCGCGCGGTCTCCATCGCCGGTCCGTCTTCGTCGTCATCGACCGGGACATCACCGACAACGTCGCCAACGACTCCAATCTGCGGCACGTCGTCCACGCCATGGCGCGTACAGCGCCGCCGTCGGTCTGATCAACCGACCGCGCGCACGTCTCCCGCCAAGCACGTCCCCGAGCACGCGCCTACCACCGACCGAGCTACGGACTGCCGCTGCGTCGCCCCTTCGGGCCGCAGCGCCGCCGCCTTTGGTCCATGCTACCGGCCTCCGACACACCTTCCAAGGCGTGTACGTTGCTGGTGGCCTCCCACCGCTGGTTTCGCCGCCTTCTACGTCTCCGTCCACCATGCCCTCGCGGTCCATGATGGTTCCTTCCCTCGCACGCCCGGTATTGGCAACACCGACGCGTGCCTTCGTCCCCGACGCATCCTCGAGCCTGGCAAGCTCGGGCCAGCGCCTCGTCTTCATCGGCTTCGACAACGTCTTCATCGGCATCGACTCTTCTACGACTGCCTCGACCGCGTCGCCGACTTCGTCTTTGCGTACTCGGTTCTGGCAAAACCGGAGTATGCCTTCGTCCCCGACGTGCGCCTAGTTCTGACAAAACTAGGGCAGCACCTCATCCTCGACGGCTCGGACTGCATCGACTTCGCCATCGACAACCTCCACGACTGCCTCGACGCGTCTCCGTCACTCTCCTCGCGCACTATGCGCTTGCGGCTTCATGTGCGGATACCTCGACACCGGCTCCCGACCACGACATCGACCACGGCATCCCCTCGCGCGGCTACCCCGACCAAGGTTGCAGCACCCACGCTCTCGGCTACCTCGACATCGGCACAAAGGGCTATCACCTCGCATGAGCACCTCAGCTTCTTCTACAGTCCACGCATCCGCGACGTGACACCGTCCACGACGCTCCCGCTACGACCGCGGGGAGTGTCAGCCTTCCGGGGTCCACTTCGGTTTATCTCCGGGCTCGACCGGTCCACGTCGTTCATGTTGTTCACGACGTTCCCGCTACGACTGCGGGGGAGTGTTAGAGATATATTCCGTGTACGTATAAACGGATAGTCTAAGATAGAGATAGGACTCTCGTGTCTTGCCTTGCACTCCAAGATGATCCTTGTACGCCTATATATACTCGCCCATGAGGCTCAATAATACATCCAACACATTACGCCAATCCCTCTCCCTCTCTATCGTTCTACAGAATGCGGTTATCATGTACCGAGCCTGGCCATCCAACAACCACAAATGTGAATCTGTGATCGAAGTCACATATCGCTAACAGATTTTGTGATGTGTACCCATGTCTTCCTGTGTGGTTGACCTCTTCATCTTTTGCAACTTCAACAGGGATGTGTGAGCCATCAATGGCACCAATGGCACCTTTTAAATGAGGATAAAAACGTGAATCTTGAAGTCTTGGATGCACATCCTTGAAAGTTCTATCCAGTGGTTTTATATTATCTTTACCCAGTTTGTACAAACAATTCAACACCATATGGAACTTTCGATGAACTGTTTCAAGAGACCGACTGAAATGGTTCTGGACTTGGGTAAATGGTTGAGGTGCTCCAACAGTCCATAGAAACATCCCTAGACATTCAACAGATCCCATGTATCTAGTTGAAATTAACCCATACTTGGTAACTAAGAGGTTGTGCAATTTGTGAAAGACATCAGGATACATTCTAAACATTTTGTAGCACCTTTTTCTATCAGCAAGTTGTTCATGTACCCATTCATTTCCAGTTTGTTGTGGAATCCTCTGAGGTGTCTTGTTCAAATATTTATCCGAATAGAGATTACCAAGGTAGCCCAACACAGCCATGTCATGCTGAAAGATCGAGATGTCGCCTAGAGGGGGGGTGAATAGGCAATTACAAACTCTTGCGGATTTGTCTTGTAAGAATGCGGAATTAAACTATCGTTTAGTTTACAAGCACAAACCCTAAATATGCTAAGCTCAACTAAGTGTAACAATAGCAACTAGAGCTAAGCAAGATAGGCACAAGATATATGTAGCACAAGTGATAGCAAGATATATGTACTTCAAGCACGATGGCTATCACAAGGAAAGAGAGCTCGGGTATAGAAATAACCGAGGCACGCGGAGACGAGGATGTATTCCCGTGTTCCCTTGCTTTGCAACAAGGTACGTCACGTTTGGAGGAGTGGAGGTCCCACGAAGGATTCCCCGCGCCACGAAGGCTCACCCTATTCTCCGAACCACACCCACGAAGGATAATGGCCCTTTCCTTATGGTTAGCTTTTCCTCCGCTCCGGAGATGGCAAGCTCCACAACCACTTCACAAGCTCCACGAAGGAGAAGCCCGGGCCCCTTCACAATCTTCCACGAAGAGATCACCGGGACACAAACCAAGCCAACTAGGAGGTCACCCTCCAAGAGTAACAAGCTCACGGTCTCTCACTCGAACAAATCGTGGTGGAGAGCTCAACACTATGCAATGATGCAAAGCAAGAACACCGGAGGTGTTCAAGTCCTTCACACTCAAATCCCACCAAAGCAACGAATGCTAGGATGAGATTGGAGAGGAAGAACAAGGGGGAAAGTCAACCAAAGACACCAAGATCTAGATCCCAAGAGATTCCCTCACTTAGAGAAGAAACGGTTTGGTGAAAGTGTAGATCTAGATCTCCTCTCTCAAATCCTCAAGAATGAACAAGAATGGTTGGAGGAATCAAAGGGGAGAGCAAGTTCTTCAAAATGGAACAATGGAGGTGAGAGAATGGGAAGAACTAACTTGCTCAAGGTGGAAGAAGGTCTATTTATAGCTAGGAGCAAATAAAACCGTTGGGGGGAAAAAGACAAGGAAAAAAGCAATAAAAACGGGCTGAAAAAAAAGTGCCCAGCCGGCCAGCAGGCCGGCCGACCGGAGCCTGGGCTGGGGAGGCCGGTCAGGCATCCGGTCGGGCCGGCCCACCGACCGGGCGAGGCGGAGCGCCGCATAGGGCAGCGAATGGCCCAGGCCGCGCGGGGGGGCGCCAGGCCGCGTGGGCCTTCCGGCGGGGAGGCGGCCCGGTGGAGATCCCGGCCGGGCCGGGAGAGCGCCGGGCTGGGGAGATGCGGACCGGCGCATGGGCCGGTTGGCCGGTCGCCAACCGGCTGCCCCGGGTGGGCCGGCGTGTGGCCCGGCGGACCGGCCGCCAACCGGCTGCCCCTCTTCTTTTTCCTCTTTTTCCTCTTTTTCTTCTTTTCTCCTTTTTCTTTAATAACTAATGCTCCCGAATTCCGATTCGAGTGAAACCAATTTTGTTTGGAAGATAACAACAAATGCTATCAAATAGAAAGTGAAAACACACAAGTCTGTAGGAGGGGATTTTATCATGAATATAAAAGGTAGAACCTTATATCATGAATAACCGGTAAAATCGCCCAACCTCGAAAACGCAATAGAAGATGCATGCGAACTCCGTTTTCGATGAACTTGGGCTTGTTGTAAAGCTAGCAACAAGCTCAAGAACCTTACACATAGAAACACCAAGAAGAAATAAGGATATGCAAAGTATGCAAAGGATTGAGCTCCCTAAGACGATGTGATCAAGTTACCCAACCGAAAGCCCCTCTTAATAGTGCGGCTAACTATCCTATAATCCGGTCTCCCATCAACCACCTTGAGACCGGTAAAAGGAAAACCTATCAAGGTCATACCTTTGCCTTGCGCATCCCGCTTGATCTTGATGATAACTCTTCAAGCTCTACACAAGCCGGAATGCCTCACTTGATCAATGTTGCTTTGTGAAGACTCACAAATACTCCCCCATACACTATGATGGGAAAGCTCCATTGATGCACATCTTCACATGTCCATTATCACCAAATGGACGGCAAGCTTCAAGCATGTGATTCACTCAAGATGCTCATCTTGAACTTGCCCAACTCAACCTTGTATCTTCTCATACTCACATAAGATAGAGCATGGCTAATATTGAGTTCCACATAAGAACTCCATCTTCGTTTCTTCTTCTTGATCATATCACATATATATCTTCATACCGATGATCTTGATGCCAATACACAAGGTATACCTTTATCTTCATGGCATCCATACTTGAATCCAACACATGGAGTACAAGTAGCACCTATGGAATATTCCTTCATATAAACTCAATGAAAACATTGTTGAAATATTGGGCCCACTTTAAGTGGCCCAAATTAGATTTCAGTTTTTCCTATAAATCTCAAAGCCCACATAGTGGCAGCCTTGTGAGTTTGAGCCCAAGTTGGTGGCAGCTCACTAGGGAGTGGCAAGAGGTGGGAAGTTTAGTCCCACATGGAAAGTTGGGAGGAAGTTAGACCACCTTATAAGGTGGGTTGTTCCACCACTAGTAAGTGAGTGAGAATAGGAGTGCTACACGCGCGCGCTCCTCCTCCTCGCTCGCTCGTCCTCGACTCGACTCGACTCGACACGTCACGACGCGCGCGCCGCGCTCGTGGTGAGTGGATTGAGCCTCGAGCCGAGACTTTCCTTACTTTTTGCAGCTCGAGAAAACGAACGTAGTCCTAGACGGACGCGTCGCAGCTTAGTCGGTTCGGGTCGCTCCCGGATCGTGGGCTATCCGTAACCGACTCGAAACGTTCGTGCGACGTGGGCGTGGCCCACGTTGCCTAGGGTTTCCCGAGCCTATATAATCTCCTGCCCGGCTACCGCAGAAATACATCCAATACACGAGTTAGGGTTTCCACCTCTCTCTGCTTGAGCCGCCATCGTATCCTACTCCATCCCGTGAGCCGACGTGCATCGGCGAACGGGTGAGCAGGTCTCCGGAACCGCTCGTCCTTGCGATCCCGTACGGGAGAGGGCGAATTAGGCTTTTGGGAAGCGCCCGCGCGACCGCTCAAGCTCTTCACCACGGGTCGCCTTCCGTCCAAGTCGGGCGGTGCTGCCTACCGTCGTCTTCAACGCCGTCTACTTCGACCCGTCGTCCCTCGCCGTCAACAACGTTGTCATCAACAACGTTACCGCTGCGACATCGTCTCGCTACACCTCCACCGCCACCACCACCAGATCGGTACGTGCGACATATCTCGATCTGTTTAGCGATGGATGATGTACCGTTTGCTCTGCTACTGTTCATGTTGATCACTGAATCTAGTATGTTCGAGTTTCACATGTTAGTAGTTACTTTCGTCATGCTTTATATTCTGGAATTAATCATGGAAATTCTGCCTAATTATCCAACAATCCAAAAACCTAATTGTAGGCAATTTCCTGAGTTAACAATGGCTGGTTTTTCCGATGCACTGAGGCCGGATAAGTTTACCGGTGTGCACTTTAAGAGGTGGCAGTATAAGGCCATGCTCTGGCTTACTCATCTGAAAGTGTTCGAAGTTACTAATGGTTTACCTGAAGGAACTATATCTGACCAAGATCAGAACAAGTTCAAGGAAAACAATACTCTCTTCGTCGGATGCGTTCCGAGTATTCTTGCCGATCGTCCGTGTGATGTGTACATGCACTTAACGGATGGTAAAGAGCTCCGGGATGCACCGAATGCTAAGTTCGGTGCAACCGATGCAGTAAAGTGAACCGTACATCATGGAGAGCTTCCATGACATCGGGATGGTTAACAACCGTTCGTAGTCGAACAAGCTCATGAGATACAAGTGCATTGCGAAAGAGCTTGAACTCCTTAAGTGTGCCTTACCCGACAAGTTTGTGGCTGGATGCATCATCGCTAAGTTGCCCCCTTCATGGAGGAACTTTGCCACAACTCTCAAACACAAGAGACAGGAGATATCGCTGAAAATCTGATAGCGTCTCTTGATGTTGAGGAGAAAGCTCGGGCTAAGGATAATACCGAGAAAGGAGAGGGTCGACCTAGCGCCAACATGGTGCGTAAGAAACCCTACAAAGCAAGAACAAAGGGAATAACAAGCCCTCCTTCAAGTAAGCCTATGAAGACTACAACCTTCAAGAAGAAGAAGATGATAAACAAAGCAGATCTCGAGCTGCTTTACCCGTGGAGAGGCTGGCCACTTTTCTAAGGACTCGTCCGCAGAGGGCAGACCGCAAGAAAAGGGGAGGCAAGTCAACACGGTGACCGCTAGCAATGCCGATGGGTACGGTAATCTCTTTATCGTTCTTTCGGTATTTCAATCTCCATGTTGGTGGATTGATACGGGTGCTAATGTTCATGTGTGTGCCGACATATCCATGTTCACTTCTTACCAGGTCGCCCGGGATTCTTCCGTCTTGATGGGGAATGGGTCACATGCTTCGTTCGTGGTGTTGGCACGGTAGATCCGAAGTTCACTTCGGGAAGATCGTGCAACTCGAGGAACGTGCAAAGCATGTCCCTACTATGAACAAGAATCTCGTTAGCGGCTCCCTTCTATGCGAGAGATGGGTTTAAGGTTGTTTTAGAGTCGAATAAAGTAGTTGTTTCCAAGTTTGGACAATTTATTGGTAAAGGCTATGAGTGCGGAGGCTTGTTCCGCTTTTCGCTTCTCGATTTCAGTAATAAGTCCGTGAACCATATTTGTGGCAATGTTAGTGATGATACCGGTGTTTGGCATTCTCGTTTATGTCACATTAATTTTGGTTTAATGTCTCGGCTATCCAGCTTTAAGTTTAATTCCGAATTTTACCATTGCCAAAGGTTCTAAGTGCCATAGTTGTGTGCAATCAAAGCAACCTCGGAAGCCTCATAAGGCGGCCGAGGAGAGAAACTTGGCACCTCTAGAACTCATACATTCCGATCTATGCGAGATGAATGGTGTGTTGACAAAAGGTGGAAAGAGATATTTCATGACATTGATTGATGATGCGACTAGATTTTGCTATGTTTATTTGTTGCGAACTAAAGATGAAGCTTTAGACTACTTTAAAATTTATAAGGCCGAAGTTGAAAATCAACTAGAGAGAAAGATCAAGCGTCTTAGGTCGGATCGTGGTGGCGAATATTTTCCTAAAATCTTTGATGAATTCCGTGAGGAACATGGCATTATTCATGAGAGGACGCTCCCTATTCACCCCAATCAAACGGGGTTGCCGAGAGGAAAACCGCACGCCGACCGACTTGGTGAACTCCATGTTAGCCACCGCTGGTTTATCTAAGGCATGGTGGGGGAGGCTTTATTGACTTCATGTCATGTCCCGAATAGAGTTCCTAACAAAAATAAAGATAAAACCCCTTACGAGGAGTGGGCTGGGAGAAAACCATCACTTTCGTATTTGCGCACATGGGGATGTTTGGCGAAAGTCAATATTCCAATTACTAAGAAGCGCAAACTTGGACCAAAGACAGTGGATTGTATCTTTCTAGGTTATGCTCCTCGGAGTGTAGGATATAGATTTTTAGTAGTTCAATCCGAGGTACCCGATATGCATGTTGATACTATTATGGAATCTCGTGATGCAACATTTTTTGAGAATATGTTTCCTATGAAAGATATGCATAGCATTGCTAGAATTTCTACTGAGATAATTCCTGAGTCTAGTACATCTAATGAGTATTTTGAACAATCACATAAGAATGTTACTGAAAAGGATGACAATGAAGCTCCTAAACGGAGCAAGAGACGAAGGATTGAAAAATCCTTTGGTGATGATTTCATTGTGTACCTTGTGGATGATACTCCCACGTCCATTGCAGAGGCATATGCATCTCCAGATGCAGATGATCGGAAAGAAGCCGTCCATAATGAGATGGACTCGATTCTTTCTAATGGAACTTGGGAGTTGTCGAACGACCCCATGGATGCAAGCCAAGAGGGCCGCAAATGGGTGTTCAAGAAGAAGCTAAGACCTGATGGTACTATTGAAAAGTACAAGGCACGGCTTGTAGCGAAAGGCTACACACAGAGAGAAGGCGAAGATTACTTCGACACCTATTCACACTGTCGCTAGACTTACCACCATTCGAGTACTACTATCCATGGCTGCCTCCTATGGTCTTAACGTTCATCAAATGGACGTAAAGACAGCCTTTCCTTAATGGAGAGTTGGAAGAGGAAATCTATATGGATCAGCTCGATGGGTTTGTAGTACAAGGTGCGTAAAGAAAGGTGTGCAAGTTGCTGAAATCTTTATATGGCCCGAAACAAGCACCTAAGCAATGGCATGAGAAGTTTGACGTAACTTTGACTTCTGTAGGCTTTGTTGTCAATGAGGTCGACAAGTGTGTTTACTATCGCCATGGTGGGGGCGAAGGTGTTATACTATGTTTGTATGTGGATGATATTCTGATCTTTGGTACAAACATGAAAGTAATACACGAGGTCAAGTCTTTCTTGTCAAAGAGCTTTGATATGAAAGATCCGGGAGAAGCCGATGTGATTCCGAACATCAAGCTGATTAAGAACGAGACCGGGATTACTCTAACGCAATCCCATTATGTTGAGAAGATCTTGAGCCGGTTCGGCTATATTGATAGCAAGCCTTCTTCAACACCTTATGATCCCGAGTGTGACACTACGCAAGAACCGGAGGATTGCCATAGATCAATTGAGATATTCTCGTATCGTTGGATCACTCATGTACTTAGCGAGCGCGACTAGACCCGACATCTCTTTTGCTGTTAGCAAGTTGAGTAGGTTCATGTCAAACCCGGGTACTGATCATTGGCATGCACTTGATAGGGTCATGCGCTACCTATGTGGTACAATGAATTATGGGATTCACTATTCAGGGCACCCACTCGTGCTTGAAGGATATAGTGATTCGAATTGGATCTCGGATGTAGCTGATCCGTACGCCACAAGTGGGTATGTATTTACCTTTGGAGGTGGCGCAGTGTCATGGAGATCTTGTAAGCAAACCATATTGACGAGGTCAACTATGGAAGCAGAACTTATCGCTTTAGACACAACCACCGTTGAATCGGAATGGTTGCGTGAGCTCTTGATGGACTTGCATGTGGTTGAAAAACCTGTTCCGGCAATCCTTTTGAATTGTGACAATCAAACCGTAATAGTCAAAGTGAACAATTCTAAGGATAACGCGAAGTCATCAAGACACGTCAAGAGACGTTTGAAGTCCGTCGAGAAATTGCGAAACTCCGGAGTAATAACCGTTACATATATTCAAACGAGACAAAAACCCGGCAGATCCCTTTACAAAGGGACTATCACGTAATGTGATAGAAAGTGCATCGAGGGAGATGGGTTTGAGACCCGTTGATGTTACGCCATAGTGGTAACCCAACCTTTGTGATCGGAGATCCCGTGAATTAGGACCCGGGAAGAACAAACTAGTGGTTTAATTGAGGAGAGTATTATGTAACCCTCTCTATGTGAAGATGCACAACTCTCGCTTGTCGTAAGGCAGGTTGGCAACAAGCCTTAATGTGTTTATGTTGGCTATTTTAGCAAAGATGTCTGTCCTACGAGCATTCTTGAAATAACACACCTATATGAGTCCGATTGTTAAACGTCGCAATCTATGAGATTTGGGTGATCTCTAGTAAACTCATGAAGAGACCATGAAGTATGACGCATATGCTTCACCCGCGGGGTAGGCTACCGGCAGCCATGTACTCGGTCATGACTTTGAGTGAAACCCCGTTCACGCAAAACTTGCAATTCAAGGCTTAGTCCATTGTTCAAGTGTGAGTGGATGTAGCTTAAGGTTCTAGGCGGAAGTTCAACTTAACAGCCTCCGTCGAAACACCGGTATATAAACAAGCAGCGAGTATTGCTAAATCTCTAAATGGGGATTTGAGATCTGGTGGGGGATTGTTGAAATATTGGGCCCACTTTAAGTGGCCCAAATTAGATTTCAGTTTTTCCTATAAATCTCAAAGCCCACATAGTGGCAGCCTTGTGAGTTTGAGCCCAAGTTGGTGGCAACTCACTAGGGAGTGGCAAGAGGTGGGAAGTTTAGTCCCACATAGAAAGTTGGGAGGAAGTTAGACCACCTTATAAGGTGGGTTGTTCCACCACTAGTAAGTGAGTGAGAATAGGAGTGCTACACGCGCGCGCTCCTCCTCCTCGCTCGCTCGTCTCGACTCGACTCGACTCGACACGTCACGACGCGCGCGCCGCGCTCGTGGTGAGTGGATTGAGCCTCGAGCCGAGACTTTCCTTACTTTTTGCAGCTCAGGAAAACGAACAGAGTCCTAGACGGACGCGTCGCAGCTTAGTCGGTTCGGGTCGCTCCCGGATCGTGGGCTATCCGTAACCGACTCGAAACGTTCGTGCGACGTGGGCGTGGCCCACGTTGCCTAGGGTTTCCCGAGCCTATATAATCTCCTCGCCCGGCTACCGCGTAAATACATCCAATACACGAGTTAGGGTTTCCACCTCTCTCTGCTTGAGCCGCCATCGTATCCTACTCCATCCCGTGAGCCGACGTGCATCGGCGAACGGGTGAGCAGGTCTCCGGAACCGCTCGTCCTTGCGATCCTGTACGGGAGAGGGCGAATTAGGTTTTTGGGAAGCGCTCTGCGCGACTGCTCAAGCTCTTCACCACGGGTCGCCTTCCGTCCAAGTCGGGCGGTGCTGCCTACCGTCGTCTTCAACGCCGTCTACTTCGACCCGTCGTCCCCGTCGTCAACAACGTTGTCATCAACAACGTTACTGCTGCGACATCGTCTGCTACACCTCCACCGCCACCACCACCAGATCGGTACGTGCGACATATCTCGATTTGTTTAGCGATGGATGATGTACCGTTTGCTCTGCTACTGTTCATGTTGATCACTGAATCTAGTATGTTCGAGTTTCACATGTTAGTAGTTACTTTCGTCATGCTTTATATTCTGGAATTAATCATGGAAATTCTGCCTAATTATCCAACAAACATTAGTCCATAGGGGTTGTCATTAATTACCAAAACCACACATAGGGGCAATGTACCCTTACAATCTCCCCCATTTTGGTAATTGATGATAACCACAATAAGAGGGTTTATATAATGAATATTAGAAACAAGTACGCAACTTATCCGAGAATAAGTTGTATACAAGAGGTTGTATCTGATATGGTTAAGTAACACAAAGCTACTAGCCCATATCAAAAACCGGCTCTACTCACACAACTACCACAAATGCACGGTATGTGAGTAGAACCAATATATATAGAGAAAACTCCCCCACAATGTATGCACGTGTGATGAACATGAATTCATTGCATACATTGTCAAGATTAACCTTTGGGACAATTTCCACTATATATATACAACCATGCAAGACATATAAATATGGAATGCATGAGAGGCAAAACACTTAAGCACAAACCAAACTTAAGTATAAAACCGTTCCTTAAACCCTCTAAACTTCTCCCCCATTGGCATCGATTGTCAAAATGGGTGAAAAATTTAGAAGGCCAATATAATGTGAGTTCCTCCCCAAGGTGTGCACTTCTCATAATTTGAGTGGAATCAAATGCACATATCCAATGATGAATATTAGAAGGAATTCAAACTATATTGAGGATCAAAGATTGCATAAAGATAACATGGTGAAGTGAACTTCAACAAATAAGGCAAGCAATCAAGGATCCAATTGGACAAACAAAGATATCATGATAAGAAAGATATGGTGCTCTAAATAAAATAAGAAAGCTCCCCAAGGTTCATGCACAATTTATAATGTTTGCATTTGAATACAATGTGCACAAACATGGAATCCTCACTCCCTAAATATCATTTAGAACACAACTAAGATAAAGAGAATATGCTTATCAAGAATAACTTTTGTCCAACAATTACGAGATATGAGTGCATGAAGAAAATAAATAAACCAAGCACTCATAAATCTTCTTTACCAACCCATTAAAAACAAAGGGGTAAAAGATGGTCGGCAAAGAACAAGGATATCAAGGTGATGGATTAACGCTCTTATGTATATAAGTTTCTAAAGTGGACAAAATGATCCATAAAGAAACATGCACACACAAGAGGTTAACAAAATAAATAGGACTAGATATCCAAAATGAAGTCATAGAATATACCAAAGGATGTTTGCTTAAGAAGCATATATAGCCTATGGCTCGAATTTTCACTTATGGTATATGAATGAGCTTCAACCAAGAAAATCTCAAAAACATCACAACTAACAATAAGGGAAGTAAAGCTAGTTGGAGTGTTTTGAGAAAGGCAACAAGTATCACAAATACGAATTTATTTCACAAATACATCAATATTGCACACAAGAGCTCTTTGAGGAATTGATATGCAATAAATTGCTAGAGGGCATATTTGTGATAGGTGAATCATAAACTATGATGTATATATATATTCCCAACATATGCATCTTCTCAAATTACTCAAATGTACAATAAGAAGTTTTACTTTAAAATGATTTTTCAAGAACCGCAATAATTTCGAAATAAATAATTTCATGCCAAGATACAACCTACAAGAGGTTGGATGCTATATGAGAATGCATGAATAAGATACTTGTTACCGAGATAGCAATGGCTTGATGTAGTAGATAAGATTTCATCGATCATCCTAGCTTGACTTCAATTCTCTTATGGTGACAACACCTTCCTTATAGATGAGACAAACCTCCATTGCATCTCCAATGTACCTAAAGCATCATTCAAGTACATCTTGGTCCCCAAACTCATTGGGTCCAATATGGTTAGACTAACCACAATATATATGACACACTCCATATAAACATGTGCATATTTAGATGAAATTTGAATTTCATGCACATCTTAGCCATTTAGGATTTGATGGAGTATATCCTACATAATGGATCAAAAGAAAGCAAGCATGCTACACGTAAAAACAAATTACATATAAGCATGCACCAAAACTTTTAAAGATCCAAGAAAGATATACTTTGGACAAAACACCAAAAGAATTAATTAAGGCATAGAGGTGTCACAAAAACAAATTTGTTGTCCAAATTATATCTAAGAAGCAAATCAAAAGATTTGTTCAACAAAGTTCAACAAATGAACTAAGAAGAAACCATTGAGCATAAAGAATGAAATAAAGCAAACATGCTCAAAGATTTATCTCATTCAACAAATAAAGCATAGAAGAAGGAATGAGATAGCAAAACGCCCAAAAGAGCAAGGTTCGAACAAATAAACCAAACCCTCTACACTTTTCACAATGGCACAATGTACCGTAAAGAAAGGTTTGTCTTCCAAAATAAACACTTGATATGAATCAAGAGAATTTATCAAAAGATTTTTCAAAGGGACAAGGAAGACACATGGGAGCAACAAAGATTTCTTGGAAATGAAATAAGGCAAATAAGAAACGATCCAAGGTGAAGATGATCCATAAGTTCAATCCACATACAAGGTTATCAATTGTCAAAGACAATGAGAATATTGGAATTAACTTCCGGTGGTATATCAACAAGGATAGTAAGGATCAATTTCACAATAAAAGGCATAGGATAAGTATCCCTAAGAGCACTAAGCTCCCAGGGTTCCGCTGGCCTGTGGTTGCTCCGCATGATTCGTTTGTTTTTTTTTTCATCGTGGGTGTCACTGTCACGTATATATCACTGAAAAGACGCTATAGTTCTTGATTAGGCGGTTCGATTGACCATGTCCCTCGATGTAGCAAATCTGGGGTTGTCTTCCAATGGCCCAAATCCCGTCTCCAACTCTGCACTCGAATACTCGGATGCGGTCGGCGGCCTGCAGTGGGCGGCGGCGTACGCGTGACGGCGTGCTTGGGGGTGGCCTGCAGTGCGCGTGCGCAGCGGTCTGCTTGCCGAGTCACCCCTCCCTACCGTCCCAGCGACGGCCTGGCTCGCACGCCGCCGGTCCAGCCTCGCTACCGGCCCGACTTCCCCGCTTCGCTTTGTGTCCCTACGCGCTCACGGCTCCCTCTCCGCCGATTCATCCTCCTCCCCTCCTGGTTCCAGCCCCACCCGTCGACCCGGTTACCCTTGCCACCGATGTACGCCGCCCCGCTGCGGCGCTCCTCGACTCACGTCCCGCCTCCTCCCGTCGCATCCAGGTGTTGCGCTGCACCTCTGCTGCTTGCTGCCCTCTCTCTTACCTCCCACTACTGCCTCTGAATTGCTGATCACGGTATTGTTAGTGGATGGGTCCGGCTGCGCACAATAACATCATCAATTGGCGAAGTGAGATAAGGGAATCAATGGGGCTACAACTGTATAGCTTCAGATGACTACATCATCCTGAGCAACTTCTCGTGTACGTTCTATCCTCTCACAAAGTTCCGATTTTTTCTTCTTCTTTATGTTAGGGTCAAAATCTGTTTTGGTATTACTAGATTCACTCAAATTTAGTTGTTTCCGTGAGTAATTACATTGTGCATTTGCACTTTTAATAATTTTTATAGGTTATTATATACTTTAGAACCCTAATTTAGATCGGTGGTACAAAATCTTAAATTTAGTCTACTTGAGCAATTCCTATTACTGATTTTTTTCATTTGAGATCATAAGAAGGTTACTTGATGGATGGAGGATTTGTAACAATACATTCAATCAAAGCAATGATAACATCAGTTTGTTCCGTATCAATTAAATTGAGCAAAGCAAATATTATTCAGCTCAGTTCTATGGTCTCATCCATGCTCATTTGGTGGTTCCTAAAGTTTATTATTGGCTTTGGAAGTCCTGTTGCATTATGAAGACAAAGGTCTATGCATGGTTGCTTTTAAAGGATCGATTAAATGCAAATGGCCTTCTGGTTCGTAGGAATTGGAAGGTAGCTGAAGATTCTCACTGTGTTCTTGGCCCTCTGAAAACGCATGAAGATAGATTGCATCTCTTTTATGGGTGCAATTTCAGTCAACTGGTACTATTTGCAAGTGGACTGGATACAAAACGATGATCTGCAGATTGTAGTGTCAAGAAGAGCTTTCCCAAACCATTCTTTATGGAGTGCTATGCAAAAAAAATTCAGGCATGATCAGCCATCGTTTTCTAGATGGAAGTGTGGCTTTACTCATGACATGTCTCTGCTTAGGCATAGACTTAAGGCAAACCATCTGGTCGGTTTTCTTGCTTGGCTAGACACCCTACCTTAAGCTACATTTCTTCTTTTGTACATACTTATACTTCTTTTTACCTCTTCTCCTTTTGTATATATGTACTCCTTTCGTTTGAAATAAAATTGTTGTGGGTTTTTGCCTCACAGTTCACAGTAAAAAAATATTATTTAGGTAACTGCTCTTTGTGGGAATGCATACTCCTTTTGCTACTCAAACTGAGGAAATTAAAGCAATTGCAGCACTGTACTGCAGATGTTGAGTTCGGGGTATCTCATGAAAGTGTTTTACTCATTGACACTCAGGTGAGAAAAAAATACTTTACTCTCCGCAATGGTGTGTTCCATTTATGAGAATAGTTAAGTTAAAAATCTTGCTGCTAATATTTTTGAATACATCCCATGTCCAGTAGCCAGTATGCAGTCCGTCCATCCTACTTGTTACGATGAGGCATGGTGGTTCTTCCACACTTCCTGTTCTTACCGACGATCCATTATCAGAGGCTTGGCCCATGATCTAATGGGAATCCAGGTTAATGTTTTACTTTAGTTTTCACATTTGATTGTGTTGCCACTAGCTTTACCTTCAGAATACCCAATACCTGATCAGTATTTTTTTGTTGTTCTACAAGGAATTTCTATAAATGGTGTTTTCTTGGCATCTATCTGTAATATTTGTTGGTCGTGTTGGAAGGGTTCAATGGTTTCACCACGTGGGAGCTCATGCTTATGGTAAGTTATCTGCCTATAATTTTCTGTTTATAGACACTCACTTCTTTCGAGAATTAGGATCATTTCTTCATCTGGCAGTGTGAATTGCCAATTCTATTTAGAAAACTCTCTTTTATTGAGCCTATTCTAATAATATATGTAGAACAATAGAACAATTACATCCATAGGTTCATAATTGAGTAGTGAGTATATGAGTTATCATAGAAAATTAAGGCAACCAAAAGAAGCACTGATCTTACTCTTCGGTTCATATAACCTTCTAACTTTAGTACATCAGATTGATAATATGCACGGGTAATATTTTCTTCTACATTTAGTTTATCTGTGTTAATGTTTGCCAATATTGTTGAAAGCTGGAATTTGCTTTGTAATGTATTTTTAAGGGTTGATTTAATGAAGGATACCATACTTCACACATAACTACTGACCTCACCATCATCACCAGACAAAGAAAATAAAATGATAACAAATCAGGCAGATTATATGGCCGACTATATTTTGTCCATGCCAGATCAGCGTTTTGAACTGCTATACTTGCGTTAAGAGAGTGTATTATTCATGTGATTCAAAAAAAGAGTGTATTATTCCTGATATCAGATGCTCATTTCTATTTCTCATAATAAATAGATCTTTTTGAATTTCCTGTTGGTAAAGAAATGAATAATTCTGCCAAATGAACATATGAGCACTTTCCACGAAAGTCAGTACATTTCAAAAGGCAATTCCGTACTGTCTGAAAATATAGTATTCAGTGGTGATCAGTTTAGCCGAATAGGACAGTAGGTTCCAACTTGCGGTGAACTTCTGGTGAATCACTGTACATATTAGATCATAGGGCCATGTGCTTGAAAGTAAATCATAAGTAGAACATGAGTTACCTAAAATCAGAGTTAATTAACAGAAAAGACTGGGGCAACAATATATGCAAAATCGTTGAGCCTGTCTGTGCTAGAATTAGTATGTGTTCTGTTCACACATCAGGGTATACAGTACTAAAACTAAAGTTAAAGATCCAGCCTTTATGGAGTCAGTTCATGTGTTTGTACTACCTCTGCTCACACTAGGCCAGATTATTAAATAACCAGAGGGAGAGAAAAATCAGCATCCATGTCTCCGCTCACACTTGGAAGATGATTAAATAAGTAGAGGGACAGATGACATTGTTTGCTAATATTTACATTTTTGACAGGTTCTATATGAAATAGAATATAGAATCTATATGGGAGCATGCTTGATAAAATCAGGTTCATGTCTGTACAAATTAGTTGATCCAGCAAAATTTATTCTTGGAAGTAGATGATATTTTTTCCACATCCTTTTTGAATGCAACAACGATATAACAATAATGTGATCTATTAATAGATTTGCATCTACAGAATAAGTGGGCTTCCACGTTTAGGTTTAAGTCTTCCAAATAGGGAGCTCAGGTTGCTCCGAGCGTGGTCGCTGGGTATGGCCCTACATGTCAGCATGTTACCGTCTCTTTTTTTTTTAGCTTGTGTGACAATGTGTTTGTGGCCATGTTTGCATACGTGGTGTTGCCTGCTTGTTTGTGTCCAGACGGCATGGACTTGCTCGGTTGTGTCTGAACCATCCCTTGCTAATGGTACCTCTTAACCCACTCTGTTAGTTCTTGATTACTGCATCTGTTGTTGGAAGGCGTTTCCTGATTTTTTTTCAACTAGGCATTCATGTGGATGTATTATGCAATGCGGAGAGCCATTGGAAACTGATTACCACATTCATGGATGGATAGCTTCCGGTGAGCTATGTTGCATGATTTGTTTGTTAGTATATCTGTGTCGATGAGCTGCTCGATTGCACAAGCGAAATCGACACTTTGATAATATGTAAGATATATCATGGTTCATGTATAAGGAGTGATAATCCAGTTATTTTTTATATGCATATTTAAGTCAACAAGAGCTTCAAATGTTTTTTGTGCAATGTAAAGAGTTTCAAATGGGTTTGTACATTGTGAACGGGACATGGCCGTTTTCAGTTTGTGAAGTGTCTTTTTTTTGGTATCTCATTGCAGATGTAAGTCTATATCCATCAGCTACTGAAACATCATGTGCAGTTACAACCCATTCAAAAAAAATGAAACGCTAACATCAGAGGACGGCGCGGCAATGCGCGCGAGGTCCTTCTAGTATAGAATTAAGCACTATGCACGGATGAAGATTCTTGATAGCTTCAACTAGTCAAACAATCACGCACGGCAATGATTAGAATAACTTGAAGCAAACGGTGTCCCAAATAAGATATAGAGATATGTATTTGAGGAAAAACCGCACCAAGAATTTCTTATTCAAACAAGAACCCCCAAGATGAGTAATAAAAGATTTTTATTAGGAATGGAGCTTGTTTGAGCAAACATGCCACCTAGGAACAAGATAGTTAAGAGCATCAACTCTAAGTGGCATAACCTCATATGTTCACATTTTCTAGGCTTGTGATATGTACAAAACATATTACTCCCCCATAATGTGATAAAACATTTCTTCTAAACAAGAGGCAACTAAAATTCAACTAGAGATGATTAATGGATATTTTAGAATTTGAATTTCTCATGAGTATGACACACCACATAGTGACTCGATAATCTTGCAATATCAATACTAAGTGGTGGTACCCATGTACACACATTTTAAAGAAAGAGAGATGCATAAAGCATATCACTCCCCCCAAAATGGGATGTTCCATTAATCACTTCAAAGAGAGCCAAATAAGATATCATCAAGATGCATTAGGCTCCAAAACAATACACAAGTATATGATGAGTCAAACAAACATACTTGAATGCACAAGATAGGTAAGTAAGACACAACACATACACCCAAATATTTGGTACAAAACCAAACATGCAAATGGGCAAGTAACTTACAATAAATATGATGAGTTGAAGTATAAGTTACCGCAAAGAGGAACATTGGATATAAGATATAGATGATAATCCATATGACTTGACTTGGTCAAAATATAATATGAAGATCCCTTAATTCTTCATGAAGTAGCCAAGTCTCCAATGACCTCCACATACACCTATTGATCAAATTTGAGCTTGTTGGTCCCCAACTAAGTTGGGTCCTAAGAGGTTAGTCACAATAGGCTTGGCAACCCAAATGGTTCTTTTCTTGAAACCACTTTGAGTTCCAACAAACTTAGCAAACACATTGCCATCCTTATCCTTCCCTAGAGAATAATCATCATCAACAATTATAGGGTTAGATAAGGTACCACCTAAGCAAGAAGAAGCAAAGTGCCCCTTCTCACGGCATAAGTAGCAAGTGTTCCCCTTTCTCTTCTTTATTGATTTCTTCTCTTGGGGAACATTATCTTGATTCTTCTTGGGAAGTGGCCTATCTTTAACTTGAGGTCGAGCATGAGCTTGACCTTGACCTTGCGGCCGTTTCCCTTGTTGTTTCTCACTCAAGTGCTTCTTCTTCTTCAATGGGCATGATCTAACATGATGCCCTTCAACCTTGCACTTGAAGCAAACCAACTTGGCCGGATCATTGACTTTATCTTGGCCCTTCTTCTTGTTGCTCTTGCTCTTGGACTTGTTCTTGTTATTGGAGTTGAATCCAAGTCCACTCTTGTCATTGGGGGATTGTTGCACACTTAGCATCTTGTCAAGTGCGGATTTTCCTCCATGACGCTTTTCTAAGTCTTTCTTCAAAGAAAGAACTTGGGCCTCGAGCTCTTTTATTTCCTCTACATGGTTAGTAGAAATACAAGTACTAGAGGAAGTAGAAGCTTCATTGTTAGAGCAACAAGGCAAAGTGAGTAATCCAACACAAGGTGTATCACTAGTTTGACTAGATGGATTACAAGGACTAGCACATGGCAATATAGCATTAGTAGTAGAGATTGTGCTAACATCCATCTGAGGCTCACAAGATGTTACCTTAGTGATACTTGCCTCATGAGCTAATTTTAGCCCATCATAGGAAATTAGAAGATCGTCATGAGAGCTTGAGAGCTTTTTATGACTTTCTTCCAATTCTCTATAATTGCTAGTTAGCAACTCAAGTTGAGCCCTTAGCTCAACATTCTCCTCTAAGGTAGATGCTTCACAAGAATTAGAGTTAGTAGCACAAGCATCAACAATAGTTTTCTCATTTTCATGCATATAGGATTCAATTTTTTGTGTAAGCATAAAATTAGTGTGCTTCTCATCTTTTAGCTCATGCTTGAGGAGAGTGAATCTCATTTCCTCATTTTCAACATGGGACTCCAACTCCACTATGGTTTCCCTATATTTATTCAAGGTATCCATAGAGTGTTCGAGATTAGCACGAGCTTCTTTATTACCATGAAGAGAAGCATATACCATTGCCATATTATGCACCAAGGTATTATATTCTTCATTATTATCATCATCATCATTCTCATTATTAGAGGATGTGTTAGGAGTTAAAGTAGGAGATACCTTTGATCCTTTTGCCATAAGGCACATGTGCAAACCGGAGAATGAAGATGAAGATATTCTTGAATCCTCATTTGAAATTGTGTCTTGATCCATAGAGTGTTCGGTTTCCTCTACATTGTTAGTCAACAACCAACTAGAGGAAATAGAAGCATTTTGATTATGGGAACAAGACAAGGTAAGCATATCATCATGAGATCTATGTAAGCAATTTACACATGATATGCAAGGACTATCAACACAAGCATGTAGATTATTTTCAATGCTACATGTGTTTAAGTCCAAAAAGGAAGCATTGCAATGGGATAGAGATGAAGAATCATCACTATTGAGCACAATATCAACATTGCAATTTTCCTCACCACTCACCATATCATTACCTCGTGTCTTGCTACACGTTGGTGAAGTGGAAGAAGATGATAACTCGTCACGACCGGAGGTGGAAGCAACTTGGAGCTCTTCATGATGTGAAGGGGAAGAGAGCTCCTCGGAGTCACCACCGACCAATTGAGAAGTGGATCCACCAAACATTTCCTTAAGCTTGATCCACATCTCATGAGACGATTTTCGCTTTATATATATCAAGAACCTACGAAAATCGGGTCTCAAGGAGAATAAAAGCTCATTAGATACTTGAGCTTCAAGATGTAAGTTTTTCTCATCCTCTAAAGATAGATTTTGAGAATCCATCGGAGGAGAAAAACCGACATCTAGAAATTGCTCTATATGTGGACACAAGGTCCGAAGATTACAAAGCAAGCAATTTCTCCACAAAAGATAATTTGTGCCATTAAAGATAATTGTGTCATTGTGCACTATACTAGCCGACATCTTTACTCTCAAGGCGGTGAAGCCTTAAACAAGGAGAGACCTTGCTCTGATACCAATTGAAAGATCGAGTTGTCGCCTAGAGGGGGGGGTGAATAGGCAATTACAAACTCTTGCGGATTTGTCTTGTAAGAATGCAGAATTAAACTATCGTTTAGTTTACAAGCACAAACCCTAAATATGCTAAGCTCAACTAAGTGTAACAATAGCAACTAGAGCTAAGAAAGATAGGCACAAGATATATGTAGCACAAGTGATAGCAAGATATATGTACTTCAAGCACGATGGCTATCACAAGGAAAGAGAGCTCGGGTATAGAAATAACCGAGGCACGCGGAGACGAGGATGTATTCCCGTGTTCCCTTGCTTTGCAACAAGGTACGTCACGTTTGGAGGAGTGGAGGTCCCACGAAGGATTCCCCGCGCCACGAAGGCTCACCCTATTCTCCGAACCACACCCACGAAGGATAATGGCCCTTTCCTTATGGTTAGCTTTTCCTCCGCTCCGGAGATGGCAAGCTCCACAACCACTTCACAAGCTCCACGAAGGAGAAGCCCGGGCCCCTTCACAATCTTCCACGAAGAGATCACCGGGACACCAACCAAGCCAACTAGGAGGTCACCCTCCAAGAGTAACAAGCTCACGGTCTCTCACTCGAACAAATCGTGGTGGAGAGCTCAACACTATGCAATGATGCAAAGCAAGAACACCGGAGGTGTTCAAGTCCTTCACACTCAAATCCCACCAAAGCAACAAATGCTAGGATGAGATTGGAGAGGAAGAACAAGGGGGAAAGTCAACCAAAGACACCAAGATATAGATCCCAAGAGATTCCCTCACTTAGAGAAGAAACGGTTTGGTGGAAGTGTAGATCTAGATCTCCTCTCTCAAATCCTCAAGAATGAGCAAGAATGGTTGGAGGAATCAAAGGGGAGAGCAAGTTCTTCAAAATGGAACAATGGAGGTGAGAGAATGGGAAGAACTAACTTGCTCAAGGTGGAAGAAGGTCTATTTATAGCTAGGAGCAAATAAAACCGTTGGGGGGAAAAAGACAAGGAAAAAGAAATATAAACGGGCTGAAAAAAAAGTGCCCAGCCGACCGGAGCCTGGGCTGGGGAGGCCGGTCAGGAATCCGGTCGGGCCGGCCCACCGACCGGGCGAGGCGGAGCGCCGCACAGGGCAGCGAATGGCCCAGGCCGCGCGGGGGGGGGCCAGGCCGCGTGGGCCTTCCGGCGGGGAGGCGGCCCGGTGGAGATCCCGGTCGGGCCGGGGAGAGCGCCGGGCTGGGGAGATGCGGACCGGCGCATGGGCCGGTTGGCCGGTCGCCAACCGGCTGCCCCGGGTGGGCCGGCGTGTGGCCCGGCGGACCGGCCGCCAACCGGCTGCCCCTCTTCTTTTTCCTCTTTTTCTTCTTTTCTCCTTTTTCTTTAATAACTAATGCTCCCGAATTCCGATTCGAGTGAAACCAATTTTGTTTGGAAGATAACAACAAATGCTATCAAATAGAAAGTGAAAACACACAAGTATGTAGGAGGGGATTTTATCATGAATATAAAAGGTAGAACCTTATATCATGAATAACCGGTAAAATCGCCCAACCTCGAAAACGCAATAGAAGATGCATGCGAACTCCGTTTTCGATGAACTTGGGCTTGTTGTAAAGCTAGCAACAAGCTCAAGAACCTTACACATAGAAACACCAAGAAGCAATAAGGATATGCAAAGTATGCAAAGGATTGAGCTCCCTAAGACGATGTGATCAAATTACCCAACCGAAAGCCCCTCTTAATAGTGCGGCTAACTATCCTATAATCCGGTCTCCTATCAACCACCTTGAGACCGGTAAAAGGAAAACCTATCAAGGTCATACCTTTTCCTTGCGCATCCCGCTTGATCTTGATGATAACTCTTCAAGCTCTACACAAGCCGGAATGCCTCACTTGATCAATGTTGCTTTGTGAAGACTCACAAATACTCCCCCATACACTATGATGGGAAAGCTCCATTGATGCACATCTTCACATGTCCATTATCACCAAATGGACGGCAAGCTTCAAGCATGTGATTCACTCAAGATGCTCATCTTGAACTTGCCCAACTCAACCTTGTATCTTCTCATACTCACATAAGATAGAGCATGGCTAATATTGAGTTCCACATAAGAACTCCATCTTCGTTTCTTCTTCTTGATCATATCACATATATATCTTCATACCGATGATCTTGATGCCAATACACAAGGTATACCTTTATCTTCATGGCATCCATACTTGAATCCAACACATGGAGTACAAGTAGCACCTATGGAATATTCCTTCATATAAACTCAATGAAAACATTAGTCCATAGGGGTTGTCATTAATTACCAAAACCACACATAGGGGCAATGTACCCTTACACATGCGCCACCCCAAGGAGGTGTCGAATCCTTTCTTCATCACTTCCATTGTCGCCACCACCATCCATCCTACAAATTTCATATAAGATCATGTCAAATTTTTGGACATGGCATAGTTAAAGAAACGCAACAAATGTCAGATGATAACAAACAACACATATAATGGTTCATGGAAGGTAGCAAATCGTACATATGGTTCACAAATCGTACATATGGTTCACAAATAAAATAGTACAAGGTTCTAGAATGATCACAAATAGTTTCAGCAATTAAATAGTACAAGTTATGGTTCTAGAATGATCACAAATAGTTGCAGCACACATCTACTTGTTCATCTCATTGTGCATCCTTTGAAGATAGTCAAGCCTCCCATCAGATGTCTCAAATGCCGCCAACAACTCTCTATGCTCCCTTTTCACTGCTAGCTTACTAGTTGTGAACATGAGGTCAGTGCCTTCTTTGATTCCACATTCTCGAACCATAGATTGAAACTCCTTCATTGTTGGGACAGAGTCACCCATGCCGCAAGAACCACCAGCATCCCCCCTTCCAAATGAAACAAGGCTGGTCAAGGCTGTTTTGTAGTCTCTGTAAAAGGGGCTCTCTTTCTCCTTCTCTCCACCACCAAACTTGAGGAGCTTCACGAAGTTTGGTGTTTTTTTGGAGGCATCATCGTCATCATCCACTGGAATTGCAGCTTCCTTGTCCGCTCCTGTTTCCTCTCCCCCCCCCCCCCCTGGCCGAAGAGTCTCCGGTAACATGAGCCTTACTAAACGTGACATCAAGTTGTTTCAAGTTAGCGGGTGGTCCATATCTGAACTTGACATGCTCAGGACAAAACTGCAAATAGAACACAAAAAAATAAATTAGACTACTATTATCATCGAATCACAATAGACAAAAAGATAATACAGAACATGAATATATAACTTACTTGTAGGTGAGTTTGCCACCAATCATTATCTGCATCCATAGTTCTTGTTTCCGAATCCCAACCTAACCCGGTTGCATTTAGCAACTCCATCCAACCGTGGGCCCGATTTTTTAAAGAATCCCATTTGTTCTTAAATTGCTTCTTTGTAAACCTTTTTCCCGTTTTCTCGGCAAATTTATGCTCAAGATTCTTGTACCCCTTCCTACTCAAACAACCACCATCCCTATTGTTGGCATTGACTTCCTCCATACAAATGTCGCAAAAAAACGAAGGTAGTGTGCATCCCAAGTTGCCTTCTCCATGGAAATGGGGGACACAAGCTATAACACACAAGAAACTACAGAATTACTATACGAAATACAATCTACCTAATCACAATGTGGTAAGCAAGCAAGCAGATACACAAAAAAATATGCACTGACTGCTAGCATATCCATCTAGCACTAACACTGTAACACACACCAAAAAATCTTGCACTGATTTCATCTATATGGAAGCAGTATCTAGCAGCAAATCATCCACTAAACTTCATTCATACAGACCGTACAAATCGAATCACGAATTGAAAGCACAAATAATGGCAGAAAAGGGCAGGGCCTCGGCCTCGATTTGTTCTCACCAAGCTGACCAGCGGCGGGGCTGTGGGGTGTTGCTGCGCGGTCGAGGACGACACGGTCGTGGGCGTGGAGGAGGGGAGCGGAGGGGAGGTGGTCGTCGGTGGGGGCGTCGCGGATGGGAGCGGAGGCGACGGGATGGCCAGGACCCGGAGCGGAGAGGGGGGTCGTCGTGTAGGCGAGCAGAGGCGACGGGAGGTGGCTACGGAGGCGAGGGGGAGGCACGGTGGTGCGGCGGCGACGTGGTGCGGCGGCTCGGCAACCCTAGCGAGCGCGGAGGCGAGCAGAGGCGAGGAGGGGAAAAGAACGTCTTGTATGACTCGGGGATATGCTCGGTTCACTTGCGGGGAAGCTCGGGAAGCACCTAAAACGGTGCTTTTCCCCATCTGAAGGAAAACGTCTAGCTTCTGTAAAAGCCCACCGCGCAGCCGAGCCCTTTGGCTCGTTTGGGCTGCTTATTTTTGTGAAAAGCCTCCAAAAGCTAGAACAAAAGGGCCCTTTCTGCTAGACCGGATGAGTGCTTCCGTTTCTCTTAATCAGTGTCTCGGGTATGCGATGATTCCAGATCCTAGTTCATGGGTTTTTTTTTCTTATTTCAGGGAATGAGTCCCTATTGTCATGATCTTCTCTCGTTGCCATGTTTGGTAGATGTTATGTGATTACTTCAGATTATTTAATGTATGATCCCTTGTTAGATCTTTGATGAATAAATGAATAAAAAAGTCACATACATTGATTGATGTAGAAGTTGGGGCATAGCTTCCATATTGAAAGAAAAGTAAAAGCACTCGACCACGAGCCACCCATCACCGAGGATTGCTTATGTATTCTTTTTATTGGCATCGATATGCAAAACTTGAGCTCCATATTTGGTGGCGGCGAATTCAGGGTTCAAATTTCAAAATGTTTTTGCCTGGTTCAGATTTGGCAAAGGGTTGAAAAAGAATATGCTGATGGTGTACGTGGACAAAATGGTCGACGAGGAATATCTTAATCTTGCGACCGCCGGCCGGCGCTGGATTAGAGGCCGTTCAGGCGGGGCCATGTGCGAGCTGAGCCGGCGAAATGAATTCTGAAAATGGGAGGAAATCAAATGAGAGTTGAAGGTGCTAGGTAGGCAGTAGGCTGGCCGCGACACGGCCTCGCGCACATTTCTTCCCGGCGCGCCCGAAATTTTGTCAAAAGAGACCACCTGCCCCAATTCATTGACGAAAAGGACCACCTCTGAGGCAAATTGACAAAAAGGACCACCTGCTGGGTGGCGGCAGCGCCCCCAGCCGACACGTGGCGCTTGCCGCCGGAGGGAGGGGCGGCAGGGACCCGCCGCCGCACCAGGTGGCGGCACGTTACCGGGCTCCGTCGCCGTCCGTCGCGCCGTCAGCTGGCCTGTCGCCTGGTGGGCCATGCCGCCGGACCCCGCGGCGGCAGGACGACGTGGAGATGCCTCCACGGGCGGTGGCGGCAGGCCCCGCCACCACGCGCGCCGACGCGACCGCGCCCAGAATCTGGCGTCCACCACGCGCGCCGACGCGGCCGACCAGCTCCGACACAGCTGGTGACACTGACTAAAGCTGGCTGCACTGATTTCAAGTCATGCTTTAAGTGTCAGATTTTCCCGCTCGATACAGGAAATTAACCACCGAAAGCGCCCTATATGTGTAGGAATTCTGTGCAGATAAAGTAATTAGAGCATAACTGTGCGCTAATTTTTTGGTACTGCTCACACTAATTGAAGGCTATATAAGTCGGCTCCCCCGCATAGAAGTCGAAGCAGCAGGATCGAGTTTGCCTTCTCCGCGTCTCTGTTTCGTGCGCAAAATATTGGAGTGAGTATGAGTGTGCCTTGTTCGGACCAGGATTTTAGGCCGATGAAGGGGAAGAATGCAAGCTTGCCACCGGGGGTGAGAGCAGAGAGGTGTTGGTGCGGCCGCCTTGCGAAGGTGAAGGAGGTGGTTGATTTTTTCGATAAGTTCGGCATGAAATATTTCATGTGCGCGAGCTATGATCGTGATCCACCCAGGCAAACAAGTTCATCGTCCTCGAGGCCTGCGGTATGTTCTAACAGCATGATTAAAAAAAATTAATTGTATGTCATTAATTTTTGTTTATTAACCGTATTATTTGTGTTGTAGTCTCCCCCGCCCCTTTGCATGTGGTTTCACTGGATAGACCAGGAGCAGCCGGAGTGGGCACGCCGCGAGGTGGAGGAGAAACAGCGGCGTGCATGGGCAAGGTTCCATGAGGAGGAGCGTTTCGAAAAGGCTATTGCAAATGATAAAGCAGAAAGAGAGAGACAGATACAAAAATTAAGGGCGAGCAAGCTCGAAATCGCGAGGTAAATAGAAGCGGATGGATGATGAGGCTGCACGTAGGTATGCAGAGGAAGAGGTGCGCAGGGAGGCCCGTGAAGCGGAAAGAAAGAGATTAAGAGAAAGGGCTGCTGAGGCGCAGGCAGCAGAAGAACGCGGCGACAAGACTGGAAAATGGCCACGCTGGACGCAGGGCCAAATAGAGTGATCTGTTGTATTTAAATTCTGTTTTACTTTCGCGTTGTATCTTAAATTTCGTTGTAGTGATTAGCCGTATTTTAATTTAAGTTATATTTCCAACTTTATTTCGGCAGATGTATTAATAATAAATGTTGATTTCCCGGAAAAAGTCCGCGTGTAAATTTTCCCGCCTAAAGTTCCCGCCTTATTTTTTCCCGCCAAAATTTCGCGCCATGAATTCCCGCCAAGATTTCCCGCCTTTTCTCTGAGCCGCGTGCTATAAAACCCCTCCCCGGGCATTCATTTGTTGTACACAATCTTAGTCGCCAGAAGATGGCTCCTCCTGGAGATCGTAGTTTTACTGCACGTATGGCTGCTCCTCTTATCTCCTCTGCTACATCAGTTATGAGTGCCAATAACATAGAAAATGTGGAAGATCTGGTCACGAATGTGAATCTTCTCGTTGAGGTAGGCAAGCTTTTTTCTAAGCACGCAGGTATGCCTGGCCGAACTCCGGTGGAATTACGACAAGAGCTTCTTAGGTTGCAAGCAAGGTTTGAGAAGAAGAAACCGAAGGATGAGAAGGAACAAGAAGAATTTCTAAGGTATCCATATACATGGGCTTCCTCGACGGAGGATGACGAAGAAGTCTTCACGCCGAGGAGTCCGGCTAAGAGCAATGAATATTTCAAGGGAAAAAGCGCTGCATCCGCTTGCGTTGACTCGGACGATGATTTTATGCCACCGAGTAAGAAGGGAAAGGCTAGTTCATCATCGAAGAGCAAGAAGAAGGGAAAAAAGTGAAGCTTATAATGTTACTCGTAGCGTTTATTTTAAGTTGTGGTGTTGGCATTGCCGATGTATCTTTATTTTGGTAGTAACTTAATTTTATGTTGAATTTTTTGCATGTTGATGTATCTTATTTTGAAGTACCTGTTGAATTATTATGCGAAATCATTGAATTTTTTGCATGTTCATGTATCTTATTTTCAAAAACTGGTTGAATAATTATTCGAAATTATAGAAATATGTCTCAAACATAGGTCATACGTAGATAGAAATAATAGTAATTATTGGAGTTAATTTAGAAATCAAACTTATTGGAACTAATTTTAATATGTCTCCGAGATACATAGAAAAATGTCTCATACATAGATAAATATATGATACATAGAAGTAAGGCCGATTTGTATCATTCCTGACGACGACGACGACGCTGCTGCCGTGGCCTTGGACCGGAAGGCGACAACCGGGGACGAGGGGGATGAGGTGGACGCAAACCTCGGCCATACTGATTTTCCTCATCCTCCGTACGTGTCTCATCTGCCGGCGATGGAGTCTGAAATATGTATGGAGATTCCAGATTTGGGGGAATCAAACGGCATCTGTGCCGAAAATAGCACCTCCAAAGAATTCTTCAACTATCCCGGTAACATCATTGCGAGGTTGTTGGGAAGTGCTGCCGTAGTATTGTGGTTGCTGCGTCATATCGGGCCATGTCGGGATTAAAGATTCCTGCGTATTGAATGGCTCTGTCAGAAACATGCACGCAATAATCATGTATGTAATTAACATGAATTAACCTGTGTTGGGTATTGCGATTGCATGTGGTCACGACCACGCAGTGGAGGCATATTGTGGCCTAAACCAGCTCCCATGTTGGACCACGTAGGGTCAACAGATTCCTGCGAACGTAAACGATATGTTATTAGTAGGCATGTAAATAATCACGTGTTGGTAGGTAATTATTAAATATGAGTATACCTGAGTGTTGAATCTTTGCGAGTATTCGCCTTCTGTGTAGGAGAATCGTAGCCGGCATTCCCACGCCAAGACGGTCCTGTACCACAGTCGGCCAAATACTAGAATAAGCGGCAGGGACCAAAGGAGTACCCTTGATTGGCAGGGCTGTGATCATGGAAACATCTTTTAGCGTAGGAGTCAGCTCCCCACAACTTAAGTGGAAGGTGTGGGTTTCAGGTCTCCAACGATCAACAAGGGCCGATAGAAGAGATGGGTCTAACGTGAACTTCTCCTTGCTCGATGTCAGCTTAGAAAATGGTAGAAGTCCATGGGCCCTGAGATGTTCCTCAAAAACACCGTTAACAAGAAACCCGTTCTTAATGGTTCGTACCCTGAAGACCGGAGGTGGGTTTGAGTGCGCATTCGGGTTCAACCAGAGGTGGCAACGGTGTCCGGCATCGCAGGATCTTCGCAATAGGTCTGGCAAATCCGACATCATAACCTGCATCCATCGATGGTATAATCATACATTAATACATTAATCAGACATTCATAAAAGTTTAATTAAAATATGTATGCATTCAGCGATACGATAATCATATAATAATACATTAATACATGTCTCTTTATTACAGCACACCAAACATACAAATATTTGAAAACAAAAAATTACATCATGTGCGGTAAGGGCATTCATTTCGCGCATGACCGGGGCATCGGCAAAGGCGACAACGGCGAGGTTCTCCTGCTCGGCTATGATCCATGTCATTCCTATGACGACGAGATTGGCGTCGTCCCCTCGCGGTTCTCTTCAATGTCGGGTCCGGAACCCATTTGGTAGTTCTTTCCGGAAACTCGTACCTATAGTGTCCGTTGAGTCCCCGGGTCCGAACTCACCGTTCCAAGTTCCGAGTAGGTTCCGGATGTTGAAGTAGGGAGATATGTAGTTCTCCACGCTGATGTTCCATGCTGCAGCCGCCCTAAGGACATGACTACATGGGTATCCTAAAAGCTTGGGCTTGTTGCAACTGCATTCACACGTGTTGGGGCCGAGTTGAACAGCTTGCTTTCTCGATCCTCTATGGTGGCCTTTCACCCACTTGGCTCGTACGTGGATTTCCCACTTATTATGAAGTGCATCAATTTGACGAAACCCATGACTTTTGGATTTTTCAGCTTTCTCATCCAAATGTCGTTGCATCTTTTCAGACCATTGCTTGTTCATCACATACCGTGTGTTTGCGACCTGCACTCTGTCTGCAAAGTATGACAGAGTCCGGTTCCAAGTTTCAGTAATCAAGGCTGTGATAGGGAGGGCTCGCACACCTTTCAGCACGCCATTGTAAACCTCTGACATGTTGCTGGTCATTATGCCGTACCGAGCCCCTGAGTCGTGAGCTTGCGCCCACTTACTTAAATCAGGGCAGTTCTGATTAATCCATGTACTCAAATTTATTTCAGTCCTCCGGCCCCTCCGGTCTTCTCTCGGCGGCAAGGCAGCACTCTCGATTTCTTTGTTGATTCCAGCCCAAATAGCATTCATCTTCGCCTCAGTCTTCTGCATGCACATCCTCTTAAATAGCTTGAACCAGTCCTTGTTCTTGAACTTTGAGTAAAAATTGGCAGCCAGGTGCCTCATGCACCACCTTGTCTCCAGGTCGGGCCACCCCCAGAGAGGGTCCGATGAATTCTTGATAATTTCGAGAGCGCTCAAAATGCCTGTGTTGCGATCTGATATGATGCAAACATCGGGCCGATCTATCACGACTCCCATCTTCAAGCAGCTGAGGAACCATAACCAGCTATCTTTGTTTTCACTCTCGACAAGTGCATAGGCAATAGGCAAGAGCTGATTATTTGCGTCAGCTGCGATCGCCACCAAGAGTGTGCCCTTGTACTTTCCTGTGAGAAAGGTACCATCTATTGACAAGCACAGGGCGGCGGTGATGGAATGCACGTATAGTCCGGGGAATGCCCGGAATAAACGATCAAGGATTTCTTGGTTTTCCTCCGGAGGGTGTTGACGAACTCCCTGACCACTTGAGTCCCCTGGTTAGTTGCTGCTATCTGGTGGAGTAGTCTCGGGGCAAGATCATATGCCTCCTCATAGGTGCCATACAATCTCTGGAAAATCTCCTCCTTCGCCCGCCTTGCCTTACTAAAGCTGACCGGGAAGCCAATCAGATCTTCCGCGGTTTTTTGCAGCTTCTTTGTACCAAGGGTTATATCTTCTTCCACCGCCACTTGCATGATATGTGATACATATTTTGCAGTGACGTTGCGGTGCTTGTCGAGAGACCCCAATTGCTCGCAGCTATGGGGTTCTATTTTTGAGATATGCCATGGCTGACATACCCCAGGGCTCACCCGAGCGATAACTCTCCCCCTGCAACCCTCCTCATTCAATTTGACGCATATGACTTTCAGCTGCCTTCGATCAGACTGCTTCACTCTGTGTTGCCGAGATATGGCCAACGCATACCTCTTGATTGCTTGGTCAGCCGAGTCCTTGTCCGGGAAAGTTTGCCCAACCTGCGGACCGTCTTCCCCTAGGCCCGGAACAGAGTGGAATTCATTGCCGATGGTCATTGTTTTTAAGAACTCAGGGTCCATTGGTGCCGCAACCGCCCTCCGGGAAGGACCGGCACCTTCTTCGTCCGAGGAGGATTCAGACGAAGAAGAACGAGCGTCATCGTCCAATGCCTCCGGCAGTCCCTCCACACGCTCGCTAATATCAACGAACGCGGACCAGTATCCTGGCTCGGCAGCAAACTGGGCGACCATATGCTCCGATGGGCCGGTGCTATGGCCTGCAGTCAGTGCCGCTTGCTCTGATTGGCCTATCATGCCTGCTGCAGTCAGGGCCAAATGCTCCGACTGAACGGTGCTCGGTCCTGTGATGATGGCCATCTCCTCTTCACCAGCGCCGGTACTGCTTCCGGCACCATCATCACCTGATATAAACTGAACATACACCATGGGCTCTCCGTACATAGCAGCACCAGGTGTGCTTGCAAACCTCATGTACGTACCCCAATTTCTATCACTCTTTACCTCCCGCAAACCCCAACGGGCAGGTGTCCCATCATTTCCTCCTACAACGATGAGAGCCTCAACGGTCATCTTCTTCCCACGCATCTCACGTCCAAACTGTGCTCGGATGCATCTTCTAACATCCAAAAATTCTCTATTGACCATGTCTGTCACTACAACTTTCATCGAGTCGCAGCGCGACACATCGACACCAGAAAATTCGTCGCGTACGACGTCTCCATAAAACACTAACAAAGTTTCCATCGTACCTACCGCACAATATTTTTATAATTATATTAGATTACAACACAATAATATTTAACATGTCATTAACATTTTTAAATAATCATAACACAACACAATTAATTACTCCACTTAGTCCTAAGATGCACCATTACTTAGTCTAATTATAAGAGATTATTATTTACTACTCCCTCCGGTACAGATTAACCGGCGCGCCTGGCAAAATATGATGTTTCTAAACACAGACTATTTTAGGCGTGTTTGCATTAACTACCGTCACGATTAATTAGGGAGTACCCCCTCTTCCAACGATTCTCTAGTATTCATATCCCTTCCCCCGGTGTGAAAAGAGTAGGATCCGCATGCGGTTCTGATGGAGAATTGATGCTGAGCCAATGCATGCAGATTAAGCGCGCAGTTAGTGGGCAGTTTTCTTTGGATGATATGCATGAAATTTTCTACAGCTCACAAAGGGTGGGTCAAAGCACGACTACTAGGCTTCCCTAATTAAACGCCACAGTTAACGAAAAATATTCAGCTCGGGCTAAGTCCTAATATGCACCATTACTTAGTCTAATTATAAAAGATCATTATTTACTACTAATGTTCACCGTGTCAATGCATGCAACCGCAACACATAAAATAATAGTCTATGTCCTAACATTTTTTTAACCCTGTCTATGCATGCAACCGCAGCACATGCACTAATAACACAAACTAATTATATTACATACCTAATTACGTTCTAAGTACATAAATAAAATATAATAGATCTGCTTGTTAAACTCTTACCTTGATATATCTTTTCTGCAGCTAAATCAGCTCCTGCACCGTACACATAATACTTGAGAGAGAGCTGAGAGTGAGAGTGTGAGCGAGCTGAGAATGAGAGTGTGAGTGTGAGTGTGACCAAGCTGAGAGTGACAGCGTGAGAGTGTGAGTGTGAGTGTGAGCGAGCTGAGTGTGAGTGTGAGTGTGAGTGTCAGAGTGAGTACGCGCGTAGACTGTGAGAGCTCAGAGTGAGGGTGTGAGCGATTTAAATAGAAGAGGCTGAATGCATGTACAGCGTGTACAGAACTCGCACTCAACGCAGTATCCGAATTAATATGTAGCAAACTTCAGTCAGCCTCGCACTCAACGCAGTCACGAAAATTAGCTCACTCAGCCTCGAAATAGAATCAATCAGCTAAAAGTCACCGCATGCACAGAAATATTCGAGCGGGAAAGCAGCCTCGGAATCAGCGCCGTTAATCTCTTTAATCAGTGCAATGAGCTGGTCGGCCGGAAGATGCTCGTCGGCGCGCGTGGTGGACGCCGGATTCAGGCGCGGTCGCGTCGGCGCGCGTGGTGGCGGGGCCTGCCGCCACCGCCCGTGGAGGCATCTCCACGTCGTCCTGCCGCCGCGGGGTCCGGCGGCATGGCCCACCGGGCGACGAGGCCAGCGCGACGGCGCGACGGACGGCGACGGAGCCCGGTAACGTGCCGCCACCTGGTGCGGCGGCGGGTCCCTGCCGCCCCTCCCTCCGGCGGCAAGCGCCACGTGTCGGCTGGGGGCGCTGCCGCCACCCAGCAGGTGGTCCTTTTTGTCAATTTGCCTCAGAGGTGGTCCTTTTTGTCAATGAATTGGGGCAGGTGGTCTCTTTTGACAAAATTTCGGCGCGCCCATACCTCAACTCGACCACGTGCGGCAGGGTGGCCGACTCCCGTCCCTCCGTTTTGGATCAGCCCGCCGCCGAACAGTTGCTCGTGGACATGCTGCGCCTGCCTGCCCCGGTCCAGAAAACCTGATGAGATCGTGCAAAGAACAGGGGGTATGCGCGCTACGTCTGCATGTTCAGTGTCGTATGCCTCGTCCCGGATATGGTAGACTAAGTGTGTGTTCGGTTTGAGAATGGGGTGAAACGGAATGGAACCGTTCCGCACTTAGAGCCCGTTCCTGCGTTCGGTTGCAAATTGGAATAGAATGAAGTGGTTCCTCCAAATGGAATATTCTCTCTAGATCCGGAATGAAGTGGTTCCTCCGATTCGGCCGGACGAGGTGGAACGGGTGACTGTCACACGATGATTAATTAAGTTTAGCAATAATTAACCAAGTTTAGCAATAATTAATCAAGTTTAGCACTACTTAATCAAGTTTAGCAAATAATTAATCGAGTTTAGAATAATTAATCGGGTGATTATCTCACCCATTTCATACCATTCTCATCTCATTCCAAAACCGAACACAAGAATGAAACCGTTCCGTGACAAATTTTTTGTCCAAACCGAACACAGGGATGGAACGGTTCCGTGCCAGTGGAATGGAATGGTTCCATTCCATTCCACCCCATCCCCAAACCGAACGCACCCTAAAGGTACTCCATACTATGCAATGAATATATTCTACTAGTAATGATATCGATTTAACATCATAGATGTCGATATAACTTTCTGCTATATCTGGCTCACACATTCATCTCCCACCCACCTCCACACACACACATCATATTTAGGCTTTGTTTGGAACTAAAATTTTTGTATGAATTAGTGGGGATAATTCTCTGAAGTATTGGGTGAAACCCATACCTTGACCTAATCCCATAAAACATTAAAACCCCATTCACCAATCCACCAGATAGGGATACAATATTGGGATTGAGAAAAGAGTACAAAACATAAACTGGCTACAGTACAAATATGTGACCAATAACGCCTCTATTAACTTTGCAAATTTTAGTTATATTTGAACTCCTCCAACGGGGATAGGCTTTGTAAATGCATTAACAGCTTGATCCTTTGAAGAAACAAATCAAATTTTCAATTGCTTGTTGATAACTCTCTTGAATAACAAATGTGAAAATGGATCTCAATGTACTTAGCTCTAGCATGGAATGCATGATTTGCTGATAAATATGTGAGCGGCACCCAAATTTTCATGCCGTAAACAAGGTGGATGAATTAACTTAACTCCAAGCTCTTTAAAATTAAAGAATAGACCCAGATTATTGTTTACATCAAAGAATGCCTGGTATGCCAAATGAAAAAATTATAACATTATGAGTATCCAGGACTGTGAGTTTACTTGGACACACATGCATCAGCATGGATTCCATTGAGGGACTTCACTATCTGAGAATAGTGACATCATTTTAGTTGTAGTGGAAAAATCAATAAATATTGGCACTTCGTTTCCGCGAGACATCATCAAATCAATGTGAAGTGAGTGGCCAAAGAATTCATTGCAAATATTATTAAGTTGCATGGTTTGACATCTATGGACATGATCTTTTACCAGCACTATGTGGGATCTATTCAAACCCATTGGAGTCAAACTACACTTTACCACTTCCTACCACCCACAAACTGATGGGCAAATAGAGAGATTGAATCAGTGTCATCTTAAAAATTATTCGAGAAATATGGAATTCTTATAGCCAAAGAAATGGCATCGGTGGTTGTCCCTTGCGGGGGTACCTTTTACACTTCATTTCACTTTTCCCTAAAGACGTCACCACCTCAGATTGCTGAAAAATTACTACACCAGAGGACAATCAAACTGACTACATTCCAATCTCTACCACTGAAGAGAGATAGCTCAGGAGATCACGCAAAACTTTATTAAAGCACAAGAAAAGATGAAAATCTAGGCTGACAAAAGAAGATCAGAAAGAGCACCGAAAATTGGGGACATGGTGTACTTAAACATTCAACCATATAGTCGCACCTTCCTAAACATTCATAGATGTCTGAAGCTACATTCGACAGCAATACATCCTATAAACCATTACTGCCAGAAGGCTGGAAACTTCATCACATATTCCATATCAAGAAACATCTAGGACCTATGGCACAATTTTTATTGCCCTTAAGCAATTACGGAGCGCCAAATCGTTCCTAGAATACAAGGATCCATAGTCATACCGGTGGTCCAATGGGAGAATGGTCCAACATATCAACATAAGAAGCTACATGGGAGAATTTATTTTTCATCTTGAAGGTCTTTTCTGGCTTTCATCCTTGAGGACAAGTCTGGTCGTCTCAAACGGGGCATTTGGTAGGCCCCTACTACTCTGGAGTCTGGTCGATGAAGAACACTAGTTCTTTTCTTTCTTCATAATTATAATTATCCAATGACTTGTTCGGTATGTTGTCTACCATATATATCTCATCCAACGACTGAGATCGTGGACGTCATGCTCGACCTGGCACTGCCTAGGCAGTCAAGCGTCGGTGTTTGAAATGCAACAACCCCGCTTTACAACTGGCACTTTGGAAACTCACTTGCTCACTTGTTTGTCCCGACTTTCCTCCCTATTCAGATCGATTTCTCTTGCTTTAGTATGCTTGTAATCTTGGGTTCAAACCCTAGCTGTGTCTGTTGAGGTTAGGCAAACATTCATAAGTAATCACGTATCTGTCGTTGCAATAGAACTTTGAATCGTGTCATATTTCATGTGACTTAATTCTTCCGCTAAGTGAGTGATTTTTAGGTTTGACTCTATCACTGCCACTTGAATTGGGGGAGGACAGCTCACCGGTCTGTGAGAGCATTTCCACCGGCGGTCACTAAATAGGCGTAAGGTCAGCACTCGTTCCCTCCATTTGGGAAAGGGTTGCCCACTCCAACGCTCCCAATAGGCCAATACGGTTGACGCCCCAAAAATATGATTTTTTTAGTTCTCTTACAAATTACAAGATTTTGCATAGTTTTAAACAATAATTCAAACAACATTACATAGTTCAAACACATAAATGAATTCACACAATAATCCAAATTAACATACAAATTCAATTATTCATATAAGAATTCAAATAAATTGTAATTCAACTTGTTCAAAAATGAGTCGATGTTTCCTCCCCTCTCCTACAAATGCTCCACTAGATCATTTTGAAGTTGAGTATGAACCTATGCATCTCGGATTACTTGATGCATCGCACGGAAAACAACAAACTCGATGGGCACATGATCAACTTGGGAAAGAGGTCCCTGATAGTCAAATGGATGAACACCAACCACAGGTTTGTTCCACTCACTCTAGATGATTATGTTGTGCATGATCACACAACAGTTCAGCACCTCCTACATCCTAGATTCCGACCAGGTAAAAGCATGTATCAAACAATAGCAAAATGCTAGTGGAGCACACCAAATGTCCGCTCAACATTTTTCTGACATGCCTCCTGGCGTTGAGTAAAATAAGATATCTTCTCTTTAGCAGGTTAGGAAGTTGTCTTCACAAATGTAGACCAGGCTGGATAGATACAATCAACTAGATAATAGGCTTGGTCATATGTCATATGTGTGGCCATTGATCTCAAAGTTAACGACCGGAGCATGTGCCCCTCAGCTAGCCTTGCAGCAGGAGAGCATTGCAGCAGGTTTATGTCATTGTTAGTTCCCACTCGCGTCCGTGTTAATACCCACCCATCGCCCACATGCCCTTCCCCGCTATAAAATTGCCCCTCGCCGTCGTTTCTTTTCCGTGCAAACCCTTCCGCTCCACCGCAAATCCCCGAGCAAACCAGCGAGCAAATCCCCTCCCTCCACCGTGACTATGAAGCACTACTAAGGTGACAACGCTGCCGCAAACAGCTTTGGGTAGCGTTGGTTGATCGTCGAGGAGGCACGACCCCTTTGGTATGCTGGGTACCTAGTATATCCGGACATGCGCTATCCGACGAGCTAGGTGATCAGCGCCGGCGGCTTGTCGGTGCCGCCTGTGTCAGTCGGAGCGGCGCGCGCGACCTACGACCGTTGGTCGGTCCTCACGACGAGGAGCGCAACGACCCACGGTGCAATTCCGACAACCGCCACGTGTGGCCAGCATTCTTCGTGTGGCAACGCGGGGACCAGATCGTCCTACGATAGCAACGGACCATTGTCGGCCAACATCCAATGACAATGGTGGAGCGGCCAGGGAGGACACTCCCCTGGGTCCTCAACTACATTGCTCTCCGCATGCGCATCGACTGTGGCATCGTCATCCACGACCATTGCACCCTGCGACAGCTTCCACCTTGTCAAGCCGAAGCGCAGGACGAAGGAGTGAACGCCACCGCTGGATTACAAGGTGATTGGTTTCCAGTTGAAGATCGATGAGGACAAGAAAGAATTTCCAGGCCAACGCATCACGGAGCGCACCTCAATCGAGGCCGTGCTGCTGGCGACGGACGATTTCACAGAGGCATGGTCCGCAACAGAGTATCATCGCGAGCAGATCGAGCGCGCACGACGCCATGGCTTCGTCATCAACCTACAACCTGCACGACGACGATAAGGCCAGCCCGTAACGACGATGATAAGGCCAGCCCGTCGAACAGGCCACGATGGCACCACGACAACAACCATGGCTACAGCAGCCACCCGCCAACGACGAGGATCTCATGGACTACGTAGCAACGATGTACTGTCACCTAGGCATCAGCCGTGGCCGCCATTAGTTTTTAGGTTTTTTTAAAAAACTTTTTTGTATAAACTATGTATGAAACCGCCAAACTATCCATGCATGCAACTGCCTTTTTCAAATGAATTTTGATTCAAATTTTGAAGTTTGGATTTCTTTTATGGGGGACATGGCTAAGAGAGAACAGAACCCTATTTCCGTGTCCGCACCCACGGCCCACATACAAGCCAAAAAAAAAACACCTGCGCCAAATTGCTATTCTCGTTGATGAGGAGAAACTACTTGTTAAGATTCAACAGACGCCTATACGGAACCGACTTGAAGCAAACCGTCATTAGCAACTGTCATTAGTTTAGGTATGTGTTAATTATGTTCAAAGCGTCGTATGAATGTCTGTGTCCGTACGGACGCCTTCTCGTATGCCAAGAAGCATCACTTTGTAAACAGGCGCATGTACAAGGCGTCCCAAACTCCTGTATAAATAGGGCTTTGCCCACAAGCAATAGATCACAAGTTTTACCCTCAATCTTTGAGTTCTAACACGTTATCAGCCACCGCTAGATTCTACCAAGAGCAATCACCGGAGAGATATCACCGGAGAAGAAGAAAGGAAAGAACAAAAGACCACACTGTGTCTATAGAAGATTATATGTTCAATGTGTTTGCATTTTGCAATCCCAATAACATATATATATGGTACAATAATATTATTTTGCAAGTGAGATTAATTTTCTTGCAAAATTAACTATTAATTCATCATCGATTGAGTCCATATATGCTTAAATATAGCATCAAATTGACTAAATCAAATAGAATTAATATGCAAAATTAAAGTGACTACCTCAAATTTATATATGGGATCACAAGATAATGTGGTATCTACCGCGACAATAAGCAGATTATCCATAATTATTGTAAGGTCTACATTTTGTCAAAATTGACATTATGACTACCTTCAACGTGCTCTCCCATACATTTAAATCAAATCATAATATAATGTACTAAGATCAAAGGCATCTACTGATTTTGGACAGATTATGCTTCTTAGTATTGAGAGATGTACTCCATGAAAATGGTGATTATCTACAACGTGTTATGAAAGATAATTTGGGGTCCACACTAAAACTCAAGGATTCACTTGAGTTCAGGAATTTTGGAAATTTTATTACGACATAACCATGATGATTTTAATTTACATACAAGTAAATTTACAAATCCCTGGTTCTCATTCATGTAGGAAAAAATGACCGTCAAAGAATTTGAAGAGCTCGCGCTCGACGGAAATAATTATCCTACATGTGCTATGGATGTTAAAATTAGTCTTTCATCCCGTGGAATTGCAGCTGCACTCATACCACCTGAGGAACCCCTTCCGCAGGGAGTTGCACAATTAACTGAGCCACAAAAATATGGTGCTTTATACATTATAAGAAACCATATTCATCCAGATTTGAAATCTGAATATTTAACGGAGGAATCTCCAAGCAATATGTGGCAAGCACTCAAAACTAGATATGAACAGCAAAGGGCAGTTATACTACCTGAAGCTAGTCATGAGTGGACCCAGTTAAGACTCCAGGATTTCAAATCTGTCGGAGCTTATAACCATGAGGTTCATAAGATTTGTTCGAAGTTACGGTTTTGCGAGAAGGAACCTTCGGAAGAGGAGAAGATAGAAAAGACTCTATCAACTATGCTCCCAGCTGATAGGATCCTACAGCAACAATATCGTGCAAGGAATTACCAAGTTTATTCTGAACTTATACATGTTCTCCTCCAGGCAGAAAAACATGATGAACTTCTTTTAAAGAATAGTCATCAACGTCCGGTTGGGGCTTCCCCTCTACCTGAGGTACATGCAAATTTTCAGAAAAACAATAAGTTCAATGGCTCTTTCAAAGGTCGTAACAAGAACTTTAAGGGTAATCACAACCGCAACCACAACAACAAGAACAAGCCACATAATTCAGACAAGGGAAAGGGCATAGCAAAGAATAAGTTTGATAAAACTAATCTTTGCCAGAAATGTGGATGCTACAAGCATGTCACCAAAAAATGCCGCACTCCAAAACATCTAGTAAACCTCTACCTGCAATCCATGGGACGTAACAGACCTGCCCAAGGAGCAAGATATGAAGCACACTTCAATCTTCAACCCGAAAACAACATGGAAGTTGGATGTTCGCGAGATGTTCAAGGAGCACCAAGCAACACCGAGGAATTGCAAGTACCACGGGACTCCATGGACAAGGAGAATATGATGATCGAATACGCCTCCAACGACGTGTTCGGAGACTTTGACTAGTCAATCAACTCCACTGTATAGAATATTTGTTTACGTCCATTTGATTGTTGTAATAAGAACATAGTATTATTGTTGTTGTCATCACCGTATGTTGTAAAGCACAATATATATTGTATCCGCACTTTGATATCAATAAAGTTGTATATATTCTATATATCCAATAAGTCTTTTCATTGGTGAAAATTCTACATTTCAATATATAGATTTATACGGGAGTTAATCCAAATGGAGGAGGAAATGTGCCTTGTGGATAGTGGTACCACAAACTCTATACTTAGGGAAATAAAGTATTTCCAAACTCTTACAAAGATGAATGGAGATATTTTAACAATCGCCGGACGCGATGCGGTAATTGTTGGCACAGGACGCTGAAAGGATCGTATGCCGCACCTATAGGGGGGGTGCATAGGTGCTAACCAATTTTTAGTTCTTTTTCAATTTAGGCGTGACACAAAGGTAAATTCTATAGATATGCAACTAAGTGAATTTACCTATATGACAAGGTTAACAACTAAGCAAGATATAGTTATGCAATATATAGGAGATAGAATAGGATAGAGGTAACCGAGAGTGGAGCACGCAGAGACACAGAGATGATTCCCGTAGTTCTCTTCCTTTGCAAGAAGGTACGTCTACGTTTGGAGGAGTGTGGTTGCTACGAAAGCCAAACCAACAGCCACGAAGGCTTCACTCAGATCTCCTGTGAGCAACGCCACGAAGGCCTAGCCCACTTCCACTAAGGGATTTCCTCGAGGTGGAAACCGGGTCTTTACAAGGTTCTCGGGGCACACATCCACAACCAAATTGGAGGCTCCCAAAACTGTAACAACACAACAATCAACAACAATACATCAACAACAAACAACTAGAGATTCCAAATAGGAACACTAGCAAGAGGGCCCTCAAGCATATGAGGGGGAAATGACAATCGCTTCGGTGAGGATGTAGATCGGGGTCTTCTCCTTTGAATCTCCAAAGATCAAGAGCTTTGGTTGGGTGGAGGAGGAGATCTTGCAAATCTTGTGTTCTTGAGGTGGCTCTAATGGAGGTGAGGCTTGGCAGAATTTTGTGCAATGATTGAGCAAGTTGGGAGGAAGAAGAAGGGGGTATAAATACCCCCTCTCAAAATCCAGCCGTTGGTGACTTTCGAAGGCTGGATAATCCGGCCTAAGTTAGGCCCGGATAATGCGCCCCCCCCCCCCAAAAAAAAGTCCGGCCCTGGGGAAAATCCGAATGTCCGGCCAAAAATCCGGCCCAATGCCAGGGGAGTACTGAGCCACATCGCCTCGAGTCCTTAGCCGATTTTGGAGGGCCGGATATTTTGTAAATATCCGACCCGGATTATCCGGCCTTGTGAAACTTCTCATGCTTCCTTTTGACTTGTTTTTCCACACAAGACACTCATATACATGTATCTATATAATCTCTGCACCACTTCATCAAACATTAGTGTATCAGATACATTGACATCAAACACACAAAACATAATGTGAGAGATGTTCTTTCAATCTCCCCCTTTTTGGTGTTTGATGACAATATACGGATTTGCAAGAAAAACACTATAGAGAACAATCATGTTGGCAAAACATAGAGGCACTCCCCCTACATGTGTGCATACAAGTAATTTGCATTTGAATACAAATGCACAACATATAGGTGCGAGGTGCCTCACACAAGAGATATCCAACATGAGCTCAAAAAAGAGACAAATGCA
>NC_061509.1:179119329-179405878 GCF_022539505.1 Lolium rigidum
GGCCGCCGGCCATAGGGCTTAGAGGAGGGGCCAAGGAAACCCGGCCAGCCTCCCCCTATAAAGAGGGGAGGGGCAGGGGCGCATCCCTCCTTCACCCACTCCCAACCCTAGCCATCCTACTCCCTCCTCCACCTCAATATGCACCGGCTTGGCGAAGCCCCGCGGGGTCTCTCCTCCTCCACCACCACCACGCCCGCCGTGCCGTCGGGATTCCGAGGAAATCTACCACACTCCTCCGCCGCCCCCGCCGGAACTGGGAGAGGAAGGACTTCATCGACACCGTACGCACGGCGCGAGTACCAAAGTGTTGCTCGGGATCGCGGCATCGGAACGATCGAAGCTACATCCGATCTCGTTAAGGCTTTGGACCTTCGAGGGTTAGTTTCCTCATCTCAAGGTTGCTCCGATCTTCATAGATTAGATCTTGGCTTTTCCTAGATTGCGGATCTTGGTTTTGTTCTTCTTCACGGCAGAAATTTTTGTTTTTCATGCAACGAACCCATCATAGCACGCACGTGCTGCTAACAAAGATGTGATTGGTAGTTTGTGTTGTGCAAAGAGTGATAGTTGAGGAGAGGCTTGTGCGGTGGAACGAATGGTGGAATGCCTTTTCTTAAACACCGATGGGAATGTTTCTCTCGACAAATCATTTTGGTTCCTCGCTTTTGAGAAAACTTATGTAGGAGTATTTTTTTATCAAGCCATGTAAAGCAGTAATGGTGTGCCATATAGGTTCCTCCGAAGCCAAAATGCCTCTCTGAATGACAACTTTTCGTTGGTTAGTCTTGCAAAAAGTATTCTAAGGTTGGTCGAGTCTCAAATATCATGTTGTAGTATCATGTATATGATACTTATGTATGATACTATTTTCTATAGTGAGTAGTATCATGGGGGTTAAATCACAGTTATGATATACTAGGAAATATGCCCGATGCGTTGCTATCTGGATAAAAAAATGTGTTTTCAATATTTTGAAGTTATGAAAGTTACATAATTTGTTTTGACCAAAACGTGTCCTCCTCTCGCCACGATGGCTTTACCGCAGATTCCTCTTGATTGCTCCGCCATGAAAGCCTAGCCATTAGCTCGTCATTCGGCTCGCTACACAACACATCACCCAAATCTCCCGAGGCGTCAGTGATGTGCCATGGCGATACTGGGGCCAAACCCCTGTTTTCTAACTTCCTAGAAACAGTTATAAAAAGATAAAATGGACGAAATATTTGGGGAGAAGGAGATATACCTTTAACATTAGATCTGGATTACAATAAATAAACGTAGGCACATAAATGAATTAAATGCTTCCTCCAAGTTGCCCAAGAATAGATGTTATGCAAATTGAAAAATAAAATCCAATTCTGATAAGCTATGTAAATGTGGATATGTGCAATTAACGAAAATCAAGAAAATTTATCATTTTGCAAACAACGTCAGTTAGCAGCAAGCAATGTTGCAAACATCGTAGCAGCAAACCATGCCAGCTAGCTAGCAAATTGCAGAGACAAAAGCTGTACAACGGCGGAGCTTCACGCGCGCACACGGCATGGCCGCGGGCACGACCTGCAGCAGGAGTGCGTGCGCGGATGTCCAGCCGGCACGCGCAGAGGCAGTGGTCGAGGCCGTGCCGAAACTGCCGGGGCCGCAGCGTCAGTGCAGTTGACTCGCGGCACCGTACGCACGAAACAGCATAGATGGACGGGCTCGTCGGACAACGGCCGAGGGAGATGGACGGGCTCGTCTCCGGACGCGTCGAGGGCCATGCTCGCCAGTGCGGACACGTCGAGGGCCAATTCTTTGGCTTTATCCGCCGATCTGTCTCACTCAATTTTTTATTGAATCTTCATCTCCTACTCGATTCTGCCGATCGGAAGGAACCAACATCAGCCTCCACTCATACCGTACTTTTCCGCATTGCTTGTTGCTGGTTGCAATTGAGGCGTGAGATGTACGCCGATGAAACAGCGCAGGACGTTGGCGGAAGCACGCCATGGACCAGGGAGGTCGGGGAGGGACTGAGGAGCGCTGGGGGATCTTTGTGGGCGTTGGAGACCGGTCGCCAGGGAGACGCGCAAGGGAATTTTCGCCGTCGTTGGAGGCCGGGCGCGGGGGCTGAGCTGGCGTTGAACTGTTGAAGTACGGGGCAGGCAGAGGTCGGCTGGAGTCGAAGGGGAGGCTGGCGCGGCCACGAGGTGACCGTCGGGTGGAAGATTTGGGTCACCCTATCCGGACGGGTGATAATAAAACGAAGCCAACCGGTACACTAAGCGGTGAGCATTTGACCCGTGGTAGAAGCCTGAAGTATAGGGGTAAGAAAAGGCGGACGAGCAAGAAGGCTTTATTTCTTCAACATTAGGTATGGAATGTAAGCATGAAAGTCGTTACTGGCAGGAAAAGGTCGCTCTGGCAAGAAATCATCCGTGATAACAATTCTCCTACGTGCCATCAGCGGGGTAGGTAGTCACATTTTTTCTCTTGTGAAACCCTTGCTGCACCATTCCGGCATAATGGTGTCGGTGTGTTTTGATTTTCTTTTTGAACAATCATATTTTGTCAACTGCGATGTGCTGAATTAATACATATATATTAAATTAATATTTATCCATAGCACAATCCTGACATAATGGCGATGACGTGTTTTGATTTTTCTTTTGGAATAGTTATTTTTGTCAACTTGTGATCGCAGAATTAAAACATATATATTGAATTAATATTCATCCATAACGTAATACGTTGTGGTACATTAGATATATTCACATGTGCATGGCCAACATGTTTTTAGGATGAAACAACCATAGTAAACGTGTTCCCTAAAAAAACCATTGTAAACATGTTTTTGTACGCGCAGAGCAAAGGAACCGAACTAAATTCATTATGGTCACCAACTCTCACCATGGAGTTGTGAGCACCGCATGTCGTCCACGATATTGATAAGTTTCCTTGCGACATCGACGACACACTTGCTGAATGCCGAGTAGTTGATTTTCTCCGTTTCTAAAGACTCGTTGGAAATTTTGAATCTTGAGAATCAAAAGGGTTCTAATATTTGGCAATGCGTACGTGTTGTAAGCAAAGCACATTATGTGCTTACTGAACTCTATCCTGTTGATATGCTAAAATGGGAGCATTTTCCTGCTCTCTTATCTTTGATTTGACTTCAGCTTACTCTTCTGCATCTTTTTCCAATGAAAGAAATATATTATGAAGACAAACAATTTAAGATGTTACAAAGCGTAAGCACAACATTTTAAAAATTTTCATAACTTGAGCGAAGTGAAATGAGGGAGGGACAGCTACGTGAGTTGATGATCGGCAGATCAGACACTCCAAAATATTCATCTGCTGATCTGCATACTATTTAAGCAAAGTATAATACTGTACCATAAATGACCTGATTCAACGATCTCAGAGGAATCATACACATAACTACAGTTCGAGATCATAGTATGCAACATCTTAACCAACCCGGGTGCATTAGCAGGAATACACACCAAATCGAATCCCAAACATCTCGGAGCTGAGCAGAAAAGTGCGTAGCAGGGGAAGTACCAGTACCAGCGCTCTACAACCTGTGCACATGCACAAAAGAGATCAGTACTCCGCTCAGTCCCATGAGTTTGCAATCAGTCAAAATCTTTAAACGGGAGGTGCATCTTCTGAAAATACACCAACCATTCTTCAGAGCTAGACTGGCACCAGAGAAAGGCGTTGCCGCTAACGTCGACGAAGCAACTGGTTGAGAACGACGGCTCTTGTAAGAATCAGATGAAGCGTGTCAAACGGCTTGACTCAAACCTTTCACGTCCGGCGCAAACTGTCGCGCTGACCATGGCCAGCCCCCCTTGAGCACCAGTACTCCAACCTGTGCGCAACACGGCGACCAACAGAGCATACCGTCTGCGGATACGGCGTCGGACGACAGGCCTCCACGCTCGCTGCGCCTGCGCAGCTTCGCGTTAACCTCTGCGCTCGCCCGTCGGGGTGGCGACCCGGTCAAGGCGGAGGGGAACGACCAAGGGACTGGCCGTATCTCGGGGAATGGGTAGATCGGAGGCGGATTGTGCCGTTCCTCCATACGGACGAGTGAGGCGGCATCGCTGGACAGAGATAGATGGGTGGCCGTGGATGGGGAAGACCCAGTTGAGCTCTGCTTTTCTTTTCTTTCGGAGAGTTAGTTCGATCGCGTGGGAGGAAAAAAAAATTTGCGAACCGTTATTTTTCACTTAGGGGTGGCAGCTGATGTAATTTAGATGAAAATGATGGGCAGTAAAAAACGGACCAACAAGAAGCTCTTTTGCTTTTATTATTAGGTATGGATTTTTATTCGGTCACATCATATGTGCTTTACTTGGAGCGTCTATGTGCTTTTATTTTTGTTTTTGTTTGAATAAGATCAGATCCTAGCAATCCTTGTTTGGGAGAGAGACACGCTCCGCTTTTTCATATGAACACTTGTTCTTCGTTTTACTTTTAATGTTCAATGATAAAAGTTGGAAGCTACATCACTTATGGTTATTTGGTTGGAAGCGAGAAAATGCCTCATATTGTCTTGAATAATTTGACACTTGGCAATTGTTTTGAGCTCTCAAGTAGATCATGATTAAGTTTTTTTCATGTAGTTTAAACCTATTAGTGGAGAACTACTTGTAGAGCTTGTTGAAATTGGTTTGCATGATTGGTCTCTCTTAAGGTCTAGATATTTTACGGTAAAAGTGTTTGAGCAACAAGGAAGATAGTGTAGAGTATTATAATGCTTGCAAAATGTTCTTATGTAAGTTTCTGTTGTACTCGGTTCATACTTGTGTTTGCTTCAAACAACCTTGCTAGCCAAAGCCTTGTGCTTGAGAGGAAATGCTTCTCGTGCATCCAAAACCTTGAGCCAAAACCTATGCCATTTGTGTCCACCATATCTACCTACTATGTGGTATTTCCTGCCATTCCAAGTAAATACTTCATGTGCTACCTTTAAACAATTCAAAACTTTACTACTCCCTCCGATTCATATTAATTGACTTCAATATGGATGTATCTAGAACTAAAATGTGTCTAGATACATCCATATTAGAGTCAATTAATATGAACCGAGGGAGTATCTCTTATTTGTGTCAATGTTTTATAGCTCATGAGGAAGTATGTGGTGTTTTATCTTTCAATCTTGTTGGGCAGCTTTCACCAATGGACTAGTGGCTTCATCCGCTTATTCAATAATTTTGCAAAAAGAGTCGGCGCGGGGTTCCCAGCCCCAATTAATTAACTTTCATTAATAATTCTCTTCACATGTTTTGCTACGATTCATCGGTAAGCAACTTAATTTTGCAAATAGACACTCCTTCATGGTATGTGAATGTTGGAAGGCACCCGAGGATTCGGTTAGCCATGGCTTGTGTAAGCAAAAGGTTGGGAGGAGTGTCATCCATAAATAAAACTAAAATACATGTGTAAACAAAAGAGAAGAGGGATGATCTACCTTGCTTGGTAGAGATAACGTCCTTCATGGGAGCCGCTCTTTGAAAGTCTGTTTGGCAAGGGGGTTAGAGTGCCCACTACCATTCGTTGAAAACAACAAACACCTCTCAAAACTTTACTTTTATACTCTCTATATGATTTCAAAACTTAAAAAGCTCTAGCACATGATTTAATCCCTGCTTCCCTCCGCGAAGGGCCTTTCTTTTACTTTATGTTGAGTCAGTTTACCTACTTCCTTCCATCTTAGAAGCAAACACTTGTGTCAACTGTGCATTGATTCTTACATATTTTCTTATTTGCATTCATCATATTACTTTATGTTGATAATTATCCATGAGATATGCATGTTGAAAGTTGAAGGCAACTGCTAAAACTTATATCTTCCTTTGTGTTGCTTCGATGCCTTTACTTTGAATCTATTGCTTTATGAGTTAACTCTTGTGCAAGACTTTTGATGCTTGTCTTGAAAGTACTCTTCATGAAAAGTTTTGCTATATGTTATCTATTTGTTAGCAACTATAGATTATTGCCTTGAGTCACTTCATTCATCTCATGTGCTTTGTAATAGTATGATCAAGGTTATGTAAGTAGCATGTCACTACGAAATTATTCTTTTTATCGTTTACCTACTCGAGGACGAGCGGGAACTAAGCTTGGGGATGTTGATACGTCTCCAACGTACCTATAATTTCCGATGTTCCATGCTTGTTTTATGACAATACTTACATGTTTTGCTTGCACTTTATAATGTTTTTATGCGTTTTCCGGAACTAACCTATTAACAAGATGCCACAGTGCCAGTTCCTGTTTTCTGCTGTTTTTGGTTCCAGAAAGGCTGTTCGGGCAATATTCTCGGAATTCGACGAAATCAACGCCCAAGATCCTATTTTTCCCGGAAGCATCCAGAACACCGAAGAACAGTCGGAGGAGAGCTAGGGGGCCACCACACAGGTGGGCCGCGCGGGCCACACCCTGGCCGCGCCGGCCTGGTGTGGGGCCACCCTGTCGCCCCTCCTGCGCCGCCTCTTCGCCTATTTAAGCCCTTTCGACCTAAAAACGCGAGTACCAATTTACGAAACTCCGAGAAAGACTCCGGGGTGCCGCCGCCATCGCGAAACTCCAATTCGGGGGACGAAGTCTGCGTTCCGGCACCCTGCCGGGACGGGGAAGTGCCCCGGAAGCCATCTCCATCGACGCCACCGCCTCCATCATGCTCCGTGAGTAGTTCCCCCATGGACTACGGGTTCTAGGCTGTAGCTAGTTGGTATCATCTCTCCCATGTACTTCAATACAATGATCTCATGAGCTGCCTTACATGATTGAGATTCATCTGATGTAATCGGTGTTGTGTTTGTCGGGATCCGATGGATTGTTACGTTATGATTGTCTATCTATAAAGTTTATGAAGTTATTGTTGCTACAATCTTGTTGTGTTTAATGCTTGTCACTAGGGCCCGAGTGGCATGATCTTAGATTTAAGCTCTATAATTATTGCTTAGATTGTATCTACAAGTTGTATGCACATGTCACTGTCCGGAACCAAAGGCCCCGAAGTGACAGAAATCGGACAACCGGAGGGGATGGTGGTGATGTGAGGATCACATGTTTTCACGGAGTGTTAATGCTTTGCTCCGGTACTCTATTAAAAGGAGTACCTTAATATCCAATAGATTCCCTAGAGGCCCTGCTGCCACCTAGCTGGTAGGACAAAAGATGTTGTACAAGTTTCTCATTGCGAGCACGTATGACTATATATGGGAAACATGCCTACATGATTAATGATCTTGATATTCTGTCTTAATGCTATTTCAATCCTATCAATTGCCCGATCGTAATTTGTTCACCCAACACTTGTTATTGGAGAGTTACCACTAGTGTAGATAGTTGGGAACCCCGGTCCATCTTTCATCATTATATACTCGTTCTACATGTCATTGGAAGTAGTATCAACTATCTTCCGGTGCCATTGCTCCTATGTTACTATTACTCGCTGTTGTGTTATCGTTACTACTTGCTCTCATATCATTGCTACTTTCACATCACCCCTGTTGCTAGTGCTTTTCCAGGTGCGACTCGAATTGACAACTCAGTTGTTAAGGCTTATAAGTATTCTTTACCTCCCCTTGTGTCGAATCAATAAATTTGGGTTTTACTTCCCTCGAAGACTGCCGCGATCCCCTATACTTGTGGGTTATCATGGTGATCCTGTTACAGCTTCTTTTTGACACGACTTACAACATCCATCACACATATATATGTATCTATATAATCCCTGTACCACTTAAACAAACATTAGTGTATCACATACATTGACATCAAACATACAAAACATAATATGAGAGATGTTCTTTCAATCTCCCCCTTTTTGGTGTTTGATGACAATATACGGATTTGCAAGAGAATGACTATAGAGTCAAGCATGATGGCAAGACATAGAGGCACTCCCCCTACATGTGTGCATATAAGTAATTTGCATTTGAATACAAATGCACAACACATAGGTGCGGGGTGCCTCAAGACAAGAGATATCCAACATGAGCTCTAACAAGAGAGACATAGACATATATGAGGTTGAGATAGGACAGGGTGTTTCTGCACCCGGGTGCATATGCACCCTTTATTTGAAATACATATTAAATATATTTACAAATGTCAAAAAAAAATATAAAAATGCCGCATATATACCTTGACATGTCACATGCTCACAAAGTTGTCTCAGCAAAAATCAAGATGTTTTGTACCCTGTGCAAAAAAGACAAATTTTTGGTGCTAAAATAGTCTATTTCTCGAGGCATTATTTGTCTTTTTTACACAGGGTATAAAAATTGTCGGTTTTTAGTGAAACTTTACGTGCACACATAGAACATGTCCCTCTACATGCTAAATTTTTTTCCTAAATTTTTTATGTTTTTGAAATATGTTTTATACATACCGGGTGCATATGCACCCGGGATCAGTTTTGGTTTTCTGGTTGAGATAAGGTGATAGAAATCATACCCATGTGGAGATATATAATACGGAGATATAGCATCACACACAATATAATAACCTTGATCTCAACATATAGAAATCCGAAAACCTTAACAATGTCTCACACCACATAGCACATAGTTTGAAACAAAACACAACCAAACCAAATAGTTCAAATAAGCGGGAACACAAGCAATAAAGGAATGATAAACGCATATGCTTGTGCCCAAACCATGCAAATCCCCGAGAGAATTCCTAATAGAACACTTCTCCCCCTTTGGCATCGAGACGCCAAAAAGGGGACACGCGCGATGCTACTCGCCCCATGGAGATCACTCGGAGCCATCTTCATTGTCGGACTGGTATGCCTCTTCTTCTTCTTCTTCTTCATCAGTGTCAGGGGCCTCCGGAGAGTTGCGAGTGTAGTTGGCCCTCTGAATGCAGTCCTCAAGATCATTCCACGGAACCTGTGAAGAGTGCCACCCACTGTAACTTGGGTGAACGGGAGGCTGAGGCGGAGGTCCTTGCTCACCACTGAGCTTATGAAGAATGACCGCCCGAGTATGCTCGAATCTCAGAACGCTCACGGCTGGCTGCATAGTTCTCCTTATGGATCTCAATATTCATGCAAAGAATGTGACGCTGGAACCAACTGAGCTTCTTCACTTGTCTCTTCATGGCAGGAAGATCAGCATGGCGAGCAGGAGCAAAACCACTAGAGCGAGCATCTCCCATAAAGGAGTCAGGAGCAGGAGCAGCATGAGGAACCAGCTTAAGCTTGTAGGCCTTCTTGACAGTGTGCTTCACCAATGGGAACCGGCTCAAGTCTTCACTCATAGACACAGAGTTGTTGATGAGGAGCTGGATATATGGTGCATAAGGTATGGTGGTCCAGGAGACCATGGCATCATGAATCTCATGGAAGATGAAATCCATGACATCAAGAGAGAAGTCACGTTCCTCATTAGGATCACGAGCACACTTAAGACTGAGGTGCATATGATCCACAAGAGCTCCCCGGAGTGCATCATTGTTTCCACCACTTGGAGCAATGGTGGCTCGAAAGAAACGGAGCAACTGACCGTAGAGGGGAAGCAGCCCCCTGGTAGTACCAACTGCTCCAGAAGAGTTATAGAGATCAAACAGCACATTCTTATCCGTCTTCTGAGGACCATGGAGGCAACGGCCTCCTTCTTCAGGAAGTCCAAGAATAGAGGCAAACCGGCGCAAGGTTGCCTCACAGTGAGTGGTGCCAGACATCCATTCCATAGTGTGCTCAGCATCTGTCCTGGTGGCCAAAGTAGCAAAGAATTTCTTAACCAACTCTGGACTATAGTCACATTGAATCTTCATCAGATCCTGCAAGCCCAACCTGCCAGTCACCCAGATGGCATCCTAAAAATGATTGTTGACTGCCAGAAGATCCACATTGATAGCTTGCATGGGTCGCAGTTTCTTCATGGGCTCATAAATATCCTTATAGATGAACTCCTGCTCCATGCACCAGAATTGCCTGCCCTCTGTCTCTTCATCCCTTGGGAGGTCTTCATACCAGTTCTTCATGCGGAGTGCTGCATAAGTGACAATGTCCATTGTCTTGTAGTTCTGCCTCTGTTCCTTGTTCTTCTGTCTTGAAGAGGTGGACTTGCGGGGAGCATTCGGTGCAAACTCATCACTCGACCGGTCACGCCTTGGGCGTCTCCGACCCCGAGAACCACTACCTGTGAACAGCAAAGGTGGATAGCAAAGAGAAGATAATGCTCATAAGTCATGTATGATAAAGTAATGTACTCTAGAAGCATACTAGAAGTCGGTACAAGTCTAGACAAGATAGATTGAATCAAAACTGCAGCGGCGATGAAGCTCCAGGCCGGATAATCCGGGGTCCCCGGGGCGGATAATCCGGCCCGACCGGATAATCCGGTCTCGCGGGGCCGGATAATCCGGCCCTGCGAATCTAGCAGACCTTGCAATCAAAAACTTGTCTACGACCAGATCGGCCTTATAGCATGCAAGAGGAGTATACTACACATGATTTGGAACAACTAGACACCAAATCCACCAAGAAAATAGCACATACAAATCACAACACCTAGGGTTAGGGATTGTGAGCCATACCCCCATCCATTGGAGAAGCCGCTTGGAGGAGATGAGAGCTAGGGAGGAGGAGCACCCGATCCACCCAAAAATTCCGGAAGGGAGCGGACGGGGCGGCTCCGGCGAGGAGGAGGAGCTCCGGCGAGTTGAGGGCAGATAGAGAGAGAGGCGTGTGGGGGAACAGGTTCTGGAACCGTTCACCCCGCAGCCTCCTCTCATAACCCATCGAAACCTGCCCAGGCCGGATAATCCGGCCCTAAGTTAGGGCGGATAATCCGGCCGGGCCGGATTTTCCGGGTCGCCAAGGGGCCGGATTATCCGGTTTTCTGGAAATTCCAGAACACCGGAAATCCTGCCTATCTTTAGTTGGTTATTTGCATAAACCCATATGTGATGCAATAATGTATCACGTCACATACAAGAAGCATATTTACCAATAAGATGGGGCAACCTAGATCATCCGACCGAAAATCCTCAAACTCCAAGTTTTTACCAAATCATGACATATGAGCAAGATGGAAATGGCTTATAGATGAGTGTAGGCTTAGGTTTAGAAGGCACAAACTGTTAGTGGTACATGATCACTTAAGTTTGCAAGATATGAGCAAATAAGTCCAAACTAGAGTGATTTCCCATAAGAACAAGGAGTTGTCAAATAAAACGGTGATAAGATTCAAATAACTCCAACTCTTCACAAAGAAGAGTGCGGTGGCCTAGGCCACCATATATGAGTGTTATGGCATGGCACCGCGAAGATATATCTTGGGTCCAAGCCACTACTCATCATTGAAGCTCACATATCAACATATGATATTAAAGAGAATGATTTCTTAATGTTGGCATTATGGGGGAGGGATAGCTCAATAATTTAAACCGCACTCCCCCTATTTCCATGCCCACATCTAAACCAAATAAAGTTTTGAGACAAAGGTGTGTTTGCAAGATGGTCAAGCTATACTCCTTGAATCAATGATATTTAGCTCATTCCTCAAATAAGAGAACCTTGCTTCATCAAGAGGCTTCGTGAATATATCGGCAAGTTGATCTTTGGTAGGAACATAGATAAGCTCAATATCACCACGGGCAACATGATCCCTAATGAAATGATTCCGGATCTCAATATGCTTCGTTCTTGAATGTTGCACCGGATTATAGGCAATCTTGATGGCACTTTCATTGTCACATAATAGAGGCACTTTGTCACAAATGACACCGTATTCCTTTAAAGTTTGCCTCATCCATAACAATTGAGTGCATCCACTTGCGGCGGCAACATATTCGGCTTCGGCGGTGGAGAGAGATATACAATTTTGCTTCTTAGAAGACCAACACACCAAGGACCTACCAAGGAATTGGCAAGCCCCGGAAGTTGATTTCCTATCATCCTTGTCACCCGCCCAATCCGCATCGGTATATCCATTGAGAATAAAACTTGAGCCTTTGGGGTACCAAATACCATATCTTGGGGTATCAACCAAATACCGAAAGATTCTTTTGAGAGCCATCATGTGGCTCTCCTTAGGAGAAGCTTGATACCTTGCACACACACCAACACTCAACACTATGTCCGGTCTAGATGCACAAAGGTAAATCAAGGATCCAATCATGGAGCGATATACCTTTTGATCCACCTCTTTACCATTGGGATCAAGTGCAAGATGACATTTAGTAACCATAGGAGTGGCTACACCCTTGATGTCTACGGGTGCTTCTATTTTTGTAGACAGTGTTGGGCGTTGATTTCGTCCGATTCCGAGAATATTTCCTTACTAGGATTTCTGAAACCAAAAACAGCAGAAAACAGCAACTGGCCCTTCGGCATCTCGTCAATAGGTTAGTTCGGAAAACGCATAATAATGACATATAATGTGTATAAAACATGTGAGTATCATCATAAAAGTAGCATGGAACATAAGAAATTATAGATACGTTTGGGACGTATCAAGCATCCCTAAGCTTAGTTCCTACTCGCCCTCGAGTAGGTAAACGATAACAAAGATAATTTCTGAAGTGACATGCTATCATAATCTTGATCATACTATTGTAAAGCATATGAGATGAATGCAGCGATTCGAAGCAATGATGAAGATAATGAGTAAACAACTGAACCATATAACAAAGACTTTTCATGAATAGTACTTTCAAGACAAGCATCAATAAGACTTGTATAAGAGTTACTCATAAAGCAATAAATTCTTAGTAAAAAGCATTGAAGCAACACAAAGGAAGATATAAGTTTCAGCAGTTGCTTTCAACTTCTACATGTATATCTCATGGATAGTTGTCAACATAAAGCAATATAACAAGTGCAATAAGTAAACATGTAAGAATCAATGCACACAGTTGACACAAGTGTTTGCTTCTAAGATAGAAAGAAGTAGGTAAACTGACTCAACATAGAGTAAAAGAATGGCCCTTCGCAGAGGGAAGCATGGATTACTATATTTGTGCTAGAGCTTTTCATTTTGAAAACAAGAAACAATTTTTTCAACGGTAGTAATAAAGCATATGTGTTATGTATAAGACATCCTATAAGTTGCAAGCCTCATGCATAGTATACCAATAGTGCTCGCACCTTGTCCTAATTAGCTTGGATTAACATGGATTATCATTGCATAGCATATGTTTCAACCAAGTGTCACAAAGGGGTACCTCTATGCCGCCTGTACAAAGGTCTAAGGAGAAAGCTCGCATTGGATTTCTCGCTTTTGATTATTCTCAACTTAGACATCCATACCGGGACAACATAGACAACGAGATAATGGACTCCTCTTTAATGCATAAGCATTCAACAACAATTAAAATTCTCATAAGAGATTGAGGATTATTGTCCAAACCGAAACTTCCACCATGAATCATGGCTTTAGTTAGCGGCCCAATGTTCTTCTCTAACAATATGCATACTCAAACCATTTGATCATGAAAATCTCCCTTACTTCAGACAAGACGAACATGCATAGCAACTCACATGATATTCAACAAAGGTAATAGAGTTGATGGCGTCCCCAGAAACATGGTTACCGCTCAACAAGCAACTTATTAAGAAATAAGACACATAAGTACATATTCTTCACCACAATAGTTTTTAAGGCTATTTTCCCATGAGCTATGTATTGTAAAGACAAAGAATAGAAATTTTAAAGGTAGCACTCAAGTAATGTACTTTGGAATGGCGGAGAAATACCATGTAGTATGTAGGTATGGTGGACACAAATGGCATGGTTATTGGCTCAAGGATTTGGATACATGAGAAGAATTCCTCTCGATACAAGGCTAGGCTAGCAAGGTTGTTTGAAGCAAACTCAAGTATATAAAAGGTGCAGCAAAGACTCACATATGAACATATTGCAAGCATTATAAGACTTTACATCGTCTCCTTGTTATTCAAACACCTTAACCAGAAAATATCTAGACTCTAGAGAAACTAATCATGCAAACCAATTTTTAACAAGCTCTATGTAGCTATTCATTAATGGGTAGAAGGTACATGATGCAAGAGCTTAAACATGATCTATATGAGCACAACAATTGCCAAGTATCAAATTATTCAAGACATTATACCAATTACCACATGCAGCATTTTCTGTTTCCAACCATATAACAATGAACGAAGCAGTTTCAACCTTCGCCATTAACATTAAAGCTAAGAACACGTGTGTTCATATGAACCAGCGGAGCGTGTCTCTCTCCCACACAAGCATTTATTCAGAGAATGAAAATAACAAAACGAAAATAAAAGCACACAGACGCTCCAAGTAAAGTACATAAGATGTGACCGAATAAAAATATAGTTTCAAGAGAAGAAACCCGATAAGTTGTCGATGAAGAAGGGGATGCCTTGGGCATCCCCAAGCTTAGATGCTTGAGTCTTCTTGAAATATGCAGGGATGAACCACGGGGGCATCCCCAAGCTTAGACTTTTCACTCTTCTTGATCATATTGTATCATCCTCCTCTCTTGACCCTTGAAAACTTCCTCCACACCAAACTCAAAACAAACTCATTAGAGGGTTAGTGCATAATCAAAAATTCACATATTCAGAGGTGACACAATCATTCTTAACAATTCTGGACATTGCCCAAAGCTACTGGAAGGTAATGGAACAAAGAAATCCATCCAACACAGCGAAAGAGGCAATGCGAAATAAAAGGCAGAATCTGTCAAAACAGAACAGTCCGTAAAGACGAATTTTAAAGAGGCACCAGACTTGCTCAGATGAAAATGCTCAAATTGAATGAAAGTTGCGTACATATCCGAGGATCACGCACGTAAATTGGCAGATTTTTCTGAGTTACCTACAGAGAATCATACCCAAATTCGTGACAAGCAGGAAATCTGTTTCACGCGAGTAATCCAAATCTAGTATGAACCTTACTATCAAAGACTTTACTTGGCACAAAAATGCAATAAAATAAAGATAAGGAGAGGTTGCTACAGTAGTAACAACTTCCAAAACTCAAATATAAAACAAAGGTACTGTAGTAAAATAATACATGGGTTATCTCCCAAGAAGTGCTTTCTTTATAGCCATTAAGATGGGCTCAGCGGTTTTAATGATGCACTCGCAAGAAATAAGAGTTGAAGCAAAAGAGAGCATCAAGAGGTAAATTCAAAACAAATTTAAGCCTATGCTTCCTATGCATATGAATCTTGTAAATAAACAAATTCATGAAGCATGATGCAACAAGCATAGAAAGATTAAACAAGTGTAACTTCAAAAATTTCAGCGTATAGAGAGGTGTTTTAGTAACATGAAAATTTCTACAACCATATTTTCCTCTCTCATTATAATATCCAGTAGCATCATGAGCAAACTCAACAATATAACTATCAAATGAAACATTCTTATCATGAGTCTCATGCATAAAATTATTACTCTCCACATAAGCATAATCAATTTTATTAGTTGTAGTGGGAGCAAATTCAACAAAGTAGCTATCATTATTATTCTCATCAAGTGTAGGAGGCATAGTATAATCACAATAAAATTTACTCTCCATAGTAGGTGGCACCAAAAGACCACTATCGTTATAATCATCATATATGGGAGGCATATCATAATCAACATAAACTTTCTCCTCAATACCCGGAGGGCTAAAGAGATCATTCTCATCAAAACCGACCTCCCCAAGCTTAGAATTTTCTATATCATTATCAACAATGGTGTTCAAAGCGTTCATACTAATATTACTACTAGCATGCAAATAAGGTTCCATAGGTTTTTTAATTTTCGCATTAAACCATTCATGTCTTGACTCAGGAAATAGTACAAAAAGCTCACAGAAGTTTTCCATTATGCCTTACTAGTGTTTTAACAAGAAACAAAAAGATGCAATTGCAGGATCTAAAGGAAATAGCTTCGAGCACACACACAACGGCAACAGAAAAGTACTTTTACCTGGGACCGGAGTATGAGTGCCTTTTACCTTTCCTCCCCGGCAACGACGCCAGAAAAGTGCTTGATGTCTATGGGTGCTTCTATTCTTGTAGACAGTGTTGGGCGTTGATTTCGTCCGATTCCGAGAATATTTCCTTACTAGGATTTCTGAAACCAAAAACAGCAGAAAACAAGAATCGGCCCTTCGGCATCTCGTCAATAGGTTAGTTCCGGAAAACGCATAATAATGACATATAATGTGTATAAAACATGTGAGTATCATCATAAAAGTAGCATGGAACATAAGAAATTATAGATACGTTTGGGACGTATCAACCCTTCAACTCGGTCATCTTGAACCTCTTGAGCATGTCTTGGAGATATTTTGCTTGGTTGATGAAGGTTCCTTCCCTCAATTGCTTGATCTCAAAACCAAGGAAGAACTTCATCTCTCCCATCATAGACATCTCGAACCTATCGGTCATAAGCTTTGAGAATTCATCATTGAAAGCTTTGTTAGTAGAGCAAAAGATAATATCATCAACATATAATTGGCAAACGAAAAGCTCCCCATTGACCCTCTTAGTAAAAAGAGTGGGATCGATTAGCCCAACATCAAACCCACGGTCTACCAATAATTCTTTAAGGTGCTCGTACCAAGCTCTAGGAGCTTGTTTGAGACCATAAAGTGCTTTATCAAGCTTATAGACATGGTTAGGGAAGTTGAGATCCTCAAACCCCGGGGGTTGCTTAACATAAACCTCTTCATGCAAAGGACCATTAAGAAATGCACTTTTCACATCCATTTGTTGTAACTTAAAGTTATGATGCGATGCATAAGCAAGAAGGATACGGATGGACTCAAGGCGAGCCACGGGAGCATAGGTTTCTCCAAAGTCAATTCCCTCAACTTGAGAGAACCCTTGAGCCACCAATCTTGCCTTGTTCCTCACAACATTTGCAAACTCATCTTGCTTGTTCTTGAAAATCCATTTAGTGCCTATAACATTGCGGCACCCCTTTGGCTTCTCTACTAAGGTCCATACTTTGTTGCGCTTGAAGTTGTTGAGTTCTTCGTGCATAGCTTCCAACCAATCCGAATCTTCAAGGGCTTCAAATACTTTCTTGGGTTCCACTAAGGAGATATAAGCATGATGATTGCTAAAGTTAGCCAATTGCCTTCTTGTGGAAACTTTTGCCCTTACATCACCAAGGACCTTGTCATGAATGTGTCCACGAAGTTCAAGGTTCCTATCTCTTCTTGCTAAACGACGGGCCTCGATCTCCTCCTTGGTTCTTCTTGGCCTTGGAGGTGTCACTTGATCAACTTGATCATTTGGGTCCCCGTTTTGACCTTCAACTTGAGCTTCCTCAATTTCTTGAGGTTGCTCATCCTCATGTGCTTGATCTTCAACAATATTCGGAGAATGACAAGAGTTGATTGGATCCTCATTGGAGCCATCATGAATGCTTGGTTGATCTTGTCCTTGATCTTGCACACAAGAGGGAGGGTCTTGTTCTTGTTCTTGGGTTGGTGCATCATTTGCTTCACTAGATGGGGTTTGTTGATGTTGAGAAGATGAGGGCTCCACCGTGGTAGAGCATAGTCCTTCCCGAGACGCCACACCGTGTCCCTCAATGGGGCGGAAAAATCCCACACCCATTCTTACTATGGAATCTTGAGGTATTTCATCACCTGCACAAACATCAACTTGCCCCACTTGGGAGCCATCATTTTCTTCGAACTTCACACTACAAGATTCAATGATAATCTTGGAAGATATATCAAAGACTCTATAAGTGTGAGATTCGGCACCGTAACCAACAAATATACCCTCCAAAGCTTTAGGAGCAAATTTAGATAAACGAACTCCTTTGATTTTGTAGAAACACTTACACCCGAACACCTTGAAGTCTGAGATATTAGGCTTGTTCCCGGTGAGTATTTCATATGGAGTCTTGTTCAAGCCCTTGCGGAGATAGAGCCGGTTAGAAGAGTGACAAGCGGTGGAGATGGCTTCGGCCCAAAAGTTATAGCGGGATTTATACTCCGCCATCATAGATATTGCCATATCCATAAGAGTCCGGTTCTTCCTCTCCGCAACACCATTTTGTTGAGGGGTGTCAGCAGCGGAATATTGATGACGAATCCCCTTATCACTAAGAAAATCATTGAGTGTATAGTTCTTGAACTCGGAGCCGTTGTCACTTCTTATTGCCATAATGAGGAGGTTGTGTTGGCGTTGCACCTCGGTAGCAAAGTCAATGAATATATGTTGAGTCTCATCTTTCGTCTTGAGAAAGTAGACCCAAGTGTATCTCGAGTAGTCATCAACAATCACCAAGCAATGTTTCTTCGCACCAAGACTTGCATGAGAGACGGGACCAAAGAGATCCACATGAAGGAGCTCCAAGATCCTCTTGGAAGAGATGATAGTCTTGCTTGGATGCGAAGAGTCATGCATTTTGCCTTCAACACAAGCCCTACAAACACGATATTTGGCAAAAGACACATTTTCAATTAGTCCCACAATATGGTTCCCCTTGTGAAGACTTTGCAAAGTTCTCATGTTGACATGGGCCAAGCGGCGATGCCACAACCAACCCACATCCGCCTTTCCGAATAGGCACATCGCACTTGACGTGGTGTTCCCCGAAAAGTCCACCACATACAAGTTGTGTTCGCGATACCCAACGAAAGCGACTTTTAGAGTCTTGCTCCACAAGAGGACCACAATATCATTATCAATAAAGACGGCGAAACCCATCTTGCCAAGGGCGGAAACGGAAAGTAAATTGTAACCGAGGGTTTTGACAAGCATGACATCCACAAGAGTAATGTTGTGTGCAACCACAACCTTGCCAAAACCCAATACCTCGGATGTAGAATTATCGCCAAAGGAGACGGTGATATTGTTTATGTTAGGCCTCAACTCCTTGACGAGGTTCTTGCCGCCGGTCATATGACTTGTACATCCACTATCAAGTACCCATTTTGAACCTCCGGCGGCATAGTCCTACATGAGATCAATTCTTGAATTTAGGTACCCATTTCTCAATGGGTCCTCTTTTGTTAGCAACAAGGGTCTTTGGGACCCAAATAGACCAAGCAACATAACCATCATATGGGCCAACATATTTAGCATAAACATCACCATAATAATCTTTAAATAAAACATAGTGAGGGTTAGCAATTCCCGCATCATCATCATTTATGGTTTTGCCCTTGGAGGCTTCACCATTAGTGATGGCTTTCTTCTTCTCTTGTGCGGCCTTGGCCTTTTGCTTGTTTGCCTTCTTTTCCTTGGCATTATAGCCAAGGCCCTCCTTCCCATTGTTTGATCTTTGCTTACTCAAAAGATTATCCAAGGAAAGTTTGCTTTGGGGAGAGGAGGCCTTAGCAAGTTCATCCTTCAACCTAGTATTTTCCTCAATAATATTTGCATGATCACATGAAGGAGTAGAGGTGCTAGGTATGTCATATGAAGCGAGCCTAATTTGAAGTTGCTCATAAGACTTGGAGAGGAGAGAGTATTCACTCTTCAAGGCTTTGTGTGCCTTGTCTAGTTCATCTAGATCTTTCACAAGTTTCTCATGATGAACACCAAATTTGGCATTTTCCTTTGAAAGCACTTTAGTCTTGGCTCTAGCAAGATCTCTAGCTTTAGTGAGCTTGTTAATTTTATCTTGAGGCTCTTCAAGATTTTCTAGCCTCTCTTCAAGAGAAGCTATAGTTTCTTGACTTTCCTCAAGAGCATTTTTAAGAGCATGTATTTCAAGAGAGTCTTCTCTCTCTATTTGGCATTTTTTATCAAGAGTACCATTTAGTTGAGCCATACGAACCATGAGATTTGAAACATGCTTTTTAGTATTACCTTGTAGGTTAAGAATGAAATCATCAAACTCTAGCATTTCTTGTTTCACTTTTAGACTAGCAAGATCAACCCCTAGATCATTTGAAATGTTAGGCGTAGAGGGGTTAGGAGATGATACCTCGGAAGATTTAGCCATGAGGCAACTTTCTTCCTCCACATGAATGACCTCATTGGGAGATTCACTTATTGATGAAGAGTTAGTGGAGAGGGAGGCAAGGGCAACCAAACCATTTGAGGTTGCATCTTCTTCATCATCAACATCATCATCTCCGGAGGTATACTCTTCTTGAGTTGATATCACAATTGATGTGTCCAAGGTGGACCTTGCCATGAAGCAATGTGCATTCTTGATACGAGGATTCTCATTGGGGGATTCAAAGAGAGATGAAGAGGGAATGTTGGTAGTGACAATGGCGGCCACTTCCTTTGAGCTTTCTTCTTCTTCTTCATCACTACAACTTTCAACTTCCGGAAGAATATTCTTCCTTAGTCACTAGCACAATCCTTGAGGGCCTCTTGCCCTTCTTGCTCTTGTTATAGAATTTCTTGTTGGGGGGCTTTGAATACTTGCCCTTTGAGTCTTTGCTCTTGTCCTTGGGGATGAGCCTTCCACCATGAGTCTCCCTATTCTCATAGGGGCACTCGGCAATGAAATGGCGCTTGTCATCACAATTGTAGCAAGATCTTGTCCTTGGGCCCGAACTTGTGAACCCCCTTGAGTTGTTTCTCTTGATGTTGCCTTCCTTGGCCTTGGATGGGTCAACCCAAAAGGTGTTAGAATGGAATGCCATGTGGTCATGGTAGTGGTGTTCCAAGTCTTCCGGATAGGACATACTCCAAGATGCCCTATAAGATTCTTGAGGAATCACTTCTTCCACGGAGTTGACCACCAAGGCAAGGTTGGACCCTTTTGACATCCCAAGAGCTCGATTGCGAGAATCATGAGAGTTTTGCTCAAGCACCTTGAGAGCTTGCATCTCGTGCACGACTTGTTGAGAAGTGAGAGAGGGATAGCATTCTCTACCGACAAGAGTCTTGGCATCAATGGGTTCAAACGGCATCATGCAATCGATGTACTTCTCCTTGATCCAAGTGTCATTGATGTGGGTGGCACCAACAAGCCGAAAGGAATCGGCAACGGTGAGAAGTCTTCCATACATGACTTCATGATCTTCATCCGGTAGCCTCATGAATCCTTCGGCTTTATTCCGAAGAGCATTATACTTGTTCCTTCTAGTGCTCTCACTTCCAATGCAACTAGCGGCCAAACCATCCCAAGCTTCCTTGGCGGTGGTGAAATTCCGAACACGAGACAAATCCTTTGTCCCCACACTAGTTTGAATCATGTGCAAGGCGGTGTTGTTGAGTTGACTATCAACCGCTTCTCTTCTAGTCAACTTGTCGGGGTTGAAGGGCTTGAAGCCTTCCACGATGATTCTCCAAAGTTCATTGGAGGCACTGCGAACATGAGAGCTAAACTCAAATTGCCAAGTATCGAAATCATTAACGGAAAACTTAGGCGGGTCGCCCCGAATGTTCATATGAGGATGAGGAACCGGTATATCGGGAGATAGAAAAGGCGGAGGTACTCGATTGTAGCTCTCACCTCCACTAGTTCCCTTAGGAGATGCAATGGGAGATTTGATAGTGTTTAAGTTATCACCATCCACGGGTTTGGTAGAAGGGGGTAATGTAGAATCATCTCCCTCTTCTAACGCACCCGTGTCCTTTACCTCTACGATGGGAGCCTTAGGAGGGACCAGAGTCAAAAGCTCGGAAATCATTTTTCTCATGCTTTCCATTTGAGCTTCCATGGAGGACCTCAACGAATTGAAATCATCCATGGAGACCATCTTAGCGGCCCCTTCCGCAGGCTCGTCGTCCGGCATACTCTTAGGCGGTTAAGCCCGAAATAAGAGCCGAGGCTCTGATACCAATTGAAAGTATCGTATGCCGCACCTAGAGGGGGGTGAATAGGTGCTAACCAATTTTTAGTTCTTTTTCAATTTAGGCTTGACACAAAGGTAAATTCTCTAGATATGCAACTAAGTGAATTTACCTATATGACAAGGTAACCAACCTAGCAAGATATAGCTACGCAATATATAGGAGATAGTATAGGATAGAGGTAACCGAGAGTGGAGCACGCGGAGACACGGAGATGATTCCCGTAGTTCCCTTCCTTTGCAAGAAGGTACGTCTACGTTTGGAGGAGTGTGGTTGCTACGAAAGCCAAACCAACGACCACGAAGGCTTCACTCGGATCTCCTATGGGCAACGCCACGAAGGCCTAGCCCACTTCCACTAAGGGATTTCCTCGAGGCGGAAACCGGGCCTTTACAAGGTTCTTGGGGCACACATCCACAACCGAATTGGAGGCTCCCAAATCTGTAACAATACAACAATCAACAATAACAACACATCAACAACAATCAACTAGGGAACCAAAAGGAACACTAGCAAGAGGGTCCTCAAACAAATGAGGGGGAAATGTAAATCGCTTCGGTGAGGATGTAGATCGGTGTCTTCTCCTTCGAATCTCCAAAGATCAAGAGCTTTGGTTGGGGGAGGAAGGAGATCTTGCAAATCTTGGCTCTAATGGTGATGGAGACTTGGCAGATTTTTGTGCAATGATTGAGCAAGGAGCAAGGTAGAAGAAGGGGGTATAAATACCCCCTCCCAATTTCCAGCCGTTGGGGCTTCCGGGGGCCGGATAATCCGGCCTAAGTAAGGGCCGGATAATCCGCCCCCCCCGGAAAATCCGGCTCCGGGGAAAATCCGGCCAAATGTCCGGCCCCTGTCCAGAGCTGCTATAAAACATTGAAAGGCCAAGCCTACCCTAGCAACTGTTCCACATAACTGCATTTACTTAAATCAACTATGAACTACGTAATCCCAGGGTAACCAACAAACAGTCAAAGTGAAGGACTAACAGGCAACTGTTTAGACAAGGAAACAGTCCATGCCTGACGTTTTTACTCCAAAACGACGTCTGTCCCTGTTGAGCAATCTCCACGGATTCTGCCTTGGCGGGCTGTTGGTAATCTGGGAAGTAAATGTTTCGAGAATCACCGCACAGAACCAGCCTGCATTGACAATGACTCGGTAGTATTCAAGCCTTTTCAAGCTGAGACAGAACTCAAAAGTCTCTTCCGGTATACCAAGATGAACAGGTCATTCATGAACAACGCATTTTCTTGGACTTCTCATGTATTTGATTTCTTTCCTCCATTGGTGTCGTGCCAGTTCGTAGCATGTGTTTTTCATGTAATGTACCTCCAGTCAAAGAAGGGCAGTTCAAAGCAATGTTAATATGAATACTTGAAGAGCTTGCCTCCATTCATGGGTTGCTTCACAAGCTTGCTAGGCGGACCACCATTTTGAGGACCTCCCTCTATGCCGATGATGCGGCAATCTTCATTGCGCCCTCTAAGCATGATGTGCAAAACCTCACCACCATCCTTCATGCCTTCGGCGAAGTTACGGGTCTATGCACCAACTTCCACAAGAGCTCCGTTGTACCTATTTGTTGCCACAACATCGACCTAGACGATATCCTTCATGGCACCCCGGTTCTTAGGGCTACTTTTCCGTTGAAGTATCTTGGGCTACCCCTCTCCCCTTGGTGTCTACGCAAAGCGGACTTTCAATCTCTTGAGGACAAAGCGGCCCGGAAAATCCCCACTTGGAATGGGAAACTTGTTAACTTCGCGGGTCGCACCGCTCTTGTCAAATCCGTCCTTTCCTCTCAAGCTATCTACCACTTCACATCTCTCAATGTCCCGAATGGCACTATGGTCAACATGAAGAAAATTGAAAGAGCCTTCTTATGGGCGGGCACCGATAAGGTCTCCGGTGGACAATGTAAGGTCAATTGGGATATTGTTTGTAGGCCCAAAAATCTTGGTGGCCTTGGGGTTCTTAATGCCCAGTTCTTCTCCCGTGCCCTTCGCTTACGGTGGCCTTGGAAGGAATGGAAAGAGCCGTCCAAAATTTGGGTGGGTCTTGGCAACCCTTGCAATGACACGGACATGGACCTTTTCTACGCCTCAACTACCATTGCGGTGGGCAATGGGAAGAAGACTCCTTTTTGGAAGGCGCCGTGGCTTAATGGCGTAAAGCCCATCGACATCGCCCCTCTCATATACAAAATATCCACTAGAAAGAATTGGAAAGTCAACAAGGCCATGTCCAATCATGGTTGGATCTCCAAGATTAACTTGGATGCGGTTTTCACCATGCAAAATATACGCCAATACATCCACCTTTGGGTCAAACTCTCCGAGGTTTCTCTTAATGAGGACGTGGAGGACGAGATTTCTTGGAACCTCACCGATAATGGTATCTACTCCTCTACCTCCGCCTACCATGCTCAGTTCTTCGGAGCCACGCTTTCCCCGGTCGCATCCTCGGTGTGGAAGTTTTAAGCACCGCCTAAGTATAAGCTCTTCATGTGGCTTGCGCTTCAAAATAGGCTTTGGACTAATGACCGCTTGGAGAAGAGGGGTTGGCCTAATGGTCGGGATTGCCCTTTTTGCAAACATGCTTTAGAATCCATGGATCACCTTCTTGTCAATTGTCGTTACACCATCCGCCTTTGGGGCCTTTTGAACAATTGGCTTGGCATTCAACCCCTTGACCCCAACCTTTGGCCAACCACTTCTCTTCACCCATGGTGGGGCAAGATGACCAAGCGCAAGGACGGCATCATTAACCTTCATGGGCGGATCCAGCTTGTTGGCAAGGGGGGCAGCTGCCCCCCCCCCCCCCTCCTCCCTCAATTGGTAATTCTCCTTGTAATAGTACTCGTAAAGAGTGATTTGCCCCCACTTAAAAAAAAAATTTCACCTACAAATATATTTTTGCCCCCTCTCAATTTTGATCCTGGGTCCACCACTGTTAACCTTCCTCGTGTCTTGGGAGCTTTGGAATGAAAGAAACGCTCGGGTCTTTAAAGGCAAGCAAGCGCCACCCTTCGTGCTCTTCAATAAGATCAAGCAAGAGGCTAAACTTTGGATTTTGGCGGGTGATAAATGTATGAGTAACTTGATGCCGCGAGAGGTCTTTTTTGTTTCAAGAGTGTAATCAGGTGCCTTGTAAAACTTATTCTACTTCTTCTTAATTAATGGAATAGGGCAAAGCTTTTGCGCTCTTTTCAAAAAAAATATGAATACTTGAAATCAAAAGGTTACCCGAAATCACAAGATTCAAATTCATAAAGACCAACTGTTGTTCCTCAACGTCCAGTTACATTAATAATTTCCGCACTGGATAGCGAGAGGAACGATTGCTTTCTGCTCCCCATCTCGTCAATGCCCAAGAACCATAGTGAGTTCACAGGCACGAATACGAATACTTCGAAGAGCCGCAAGATCATACAAAATCTGCAAGATCTATAAACTACGAACACCAATAGCCACGAAAACGAATCTAGATTTCATAAGACAACTCAGTCCCTTAGATGTTCTTAAACCATGCGATCATTTCCGCAGGAGTCATTACAGGTCTGTAACTGTAAAGTTGGCTCATCACTGTTGTCGGAAATCAAACGTATCGAAACAGGACAGAAGATCAATGCTGCATATATATGTAAAAATGTATGTAAGAGCCGCCGGCGCCCTGCCAGAGGAACTCGTAGGGCACACAAGAGGAGCAAACTCGGGATACAACGGGATGATGTTGCTTCAAGGGAACGAGTCTATTGGGAACCGATCAGCCTAAGAGACTGATCATCCCAATGACCAGATGACGAAGCACGAACAATTCACGAGTTATTTTTTACATGGAGTAAATCACGTGCTGATACCATTTCGCAAAGCACAAACAAAAACAGGGCAGAGCAAATCAAGATTGAAGAGACAAGCACTTTTGAACAATCCCTGCTGTTTTTAATGTAAACAAGTGTAACACTTGCTATGGTGAAGGTGAGCTTGGGCTAAATAAATTCGATGCGATATTAACTACTATGTGAAACACTCGTAAAACGAGTGTTTGCATTCAAAACTAGGCACTCCCCTGTATCAATTTTCATGGGTTCACAAAGGTTTCACTTTAATCAGTAAGTGATCTAACAGGATTAGATCTAGAGCCTACAAGGAAGAACGCATTTTGCAAGTAATCATTTTACCACTGTTAACAAATTTCTTAGATGAAATGAGGTCAATATGAACATGAAGAACCCTAAAGGATTGCTTTGACAACGCCTGTGCATGCCTGATGTTTTCAACCGGGCCATCTCGACGGTCAGGATTACGTATTCGCGCGATACAGAGTGTTCAAGCTTCAAATCTTCAGCGGAAAGAATGAGGGCTCCGTAATATTAATCTTCTGAAATCAAACTCGATTCGAATTGCCGCAGATATACCACCGTGCAGCGGATGTTTGTCAAACAAATTTTATTATTCTGTTTCTTATTTCCTTTCCTCCTTCGCATAGTCAGTTTATTCCATCTAAAGTGTGTCCAGTGATGGAAGGACAATGTTTGGATGCATAATCGATATAAAAAGGTTCAAGTTCATCAAAACAAATTGTCGTTCCTCGACGTCCAGTTGCATCATGAAATTCTGCGCTGGATAGCGAGAGGAACAATTGCTTTCTGCTCCCCGTCTTGTCAATGCCCAAGAACCATAAAGTGAGTTCACAGGCATGAATACGAATACTTTTAAGAGAAGCAGATCATACAAAATCGGCTATGATCTAGTATAAATCTACGAACAGCCAAGATCCAGGATGCGAATCTAGATTTCACAAGACAACTCAGTCCCTTAGATGTTCTTAAACCATGCGATCATTTCCGCAGGAGTCATTACAGGTCTGTAACTGTAAAATTGGCTCATCACGGTTGTCAGAAATCAAACGTATCAAAACAGAGACACCGTAGGACAAAAGATGCATCCTTTATATGATTAAATGTATGTAAGAGCCGCCGGCGCCCTGAGAGAGGAACTCGTAGGGCACACTAGAGGGGCGAACTCGAGATACAACGGGATGATGTTGCTTCAAGGGAACGAGTCTATAGGGAACCGATCAGCCTCGAGAGACTGATCATCCCAATGACCAGATGATGAAGCACAAGCAAATAACGGATTAAAAATAGATAGATGGCGGAGAACGAAGAAAAATCAGAAGAACGGAAACCAGATTCGCTGAGAAACAAAGAACGAACAAGTTGAAACAAATCTTCCGTCCGGAAAGTACGAACGAAGAAGACGGAGGAGGCGGCGGCTGTGATGAGGTAAGAGGACGGGGAGGCGAGAGCAATTTATAGCCGACGCGGGTTCCTGTCTTCCCGCATCAAACCCTAATGGGCTAGCGTGCTGTGATGGGCCGCGAGAACTTCAGGCACGGTACAAATTATGGGCTTCGGAATTGAACGTTTCATGTAAAAATGATCCCACCTCAAGGGTAAATATGCTCAAAAAAAAAAAACTCAAGGGTAAAAGAAAGAGTAGTAGTGGCTGTAAAAACAAAAGGTCGTTCTGGGCGTCTTCCAGAATATTTCGCCAGATTTTGTGCTATTTCTTTTGTTGCAGATCTCAAAGAGCAAACACTAATGGGCTCAGCTAGTGCTACCTCTTGTACTGAGTTTCGCAAAAAAATAGTAACGAGAAAATCCATCACGCATCCCATCACACATTGCACCCTCCATCTCCATCTTCAGAGGTATTTATTTAGTTTTTTTTTTTTTGTGAAACAGACACAAAGGCTTACAGATACATACATACACTGATTTTAAAAATGTGCTTATACATGCTCTATCTCTATAAGCATCTTCGAGAAAGTAAATCCAATAAATTAATCAGGCGGATCTTGATATTGACTAAGGTGATGTCGCTGCTCACTAAAATAATATTCAATATTTATGAGACACCAAAGTGTCAAATATAAGATTTGATCCCTCATGGGGAGAGGGAGGCACTACGCTCCAAATCATTTTAGACTATTACACTATTCAGAAATATTTACATAATCACAACATTAATAAATGGGTTTAAGCCACGTTACAACCCATCATGGAGACCATGATTGGGAAAGAAGAAGTAGCGGCGGTGATTCCAATGGAAATAACATAGGCAGAGTGGAGGCGGTGGTGCCGCATGGAGCAGGTGACTCCTTTTGGTCTCCTTCGCCAACCTTCCTCCAAGGTTTGATGTGTTGGAGATATGCCCAAGAGGCAATAATAAAAGTGTTTATTGTTATATCTTAGTGTTCATGATAAATGTTTACATCCCATACTATAATTTTATTAACCGGAAACATTAATACTTATGTGTTTTGTAACATAAAAGAGTCCCTAGTAAGTCTCTTGTTAAACTAGCTGTTGATTAATAGATGATCATGGATCATGAACATTGGATGTTATTAATAACAAGATCATATCATTAGGTGAATGATGTGATGGACATACACCAATAGTAAGCGTAGCATATGATCAAGTCATTAAATTCGTTTTGCTTCAAGCTTTAAGCTACATAGTAACATAATCCTTCGACCATGAGATCATGTTAATCACCTACACCGGATGGATGCTTTGATGATATTAAGGTGATACTAAGTGTTCGGAAAATATAGGTTGAAGCATGTGGATCAATAGTGGAATTTGTCCATCCAAATGACGGATAGATATACTTTGGGACCTCTCAGTGGAATGTCATCCAACTAGCTTGCAAGCATGTGACTGGCTCACAAGGGATGTCATATCACGCTACGAATAAAGAGTACTTATCGGTAACGAGGTTCAACTAGGTATAGAGATACCGACGATCAAACTTCGAATAAGTAAAATATCGCGAGACAAACGGAATCGGTATCGTATGTAAATGGTTCATTCGATCACGAAGTCATCGTTGAAGATGTGGGAGCTATTATGGATCTCCAGGTCCCGCTATTAGTTATTGCTCAGAGAAGAGTCTCGATCATGTCTACATAGTTCACGAACCGTAGGGTGACGCACTTAAGGTTCAATGTCGTTTTAAGTAGATATGGAATATGGAATGGAGTTCGAATATTGTTCGGAGTCTCGGATGGGATCCAGGACATCACAAGAAGTTCCGGAATGGTCCGGAGAATAAGATTCATATATAGGAAGTCACATTCCAAGTTTGGGAATGGTTCGGTACATTTATGGAAAGTTCTAGAAGATTCTAGAATCGTTCGGAATAAATCACTATGGCAGGTAGAGTCCCGGAGGGATTCCAGAAGCCCTAGCCAACCCACCAAGTGGGTGATGGGATTCGTAGCATAGAAAACAAAAAAAATTCTACCGCAAGAACGAATAACAAGCCAAGATCTAATCTAGTAGATGGTAGCAACGAGATGAAGATCATGAGACTAACCCTCGAAGATTCCAAAGCCTACGAGATTAGATCTCGTTGTTGATGTAGTCGATCACTTGCCGCTTTCAAAAGCGCGTAGAAGTTCTTGACGGTGCCACAATCGGGCAGCACCTCCGCACTCGGTCACACGTACGGTGTTGATGACGATGCCCTTCTCCTTGTTCCAGCGGGCAGCGGATGTAGTAGATCCTCCTCGGAATCCCGCCAGCACGACGGCATGGTGACGGTGGTGGTGGAGATCTCCGGTAGGGCTTCGCCGTAAGCGCTGCGGGAGAAGAAGGAGGAGGGAGTAGCTAGGGTTTGGGAGAGGGGAGGGGCTTGGGGCGCCGGCTTGGGAGCCCCTTGATGGTGCGGCCAACTTGTGTAGCCAGCCCTCTACCTCTCCCTCTCTTTATATAGGTGGAACCCACAAGGGTTTGCCCAAAATCCGAATAAGAGTCCAACTCAAAAACTTCCATATGGGTGAAACCTAGGGGAAGTGAGATTGCTCCCCTTCCTTCTCCTATGGCCGGCCATGGAGGTGGAGTCCATCATGGACTCCACCTTCCCCTTTGCCTGGCCGGCTAGGGTTGGTGGAGTCCAACCGGGACTCCACCTTCCATGGTGATTTCTTCCAGAAAGTTCTAGAACATTCTAGCGCCTTCCATAAATGCACCAGATCATTTCCAAACTTGGAAAGTGACTTCCTATATATGAATCTTATTCTCCGGACCATTCCGGAACTCCTCGTGATGTCCTGGATCCCATCCGAGACTCCGAACAACATTCGAACTCCATTCCATATTCCATATCTACTTAAAACGACATCAAACCTTAAGTGTGTCACCCTACGGTTCGAGAACTATGCGGACATGATCGAGACTTCTCTCCGATCAATAACTAATAGCGGGACCTGGAGATCCATAATAGCTCCCACATATTCAACGATGACTTCGTGATCGAAAGAACCATTCACATACGATACCGATTCCCTTAGTCACGCGATACTTTACTTGTCCGAGGTTCGATCATCGGTATCTCCATACCTAGTTCAACCTCGTTACCGACAAGTACTCTTTACTTGTACCGTGGTATGTCATCTCTTGTGACCTAGTCACATGCTTGCAAGCTAATCAGATGACATTCCACCGAGAGGGCCCGAGTATATCTATCCGTCATCGGGATGGACAAATCCCACTCTTGATCCATATGCCTCAACTCACACTTTCCGAATACTTAATCCCATCTTTATAACCACCCATTTACGCAATGGCGTTTGATGTAATCAAAGCATCCTTCCGGTGTAAGTGATTTACATGATCTCATGGTCGAAGGACTAGGTAACTATGTATCGAAAGCTTATAGCAAGTTGAACTTAATGACTTGATCTCATGCTATGCTTACTATGGGTGTGTCCATCACATCATTCACCTAATGATATGATTTTGTTATTAATATCATCATATGTTCATGATTAGGAAACCATGATCATCTATTAATCAACAAGCTAGTTAAAAGAGAGGCTTACTAGGGACTCTAGTTGTTTACACAACACACATGTATTAATGTTTCCGGTTAATACAACTATATCATGGAGTGTAAACATTTATCATGAACACTAAGATATAACAATAACTATTTTATTATTGCCTCTCGGGCATATCTCCAACAGTGGGAAGGTGGAGTCCATGGTGGACTCCACCTTGTTGGCCGGCCATAGAAGATGGAAAGGGAGAAAATTTCTCCCTTTCCATCTAGGTTTCCAATTTTCGTAAGTTTGGGAGTTGGACTCCAAAGTGGTTTTTGAGGGAACCCTTGGTTTTGCACCTATATATAGAGGGGGAGAGGGAGGGGACTGAGAACACCAATCCAGCCGCACCACCAAGGGGCTCTCAGGCCGGCGCCCCAAGTGCCCCCCTCTCCCAAATCCTAGCTATTCCCTCCTCCTATTTCTCCCGCGGTGCTTACGGCGAAGCGCTGCCGGAGATCTCCACTACCACCGTCACCACGCTGTCGTGCTGGCGGGATTCCGAGGAGGATCTACTACATCCGCTGCCCGCTGGAACGGGGAGAAGGACATCGTCATCAACACCGTACGTGTGACCGAGTGAGGAGGTGCTGCCCGATTGTGGCACCGTCAAGATCTTCTACGCGCTTTTGAAAGCGGCAAGTGATCGACTACATCCACCATGAGATTTATCTCGTTAACGCTTAGCGATCTTCGAGGGTATGTTGATCTTCACCTCGTTGCTACCATCTACTATATTAGATATTGGCTTGTTATTCGTTCTTGCGGTAGGAAATTTTTTGTTTTCTATGCTACGAATCCCTACATGATGTTGATGGATCTTGAGGTGCTGGAGGTGTGGTGGCTATGGATGTTGTGATGGTTGTTCTATGGATTGATTTAGGAGGTGGCTAGGGTTCCCTCCTTAAATAGGCTCTTGCAGATCGGTTCAGTGTATGGGAGTGTTTCACTTCAAATACGCCTTTTCCCACTTTAAAAACGATTTGGTTTGATGATTTCGGCCAAGCTGATGTTGGTACGGCTGCACGGTATGACCCTACGCTCGTACCATTTGCTCATTGGCTGCTCTCTAATGTTTTAGTATTTTAGGCATCATTTATTTGTACGAACTTTGATTGGGGCGTTCTTCGAGTCATTAGATTCATATGGATGAGAGATACAATACCATGGTCTTGGATCTTTATTATGCGATGATGGAAATTTTCACTTTTCTAGCTTCCATATGACTTAAGTTTTGGTGAATGTAACCGCTCCATATTGCCCCCTCTTGGCTCCATTTACCATGTTGTGTTCATAAATTTCCATAACACGTACATACACCAAAGACAAGGTAAAGTATAAAATTCTAATAAAAACTATATGTTCTGCAACAGTCACATGAGAATGAATGGAAGCAAGTAATCATGTATGATGAACATAATAATTGCTAGATGAAGCATTAGATATGCTTAAAACACTATATAAATCCACTCATCATGCGCGATTTGGAAACCCCATCTTGCTCGCCTGGCACGTCGTGAAGAAGTAGCCCCACTCATACCTCGCCTTTGCCGGCGGCGTCGCACACAAGCAGGTGCATAAGTCGGAGACAAGAGATGTGATTTTGTTGGAGAAGGTGCATAAGGCGAAGACAATAGATGTGATTTGGTTGGAGAAGATAAGAGGAGGTGGTGAGGCCCGTAACATGGCCAGTGACCAAGGCTGATCCGACAGCCCTGCGGGAGGAGGATGTCATCCGCCATAGCCTTCGTCTGTTTATTAACATTTCCCTAAAAAAGAATTAAGACCTATTGAGACGTAATTTTGCCCTAGCTCACCAGCACTCCACCGGCTATCTACACTGATCTCTCTTACTCTAAAGAAAAACTTGCGACCTACACAAGGTGTGTTTTTACAACTTAGTACCTCTTTATTCATTCATAATAAGAGTTATTATATCTTTAATCAAAATAGGTACCATCCAAGTACTAGGAAAACTTAGCCATACGAGTTAATTCATGGGCCATTGGATGACTCATGAGTTTTTTCTTTTACATAAAGCATGATTCATGTGTTAGATAGATGAGAGAGAAAAATATCTTCTTTTAATTAGCTAAGAGATTATCTCTTAGTAGTAAGATAATATATAAGAAAAATCTCCATTGTACGAGATGTTTCTCTCTCTTTTTTAAACTTTATAATTTTGGTACTAGCATAATTTGAGATCTTGTCCTAGCTTAGGATGAAGGTACTTCATCCTCCATTATTCGCCTCACAAGCTTGATACGGATACTGGTCTAGCTTAGGATGACCGTTACAACAGACATTACTTATGGCTTGGTGGAAGCACGCCAGACACAACATTCAAATTCCATTGCATAAAGGCCTCGCCTCCGTCATCTCCTGCCATGGATGATCTGAAAGCACCATAACGAATGCAGCTTTGACGGAGCACAGCCTTTGGTGAACACCCTCACACAAGATCAAGGACGAGGCGGCACTCTGGGCAAGAGAGTCAGTGCCCTTAGATTAAAGAGTCATGGTCTAGGCGACCCAGGATGTGTACTAGGTTCCTTGTATGAGCTACATGAGTCGATCCATGCCGAGGCCGGGCTTCCACTTATAGAAAAAGAAACTAGGCTTTTTGTAGACTAACTGTAACTTGCCTCCTAGGAGTGTAACTTGCCTCCTAGGAGTGTTGTACCTCAAACTCTACCTTTTCAATAAAAGTCGATAAAAGTCGTTTGAGTTTTCTCGAAAACTGTGTACCTTGATGAAACTAGAGTACATATATAGAGTAAACATGTATGTACTGACTGACAGGAAATACGCATGAGTAGTGAGATAGTATCTTCCTGCTGCATCATTTCCGCACAGATTCCACCGGTGAAGTAGAAGCTCCAGGCCAGAGACTAGGAGTAGCACCAGATTAGCCTTTTGTTCAGGTATCGTCATTTTCTATGAGTAATAACGGTGAACTTAAAATTCATATGAGAATGGAGATTGGTCTATTCTGACGAGCTTATTCTCGTTATAGGAGAGAACTAATGAAACCTTTATTTTAGGCAAAGGATACAACAACTTGATTGGATGAATAACCTCAACCAGAATGTCGTTGCCTAATCGACGGTACCTCGGAGGAGGGATCCTCACGAGGGGGAGAAGAAGTAGGGGCCATAGGGCGGAGTGCACACGGGACGGTGGTACGCGAGTTACCCAGCTTCGGAACACCTGCACGATGACGGGGCCTACTGCTGCTTGTCTGGAATTATCTGGGCGCTTTCGCGTTGTTACAATGAGTTGTGGTTGTGTCTCTAGGGCTCCCGGGATCCGGCTTATAAAGGCGCACGGATCTAGGGTTTACATGGAGAGTCCTAGCCGGATTACAGATAGCCTAACTACGGTACAATATCTTGCCGTGCACGTCACGGATCCGCCTTCCATATACGTCGTACTTGGATCCGGGTTACTCATGGGCCTCCATGGATCCGGGTTACTCCTAATGTCGGTACGGATCCGGCTTACCGATCCTGGGCTGGACTTCTTCCTTCATGATCAACGACAAGCCGGGCCGCCCGATGGGCCACATGCCTCATCACCATCCGTGGGCCACCCGGGCTTGCCGGATCTAGGCACTGTCGATGGTACACCCATGAAGTATACCCACAACGAGTAGCCCCCGAGTTCTCCGAGTTTCACTGCGGTTTCCGCCTTGCTGGTTCATCACGATCTTCGGCAAACGTTGGTAACGCGGAGAAACTTGAAGAGCTCCAACTTCACATTTTCTTCTTTCCCCAACTTTTAGTCGGAAAATGCTCCCATCCTGCGGGACTTCATCCATCGACATTCCAAAGAACATTTCCGGGTTACTCCCTGCTCGCAAATGAGAACTAACTTATCCTCACGCAATTACCCGAAATCTTAAAAGACTCAAACGGTTCCGCCAATTCTGGCGCCATTTTCGCGCGATTTCTGCGGTAACTTATCTCTAGCCATTTTTACTGTTAGGGTTTGGGACACGTGTCGCGCATCCAACGGTGCGACGCTTGCGTTCCGACCACAGGATGCAGAGCACGAATCTTATCCCCTCAGCCTATAAATATCCGCCGTCGAGGCCCTTACCCTCATTCACCCCCCTTCTCACCTCTCTGCCGAGCGCCGCCCGTGAGCTCTTCCTCCGCCGTGCCGGAACCTGCCGGAATAGTCGCCGGAGCATCACCGGAGCGAGTCCACCACCGCGAGTGTTCTTCGTGTTCTTAACTCCGGCGAGCTACCGCGCGGAAAACTCGTCGCCGGCGACTCCGACCACCGCATACGCCATTACAGTAAGTCTTCGAGCTTCACTTTCGCGCCGTAGTCGGTAGGGGTGAACTTGGGGAAGACGATGTGGGATCCGACTAAAGTAAGTTTCCGCCAAACCCTTTTTCTTCAGATGTCTTCAACGACTCCGCCTCCGACCTCGGAACCAATCATGGCGACCCCAATCTCCTCCGCCCCTCCTCCCTTCGTCCCAGTCAGGCTGGATCCTTCAAAGGATTCCGGCAAGGAGGCTGAGGGGACCTCCGCTCACCCGGAAAAAACCTCCGGGGCGGGTCAAACGGAGCACCAGGCAGAAGAGGTCACAAAGAAATCGAAAGCTCGGAAGCGAGATTCTGAAGCTAAAGGAAAATGGTGGCCACTGTACCACCACCGAGATGGAGCCGAAGAACCTCGAGTCGGAGGGCTTTCGCAACCCGGAAGCTGGAGGTCGGTTCCAAATGAACTAGCTCCAGCTCGGAGGACGACGAGATGGTGTCGACGAAGGCGCCGGTGGAGCGCGGATTTTCATTTCCGCCTTCGGACTTCTTCACGGAGATTACGAAGACGTATGGACTCCAACCCCACAACATATCTCCAAACGGCGTGCTTGCCATCAGCAACCACGTCACCCTCTGCGAAGGCCATCTCCGGGTAACCCCGAGATCTCTCCGTTCCAATACTTTTTCTCTGTCAAGAAGGAGAGGATCCGGCAATCCGCCGAACTCGCTAAATGCAGATCCATCACCTTTATGATCCGCCGGGCCGCGTCTACCCCCCACCGACCGCCACGAATCCGCGAGGTGCCGGTCCGGGGGTTTCTTCTATCCGAAGGACGTCTCCGACCCCGCGAGCGAAAAGAAACTTCCGCCTTTTAAGAACGCCCCGCCACCGAGCTTCCGTCATGGACCGCACTGCCCCCACTTCTCCGACTCGCCTCAAGCCGACCCGCGGCTGTCGGGCGGATCCGCAAGCTCACGGAGGAGGGGCTGACGGGGAAGGACTTAACCCTTTCCCGGTTTACTAAGCGGATCCAGCCGCTCCAACAAAGGGACCGCCTGATGTTTGAATACACAGGGCGCGATGATCCAATGCGCGCCACCAAAGACAATCACTCCGCCGACGCCATCGACAAGAGGATCCGGGTCCTCATCAAGGTCCCGCGTGAACTCCATGTTCACGTATGCAATAAAGACATCCACACGGGTGGATCCGGAACCGCGGTACGTCGTCTTGACTTTGGTTTATTGTTTTTCTTCAAACTTTTTTATCTAGGTGTTTAATTTTGCATTAGCTCGAGGCGCTTGAGGAAAATGAACTCGGAACTCTCCTCCGAGTCCCATCCACCGGTAACGCGGATCCGGAAGCCGCATCGGAGGCGGAAGCTCCCGAGGCTTCCCGCCCCGCTAAGAGGAAGAAGCCAACTCCTTCCAGCCCCCATGCGAAACGCGCCCGCGAAGTGCTCAGCATTGCGGCTACCCGGAAATTGGAGGCGGAAAAGAAGCGCCTCTCGCTGATTAATACCAGCAACAAGGGGCAGCACTGCTATCCGGCATTTCTTCAAGCCTTCGGGTAAGCATCTACTTCCGAGACCCAAGTTCTGGTTTAACGCTCGCTCTTATACTTCTATGTTTTTCCTGAAGCTCCGGAAGCCAGCCCCCCAAGGCCCCAAGGGTCCTCAAGAAGAGAGCCAGGCCATCTCCGGCTTCTTTTCCTATTACTCCTGAGGTTGAAGTTCCGCCCAAGGCTTCCTCCGCCTCCAAGCCGGATCCAAAGTATATCATCGACATTGATGACCTTCCTGAAGATCCCGCTCATCATGGCGACTCCGCCAAGGGGACCTCCTCACCCATTCCCCCGCCAGATCAGCCAAGCTCCGCTTTCGCGGGGCCCACTGGAGAAGAACAGGAGCAAAAGGCTAAGCTCCTCCAAGTTACCAACGCGACCCGAGTCAGCCTCCAACCAACTCCGTCCCTCCAAAAGCTTACCCTTGCACAACGTCACGCGGAAGTTTCCGCCATGCTTGAACAAGGTATGGGGAAAACCGGATGAGGAGGTGGGTTATCTTGCCGAGCTGGAGGACAGACTGAAGGAATTTTCGCCAAGCACAAGGAAGTGCGGCAGGTAATACTAGCCCCCAAGCATTGGGTGATATAGTTCCGTGTAACATGTATTATCCGATGCTTTCCCGAATGTACTTTAGACGGAAATTTAAAATTTTTATACCTCAAAGACTGAATTCCTCGCTAGCCCCCAAGATTTTAAATATCCGGCTAACTCCCTGCTGCTTCGCAGACCACGCGGAAATTGCACGAAGATCTGCGCATTCACGTGCTAGAGCAAATCACGGAGATCGAGGGGCTGCGCCAGAATGCGGAAAACGGCCAAAAGGCTATCCGAGCTGCTTGAGACCCGCCTTCAAGGTACGAGATCCGGGTCTTCACTTTTTGTGCTGACATAGTTGTTCGGGATGCATAATATGTGCAACTATACGCCTTCGAAGAAAGCGCCAAGCACTCCTCGTTCGATGAGCTTTCCGCCAAAGTCAAGGTGCTTGAGGCGGAGAACGAGTCCCTCAAAACCTTCATTAAAGAATCCTCTAGTAAGGAGGCCGAGGCGAGGAAAGAGCTCTCCGAGAAGCATGCCCGCGACAAGGCGGAGCTGATTGACAAGCGGAGAAAAGCCAAGGCCGCGTGCTCTCCGTGATATCCAAGAACGAGTTCGGAGGAGGAGGCGGAGGCCATTGACAAACTTATCTTCCGTAAGCATTTTTCCGTGTCGTTGCTGCTTGTCCATCTTGTATGTTTTTCTCTCTAACGGAACTCGAACCTCTCCACAGCAAGCCTTGGCTTTGAATGGTCAAAAGAGTCAAACCTTAAGAGGACGGAGGCATACGATGAAGCGCGGAGTTCCATTGACGCGCTATTTGAAGCTTGTCGCGGAATCGCCACGGCTGCTGTCTCGAAGAAGGCCAAAACCACGGTCATCGATACGATGACCAAACTTATGCGGCAGGTGCCGGACTTCATCAAGGACTGGCAAAAGTCTTCAGCACGCGGAGCCGCCTCCCTAGTCTTGGCCACCTGCAAGGCTCACTTCCCCTCTCTCAACCTGGCGGATGTTGCACGCGGAGCCCCCAGGGATTCCGACATGGGCGCCCTCCTCGCGGAAACCGAAGGCTACGAGCAGTTGTTTGTCAGGCGAGTGGATCACTCGTTCTGGTATAACAAGCATGATCTGCCCGAAGGTTTTTCCATGCGAGAGGAAGAAGCGGGTGAGCCGGAGTATTACGGGGAAGGATCGGGTCAAGCGGCGAGCATTCGGAGGAAACTGCGGTGACGACTCCGAGCCGGATCCGATGACGGCGACGACGGCTCCACCTACCAGCAATCTGAAGAGGAGGACTCCGAATAGAGTTCCTGTTTTAAACAATGAAACAAATTGCATCATTTTGGCCCCAGAGAGGGTTTGTAATAAGACTTAAATTCTGAAGTAGCTAGGAACGAAACGATTATGCATGGTGCGGAAACACTTATCCTGCTATCCGTTTATGTTATGTGCATGTTTCGTTTTATGTCGGAAAGCAAGTGCTGACTTCGTTGTTTTCCGGCTTGCCCGCTTGACCTTCCGCGAGCCGGAAGACCTTAGCCGGAAACGCTCGCCAGCGGCGACGAAGCCCAATGGCAATCCGTCAATAACCGCGGGAACAAGCCCCCAAGCATAGGTGCCGGAAATCGCTACTAGGAATCCACGAGTTCGCAACAGACAACAACTTAATCAGAAAACTTAAGCTTACGTCCTAAAGGACGATTTTTGAAAATCACAACTTTTATACACGCCTAGGCGGAAAAAATCCAGCTCTGCGGTTTTAGTCGGAAAACATACACGATCTAAAAATGAACAAGTAAAGGAGGTAAAAGACTCAAAGAGTGAACCATAAGCTTTATTTCATTGATCATGTATAACTATTACGAGTTTGTAACTCGGAAAAATATGCTAAGTGTAGAAAGGACGTAGGCTGTGCGATATTCCAAGGGCGATCTGTTTCATCGTAGATGTCATCCGGATCCTCACGCTTGCGTTTCCGGCGCCGATTAGCGGGTCTATCCCTCGGCTCGCGGAAATCAACAAGGTAGTACGACCCGTTATGAAGCACTTTGCTAACGACGAAGGGTCCTTCCCATGGAGATTGCAGCTTATGGTCTTTCACATGTCGAAGGCGGAGGACCGGGTCTCCCGCCATGAAGGAGCGTTTCCGAACTCGACGAGCGTGATAGCGTCGGAGCCTCGCTGGTAGATGGCGGAGCGCCGATCAGCTAGGTTCCGAGCTTCCTCGATCGAGGTCCACGGATAGGCTGTCCGGCCTCGTCGGCTGTTTCTTCATTATAGGCGGAAACTCGCGGCGAATCGTGGATGATGTCGGAGGGAATTACGGCTTCGGATCCGTATACCGGGAAGAATGGGGTAAACCCTGTTGACCTGTTAGGGGTAGTTCGTAAACTCCACAAGACAGCGTCCAACTCATCAGCCCAGGCTCCTGCTGCTCGTCGCAGCGGTTCCTCGAGGCGTGGCTTGATTCCTGATAATATTAGACCGTTTGCTCTTTCGACTTGACCATTGGATTGTGGGTGAGCCACAGATGCGAGGTCCAATCGAATCCCCATTGTCTCACAATAATCCTTCAATTCCCCCTGAGCGAAGTTTGTGCCATTATCTGTGATTATGCTGTGTGGGATGCCGAATCTCATCACGAGGCTGCAGACAAATTTTAGTGCCGTAGCACCATCGGCTTTTCTCACTGGCTTAGCCTCGATCCATTTGCTTGAACTTGTCAACAACGACCGGGAGGTATTCAAAACCGCCGGGAGATGATCTTTTTAACTTACCAACCATATCGAGCCCCCGGACCGCAAATGGCCGGGTGATAGGTATGGTCTTCAGCTCTTGGGCTGGAGCGTTTGGTTGAGTAGCGTAGTACGACAACCTCGGCGGGTCTTGACTATCTTGTCGGCATCTTCTTTAGTCGTAAGCCAATAAAAGCCTAGCCGAAAAGCTTTTGCAACGAGTGACTGGGGGCGGCATGGTGCCCGCAATCCCCTGCGTGGATCTCTCTGAGGATTTCAATGCCATCTTGATTGGAGACGCATTTGAGAAACACCCCTGTTGCGCTTCGTTTGTAGAGCTGTCCATCAACAATTGTGTAGGATCTTGCTCGTCGATGATCCGCGCGCGAGGACCTCATCCTCCGGCAACTTCGATCGATGAGGTAGTCCAGGAAAGGCTGTGTCCAAGCCGGAATGGTAGCCGACACCTCTGCGGCCGGAGACACCGCCACCTCCGGGTTTTCCGGGTTAGCGCCCTTCACCGAGGGTATCCGAAGATGCTCCGGGAAGATTCCAGGCGGAATTGGTTTTCTGCCGGATCCGAGCTTGGATAGCATATCTGCCGTTGTATTGTCATCTCTCCGGACATACTTGACTTCGTATCCTAGAAAGCACTTGGCGATCTCGTCAACTTCGTCTCTGTAAGCCGCCATGACGGAATTTCGGCGTTCCGGGTTCCGGCTACTTGTCGTGCCACCAGGTCGGAATCTCCGCAACGGATGATGTGCTTGATCCCTATTTCCTTAGCGATGCGCGGTCCGTGTAGTAGAGCCTCGTATTCCGCCATGTTGTTTGTAGCTTCGAAGTGGATCCGCGAACGTCTTGCAGTTCTTCTCCGGTAGGGGACTTCAGGGTGACTCCGGCTCCTGAGCCTTGATGCTGCTTGGATCCATCGAAGTGCATTACCCATGTTTCTGGTTCCGGCTCCAAATTAGCATCCGGAGCTTCTGTCCAATCTGCAACGAAATCCGCCAAGACCTGTGATTTAACCGCAGTTACGGCTTTGTAGCTGATATCGAAGGCGGATAATTCAATGCCCCATTTTGCTGTGCGTCTCGTTGCGTCGGCGTTGTTGAGAATCGTCGACGAGCGGAGCTTTGCTCACGACCGTTCTTGGATGTTCTTGGAAGTAATGTCTCGGCTTCCTGCTGCCCGGGAATACTCCGTAGGCGAGCTTTTGAAAGTGAGGGTAGCGCTGTTTGGATTCCGTAAGGACCTCGCCGATATAGTAAGCCGGCCTTTGGACTCCATATTCGTGACCTTCTTCCCGACGTTCCACCACGATGACGAGGCTGATGACCTCGTTTGTGGCTGCCGAGGTAAAGGAGCATAGGCTCGATTCTCCTGGAGCCGCTAAGATAGGTGGGGAGGTAAGTATTTCCTTCAACCCTTGTAGTGCTTGCATCTCGCTGCCTCGTCCCGAGAAAAACTTGTCTCGTTTTCTTCAATAGCTTGTACGGGGGAAGTGCCTTCTCGCCAAGACGGCTAACAAACCTGCTGATTGCTGCGACACAACCGAGTGAGCCGTTGCACATCTTTGAGACAAGTTGGCCTTTTTATGCACAAAATTGCCTTGATTTTTTCCGGGTTTACTTCAATGCCCCTGTTGGAAACAATGAAGCCAAGGAGTTTTCCGGCTGAGTACGCCAAAGACGCACTTCGAGCAGATTCAACATCATCTTGTACCGTCGGAGATTCTCAAAGGTTTCTGTGAGGTCGCTGATCAAGTCGGATCCTTTCCGAGTCATGACCGCGATGTCGTCGACGTAGGCGTGTACATTCCGGCCAATCTGGTCCTTCAAGCACCGCTGCATCGTACGTTGGTAGGTGGCACCTGCATTTTTCAAGCCGAAGGGCATAGTAACATAGCAGTAAGTGCCAAATGGGGTGATGAATGAGGTCGCCTTTTGGTCAGACTCCTTCAACCGGATCTGATGATACCCGGAATACGCATCAAGAAAACACAAAAGTTCCGCCCCTGCCGTCGAATCGATGACTTGGTCAATGCGCGGCAGGGGAAACGGATCTTTCGGGCAATGTTTGTTCAAGCCGAGTAATCGATGCACATTCTTAGTATTTCGGTGTTCTTTTTGGGTACAAGGACGGGATTTGCGACCCAATCAGTGTGGATAACTTCTATTACAAAACCTGCCTCTAGTAACTTTGCTAATTCCATTCCTATGGCGCGGCGCTTCTTGTCTCCAAAGCGTCGCATAGCTTGCTTCACCGGTTTAGCCCCCGGATTTATGTTGAGGTAGTGCTCGGCGAGTTCCCTTGGTACTCCGGACATGTCAGAAGGTTTCCATGCGAAGATATCCATGTTAGCGCAGAGGAACTCGACGAGCGCGTCTTCCTATTTGGGGTCCATGTTGGCTCCGATCGAGACTTGCTTGCTAGGGTCATCTTCTTTGAAGTTGACTTTCTTGGTCTCTATCGCGGCCCTGAAGGAGTTTTTCTGTTCGGAGATCTGCTTCTTGGTGGTTTGCATCTCAGTCGGATCCACCGCGGCCACCGTAGCCTTTCAGCTCTTCTCCGGATATGACAGACTCTGCGAAGGCGGCTTCGCCCAACTCGCACTCGTGAGCCTTTTTGTAGTCTCCGGTTATGGTGATCATACCATTAGGACCCGGAATCTTGAGCTTTTTGTAGATATAGCACGCTCTTGCGTGGAACTTGTGGTAGGTGGGCCTGCCGAAGATGACGTGGTAGGAGCTCTTGAAGGGCACAACTTCAAACGTGATCTTTTCTTCGCGGAAATTGTGAACATCGCCGAAAGCCACGGGAAGTGTGATGCTGCCGAGGAATTCGCCTTCTTACCCGGAACCACGCCGTGAAACTCGGTGTTGCTGTGTTTGAGCTGTTCCTTGGTGAGGTTCATTCGTTCCGAGTCTCCGGATACATGATGTTCAAGTCGGCTCCGCCATCCATGAGGCACTTGGAGAAGTCATACCCGTCTATGCGGGGACTTACAACCAAGGCGTAGTATTCTTTTGGCACAATGGCGGGATGATCCTCCCTGTCAAATGTGCACGGAACTTCCGACCACCGACATACTGCGGCACAGCCGGAAGCCGTGGCGTTCGGGATCCGGGTAGCTGACTTTGTAGCGCGGACTGTTGGGGTTCCGAGGAAGGTGTGGTAAGCCCCCACGCTCTTTTTCTCGAAGGGGTTGGATTTACTCGCGGATCCGGCTTTGGGATCCGGCGAGTTATCATCCTCGTCCATCGCCTCGGAACTGTCCTCCTCCTTGTCCTTGTTCTTGCCCTTGCCCCCTTTGCCGCGTGGGCGGTGTTTCCGGGCTCGCTTGTATCCTGCCTCCGGGTCGTTCTTTAGGTCGTTGACCCACTTGCAGTTGCGGTTGGTGTGAGTGGACTTCCCTGTAGCCGGATCCAAGTGGGCCAGGCAGGGCATGTCTCTGTATTCCTCGTAGGTTTGCGGGGCGCGGGATCCGCCAGCGGTGACTTCAGTGCCATGCTGCTGACCCCTGCCGGCTCCGCCAACACGGCCGCGTCCTCTTCCGCCTCCTGAACCTCCGCGTTGGAACGCCATGGCGACCATGTCGGATCCGCCGCTCTTCTGGTCATCAGGGTTTTTGCGTTTATGGCCGCTATTGTTGCCGTTATCACGGTTCTTCTTTTGTTGGTGCAGGGGGATTCGTCGTAGCTGCGATATCACCGCTCGCATCGTCATCGGCGGCGAGTGTGGTCGGCCGGCAATGGAGATCATCTCATCCAAAGTCGGTTTATTAGCGTTAGCCAAACATGTGAGCTTATGCCTCAAGCAATCCGCCTCTCTGTAGTCCACCAATGAAGGCGTACATGGCGATGGTGTGGTCGACGTTTTCGCACTCGTTCCTGCATGCCAACCATCGTGTGAGGAAGTTTCTTGAGGATTCTCCCTTCTTCCGGATACAAGCTTGCAAGTCGCTTGCCGTGGCGGAGTCTTTTGTAGGTGCCCACGAAGTGTTTCTCGAAAGCGGTCTTCAGGTCAAACCAGCAAAAGATGGAGTTTTTCTCGAGGTCACCGAGCCAGATCCGGGCTGGACCTACAAGGTACAACTGGAGCATGCGGCAGGCGATATTAGGGGTTCCTCCGGCAAAGGTTACTGCATTGTAGTAATCTTCAATCCAGGTATCCGGCCTTTCGGTGCCATCATAATGCTTCAGGTTTCCGGGTAGCTTGAGGGAGCTCCTTGGCTTTGGTTCCTCTCGAATCATCCTGCCAAAGCACTTTGGTCCGATGTAGTCGGTTCTGTATTCGTTGAGGCGTTCCCGCGCGTCGCGCGAACCGTGACGGGGGGATTGTGAGCGAGAGCGAGATCTCCGGCCACTGCCTCCGCCTCCACCTCCGCCGCCACCGCTAGGTGGTGGTGAGGGAGACCTGCGAGGGGGCCGATCTGACCTCTTGCTTCCGCCTCCAGATTCTCCCCGTCCCTCCCGGTGCTGGCTCCGGCTCCTGTGGCTGCCTTCTCCGTGGCGCTGGCTGCCCTGGTCGTTCCGGCTCCGGCGGGGTTCCGGGTCGCGCTCCTCATTCCGGCTCCTCCTAGGCTCGGGCTCACGATCGTTGTTTTGATGCCGGCGAGGTTCCGGCGTGCGCTCCCTGCTCCTGTTTCTTGAGGGCAGCACGTTGTCGCGGATAACAATTCCACCATGCCCCCGAGGCCCGGTGTTTCCGAGCTGGACTACGGCGGCGAGGGGGACGCGGGTAACCATTAGGCGGAGGAGAGGCGTTGCGGTACTTGTCTCGTCCAGAGTACATTGCGTCCTTTCCCTTTCTCGGATCTGACGGTGGCGTCTTTGATGGTACGGGGATCGGATTTGGGTGTTCCCTGGCTTTCCTTCTGCGTTCCGAGGATCCGGTTCGCGATTCATCATCTCGATGGCGATTGTCGTGGGCATCCTTCACGCGGTGGAGACGCAATGCTCCGGGTTAGATTCCGGTTTGCGCGAAGTGTCCGCCTTGCTCTGCTTGTTTAACCGGCCGAAGCGACGAGCATGCGTAAGTAGTTGATGTCAATCTCCTCGTCACTTTTCTTCAGGATCTCTGCAGCTTTCGTCATATTGTCCTTTGGGGTTGCGAACGGCTGCTGCTCCGTTGGAGTTGCGAAGGTGATCCTGCGGGGAGCTATCAACTCCCGACGGACCTTTTCTACCTCCCGATCAGCTTCAACGATCTTGTCCTCCCAGTGCTTTCGGAGTTCCTTGACCTTCGCCAGTCCTTCGTCCACCTCCTGCTCACGCTGGATGAAGTCTTCCACAAAAACTGCGGCATGCTTCCTCTCCTCCAGCATGGCGGCTGCGGTGTCCTTAAACTTCTTGGCTGTGGCCAGCAGTTCCACTCTTTTAGCTTCTAAAGCTTCCACGTCTTCGGGAGTGATGGGTTTATTAAGAATATCCGAGCGATAAACCGCATCCATGCCCGCTTGTGCGACCATCTCTTCGAGCGACAGGAGGCTCTCCGAGGAAGAATCCCTACGGGGCCGCTCCCGCGACATCGGAGATCCGTGGTGAGATGGCCGGGGGTCGGATTGGGTGCTCGCCTCTTCCGATCCGTTTTCTCCGAGCGCCGCTACGGTTGCAAGTACTCGCTTTGGCTGGGCGGAATCAACTTCGGGCTGGCCGCCGTATCCATATTCCTTCACCTTACGATCGAACTCTTCGGTGTCCATGGACTGGGTGTCTCCGGAGATTGGGCTTAGATTTCCCAAAATCGACTCTTCGGCCGGAGTTTCGCTTTCTCCGACAGACCTCTTGCTGATCCGGAGCAGCGTTGTTTTCCGGGGCCTCGACACTGCTCGGGACCAGCTCCGACTTCATGAGGGGCGGTTCCGGCGGTATGGGCCAAGAAGTGTACGAAGTGACACCTTTGCTTCTCTAACACCCGGGAGACCCGGGCGGATCCGCATTGGTCTTCCACCGTTATTTCCTGCTCGGGGACGGATTGGGTGGGTTTTGATTTTTTCGGATCTAAGGCGGAATCTTCGCTAGGAAGTTCCTGCGTCTCGGATCGGATCTTCGCGACTCGCGTCCTGCTCGGCGGCGGTCGCGTCGGCGCTACTTACCGGCGGGTTTCCGTCGGAATCGACGGTTTCCCCGATGAAGATGTGTATGCCGCCAGCCGGGACGATGGAGAGCTTGACGGGGTCGGTTTTAGCCGGAATCCAACACTCATCCGGAGGGACGATCGGCAGATTTCCGGCGTAAAGGACACGCCCCACAGCGATGGTGTCGTCGTAGCTTCCCATGGCGGAACCCTCCCGGTTCCGGCCTCCAGACGCCGCAGGCCCCACGGTGGGCGCCAACTATCGTTGCCTAATCGACGGTACCTCGGAGGAGGGATCCTCACGAGGGGGAGAAGAAGTAGGGGCCATAGGGCGGAGTGCACACGGGACGGTGGTACGCGAGTTACCCAGCTTCGGAACACCCGCACGATGACGGGGCCTACTGCTGCTTGTCTGGAATTATCTGGGCGCTTTCGCGTTGTTACAATGAGTTGTGGTTGTGTCTCTAGGGCTCCCGGGATCCGGCTTATAAAGGCGCACGGATCTAGGGTTTACATGGAGAGTCCTAGCCGGATTACAGATAGCCTAACTACGGTACAATATCTTGCCGTGCACGTCACGGATCCGCCTTCCATATACGTCGTACTGGATCCGGGTTACTCATGTGCCTCCATGGATCCGGGTTACTCCTAATGTCGGTACGGATCCGGCTCATCGATCCTGGGCTGGACTTCTTCCTTCATGATCAACAGCAACTGGGCCGCCCGATGGGCCACATGCCTCATCACCATCTGTAGGCCACCCGGGCTTGCCGGATCTAGGCACTGTCAATGGTACACCCATGAAGTATACCCACAACACAGAATGTCCAGTTCATTAAAGAGAAAATTGACAATATGTCAAAAAACAATGACAATGTAGCGTGAAAAAGGTAACGGTGCCTCCTGCCCTAAGACACATACATGAAGGCGGCCCTCTGATCATGAACTGAGAGATACGGATAACGATAGCATCTAGCCATCTACACTGCTCCTACATCTAGACAGTCGGATGAGAAGACTTATCAGCATCTACGTACATACTATACACATATACATCGATCATACAGACTGGGGCATAGATCATGGTTCTACTATACTACAGCTGCTCCAGCTCTAATGACCTGGACATAACTAACTAAGATGCACCAGAGATTGATTATTAGACTGGTAGCAAACAACGCAAAGGCGAAGGTTATTCCGTCTGCTCCTTTTAACTCTTGCGATAGCTCCTAGCTGCAGTCAGCTGCTCTGTTAGGTCTTGGATGGTGGAAGACGCCTCCTGCAAGAATGGGGAGCAGCCAACATCACAACCGGAGTGCAGCGAGGCATATGTGCAAACAAATGAGCTGCAGTGACAGAGTTGCAGATAACCATTAGCTTATTCCGCAAATTCTGCTCCTCTTGGTCTCGATACTTCATTTCCTCTGCATAGGCGTCCACCAACGCTTCTTGCTCCTTTTTTGCAGTTTCAAGCTTTGCCTCTAGATTCTCCATCTGGAAAACAAAGCAAGAAAGGAACATCGGTTTTTTACAAAGAACGCAAGCTAGCCCTTTGGCCTTCAAGCCTTGTAATTAGCCTTGTGCCCATAGAAACATAAGAATTGCTAATCAATAGGACAGACAAAATACAACCACAGAGGCTTCACTAGAACATGTAGTATGTGAAGCCAATAATCGTACTATCATGAAAAGGAAAAAACTAATGAGATGACACTAAACCGTGTTGGAAATACAACACTGTTCCATATTACTAGAAATTGTTGTACTAGTAGGTGCATTACATAATTGTGATCTCATATCTACATTTTCAAGTTTTAGCTGGTTATTGGCTGCTCAACATTGCATCCCGGTGTTCAGTCTATCTGTTTCATGGCACCTTCAAGACTTATATAGATTATCCTAACAATCGCTTGATAAATTTCACTTTCGACACATTATTGTAATAGTGCAAACTGAATAAATTTGAGGTAACCAGTGACAATTATAAAATACAAAAAAGGGTATTACTACCAGGAGCTCAATTCATAAATCTCAATACTGCTTACTTTCTCAAGCAGAGACTTGTTCTTCTCTCGCTCCGTCTGCAATTCCTTTGATAACAACTCCTCCACCTTGGAGAAACTATCACAGGACAAAACAAGAATTTTGTTATTAGGTTTTGTGTCTAGAGAATTTTGAGTCAAGGCTAGTTTTAGTTGGTTACTCACAGGGTTCTACAAAAGGACAAAATTCACCGGTTTTCAGCAACAATCAGTTAAACCTGTTTTGGTGCCCCTGTTTCTCTTATTTAGCTTCACCGCCCAAACCACTCTTTTTAAGTCTTTTAAATCTTTTAAGTTACATTAAGAAGTATTACAGTCATATCTATTGTATATTCCAAATTTCAAATATCCTAATATCTGGTCACTCATCAAATACCATTCTTACTAAGGTTTTAATTCCATATATGCCATGATTTTGTGTATTCGAAAAATGCCATGAGAAAAAATGACATACGAAAATGCCACTGCAAAAATGGGTTAATTTGATACATGTCACTGCCATAGTGTCATCTATAGAATTACCCAGGTGTTGGCAGCGGCCCTTTTCATAATTTTGTTTGCAGTGGCATTCTCCAATACTTGAAGTGGGCGGTGGCATATATTGAATTGGTCTTCAGTACGGGAAGAAAAGAAAACAATAAGTGGACAACGGCAAGACCTGGCACACAAGACCCAAATCTTAATTCAACAACTTTTGATCTCTTGAACTGTTGTTTCGAGTGATCATGACTGATAGTTATTGCCCATCAGCTATTCATAAATTGCAAACAGAAGTGGATGAAGCACCAGTAATATCTACCGTTCTTTCAATGATGAATTTTCATCCTTCAGCCGCTTGATAACACTCTCGGGATCATCAATAGTTCCTCCATGTCCATTATTTTTCACAGTTCCTTCCTGGAAAGTGGATAGTGCATGAAAGGACAAATGGTTATCTTTATAAATATATCAAACTGAACTAGATTTGCAAAAGTGATACATGACTACATCATTATTTTTCTGCTACACTTATAATCACCTCAAGAAACAAATACAGTAAGAGACACCAACACATTTTTCACGAGGGAAACATTCTTATTTCACCAAATGTGCATGCCGGTATTTTCATTTTTGCATGCTCCATTTAACCTTAGTTTATTATTTTGAACTTCATTTATCTATCATGTGTTTTTCTGGGAGCTAACTCTGCATATGTCCTTTTTAGGCATAGCCAGTCCCAAACCCGGGTAAAGGAGGAGGATTATGATAGGCTTGGCCAGCCAACGTGAAAACTAGCCATTCCTCTATGGATACGAAACCCCTCTTAGCAATGCATCATATTGGAACCCGGGTGCGGTGTTAAATGAGTAATGGCCGGGACGCCACCCCCTTACTTGAGAAATGTGAAGGGCAATGAAGCTAATCAAGGAAAATAGGATTCAGGACCATACTTGGAAACGTAGGGTCCATAACGGGGAAGCTATGAGAGTTAATTGATACTGCAATTAAGACACGCGTTATAATTCTCTATGCCCTGGAGACTAGAAGGGCGGTGCTGGAGGAGGGCGCCGCGTCAATTTGGTGTTCAACACTGCGTCGGGCACGCCAACGGCGAATTTAGTGCTCAACGCCGCATCACGCGCCGTCGGCACTTTGGTGCTCAAGGCTGTGTAAATTTTGGTCTAGGGGTAATATGGCCAATAGTTAAATACAAAATGAAATACAAGTATATTTTGAACCATTATTCTCAATACTGAGAATAATGTTCGCCCACCGAAATACACATCCACCAAATGAATGTCACAGAGTACACATCCACCAAATGAATGTCACAGAGATACGCATGCAAGGTGGATGTGTAGCCATACAAGGAAGGACCGGATCAGGAACGAGGTAATATGAGATATGGTACAGGTGGCAGCAATCAAATAGAAGTTCGTCCAACACCGACTAAGGTGGTTTGGGCATATCCAATGGAGGCCTCCTGAAGCACTGAAAAGAGGCATTCTAAAGTGTAGAGAAAGTACTAGGAGAGGTAGGGGCGACCAAAGTTGACATGGGAAGAGGCGGCAGATAGAGACTTGAAGGATTGGAATGTACATATAGAATTGGCACTTGATAGGACTGCATGGAAATCAGCAATCCCTGTGCCAGAACCTTAATTTACTTTCTTGTAGTTCTTTTTCTCACTTCACTCTTTGGTTGCCATAGGTTTCTATTGGGTTTACTTGCTTGGAACAAAAGTTTGTTCCTTCTGGGAGTTCGTATTTGTCAAAGTTCATGGTTGAAAGTGGACACTTCCCTTTTTGACGATTGTTTATGAATATGACATATGTATACAACCAAATACTTCAACCGAAGCAAACAATTCAGTACAAAACAGCAAGCACAATTACCTTTGACAGCGATCTGGTTGCGATCCTTTCAGTTCTTATTGCTCCACTGGATGGAGGTAAATGCACAATAGAACCGTTATAGGTTCTTTCTGGTTCATTCAGGATCTGAGAAAGCGATCTTGATGCAGTGCCTGCAATCTCAGTATCACTATCATCACTTAAATATGACAGACCATGTTGTACTAATCCTGAAGATTTTACAGTCTTTGGGGACTTCTCGGCTGCCTGCTGGGCCTTTTTTCTTGAAGAGAATTTTCTGCTCATTGCCAAGGGTGAAGCTCCTGTTTTCCTGTCATCATCCCTCAGATGATTAAAACGGGACTATAAGAGAAGTGGGGTTTCCCAGTAAGGAATATGATTAAAAAGTGCTGTAATATTATCTGAACCTGTTTCCCAGGGCATTGGAAATAATCTTATTACTTGATCCAGAATATAATATATCCTCAGCTTGGGATCTTTGCGAACAATTTGACATTCCACACTTTTTCAAAGATTGATATGACAATGGAGCTGTGCAGGGGCTATCTCCAGGTGAACACTCTATCCCGACAAAAAATGTACGTGCTTAGTCAACCAAAAGTTACTACACCAACCATAGAAGTTAGCAAATTTAAGCCATCTTCAACATATTTCCTCAATGGAAAAAGCTTTTAATATACCAAACTGTAAGAAATTATGCACTAAATTTGTAGTTCTGTGATATTCTTTGTACGGTATAACTCAACACATGAGGTTCCTGTTTCAGGAAAAGATAAAAATTCGCCTCCGAAGCCATATGTTCTTGACACGATACAATTCTTCACTCAATGTGGTTGCTTTAGGAACAGGAAAGTCGTATTTTAAAGTTCACATAATGTCCTCGTGTCTTCATCTTTCTGATGCATATCGATGTAGTTAAACAATACTAATTTGCTCAAATTATAGTTTCAGAGACAACAGTTATTGTCTACATGTTATCTGTACTAGGGAAGAACCTTTGTGTTGCTACGAATTTAAAAGATAATACAGTAAATTCTACAAGACTAACTAGTCCATTTATTGGATGCAGCTGCTGCACATCGTTTCTGCAAAATTCATGGTACACTGGGTGTTCTTGTATTACATAATTAAGTGGGCACTGAAGTAGGCACGCTTAGCAAATTGGGAATCAATGCAACCGCAGGGCAAACAAACTATCACAATTAACTCGTTTCTCTGTAGGAGTAAAAGTTTCACATCAAGTTATAGCACCGAGTTGTCAACATGTATTGCTAAGCAGTCAACATGCCATGAACATGTTGAGCATTTGAGATTCTTTTTCTATGATTTGAATACAAAGAAATCAAAATCGATTTCTGGTTTCTAAGGATAAATAAATGACTTCAAGGCTTTCCAAAAGAAAAATTGTTTCATTTGGTTCTGTATTATTTTAAGATAGAAAAGTTACACTCACCAAACCAAAATATTCAAATAAACCAAATGGAGACTCTTCATACCTCTGTCTCTTTTCCCAGAACTTCTGTTAGCATGGTTGCCACCATAACCTATACGATGGCAATTCTCAGACCTGAAAAATGAAAAACATATTTCAGGATAAGAAACTTTTTCTTCCAACAAACTGGTATGCAAATTGACCACAAAATGACCATGCCATATATCAACAAAACGAACCAGTATTTCTTCTGCATTAAAACTAATCGCGCTTCAAGTCTTGAGAGACTATTTGTGCGTTCAAAGTCCTGCTTATCATGAGCTGGCTCTACGAAGTTGACTTCAAGTACACCTGCACAGAAAAACAATAGCCAGTTAGCCACTTATAATTATGAAAGAAACATGACCTCAAAAACAGACATGCAACATGCTTACTTACCAATAATACCGCGTCCTTGAGATCCAGGAAGAGTCCATACTCTCCAGAAAGGCTAAAATAAACATGGGATTTATCATATAACAAATAAATAAAAACCAAAATAGAACTTCCAAGTTAACACAAATACTTTCTGTGGATAATCGTGTCAGTATGTTTAAAGCAAGAAGCATGCTATTGAACGGCATATTTAGATAATTGTATGAGATGGTAAGCAAGTACCACTTGCTACCACAAAAAATAACCAAAAATCAAATGACTCTAGCTCAATATATAGGCATTTTACAATGAAGCACATTGATGCCGAAACATACAAAACTAAATAGTGTATACATTTTCCACTCATTAGTCTTTCTACTTTGATGTGCCATATTGCAAGAGTCAATGTCGATGCTGGATATAGAAGATAAGCTATAATTGTACATTCATAATATAAAAGGCATAGTTAATGGATACCTTTATTAGGCGGTTCCTGTGGTAAACATTAAAACCCTGAATGGGAACATGATGTTTTGCGTCTTTAACAAAACCGATTATAACATTAGCGACCATCTGGCATTCAAAATATGAGGGTAAAATCAAGTTATTAGCTGAATGCTGGGTACATCATTGTATAGGAAACAGTATGTAGAAAAGCTCATAGTTTTTTACTTCTGTATCATTTGGATATCCATTACTGATGGCTGGCTTGTAAGTAACCTGGTTCTTCAGCATCATATCATTGATAATGTTATGGCGTTCAATCTCTTTTCCTCGTAAAATCATCCGGAAGACGTATGGGACTCGGAGATATAAAATGGATGCATAACTCTGCACAAAAGGAGCAATAGACTAACAAAGGAGACAAGACATTGCCTTGAAATATCATCTGGCCACTGTAATGCTTCTAGAACTGTGAAATTGCTCCAGTGCATGCTTGTTTTGTTCTTCATACGAAGTTTACCTAATTTATTTTATGCTATAGTAAATTATCATTGCATTTTTGCATTAGCAACTTGTACTATGACAAACTAAATAATCAACCATACTGTATGGAATAGAAGTAATCATATCCTGCTACAGTAATAATAGTTATTCTTTCGATTGAATACAAAAGCAATAATTTCTTTGGCACAAACAAACAAGTACATATCAAGCATACCCTTAGAGAATGTCTATAAGTAAAAAAGTGCTTCGAGTTTGGAAACTGCTTTGCCATCAAGATGTTTTTCTCGTCCCTATTAACCCCTCTGATTTGAATATCCTGCCACCTCGCAAAGATCACAAGGAGTCACGGTTAGCCACATTTTGTATTGATGGCAATAAGACTTGACCAGTAATTAGTTGGGACTAACATTTACATCAGCATCAAAATCGAGCTCCAAGTCTCCCTGCTCGTCCTCCCACAGATTGTATATAATGATTCGAGTTCCTTGTTCACTAATTGAGTTAAACTGCAGTACCATATAGGTACATAGCACTTACGATCATGAAATAGAAAATATCACAATGCACATGATGAAAGAGAAGAATAAAGATATCCAAAGCTAAAATTAACAACGATAAGAAAAAAAGAACAATAATAAGTACGTTACAGAATATACTGTAATTCCATATCATTTGTCTCGTAGTAAAACATTGCTATTGCCACTAGAAGCACAATAAACAATATCATTTCAGTTCTGAAGTGCGCGTAATCTGCAGAAAGGTTTCGAAAGTTGTGTGTTTTTCCTTTATTCTACAAAGATGCCACATCCCAACTTATGGTTAATTATTTGCTTACTATGTGAAAACATTATTCATGAACAATCATATACTCCCTCCGATTTTCAAGATTAAATTATTTTTTATTAATTAAATACTTACTAATTTGAGTAACCAAATATTACTTAACCGTTGCAGATATTTTATTTGAGTTCAGCATCATTGTATAAGCAATAGAAAATAATTGTAATTTAGCACTTCATTAAATATATTTGTAGAGATTTTTCAATTCTAACGATTTTAGAATTCCGAGGCCGGTGATCCGGAGGCTTGTGGTGTGGCTGGCACACTGCAAATATCCGCCAGCGCACGAGACAATGAGCTACCACTGCAACCCACCACCAATTCCACGAATTCCTGTCTAACTTATTTTTTGAGGGAAAATTCCTGACTAACTTGTGTGTATTTTTTCTCGATATGGACTAACTTGTGTGTATGTGTGGGCGTTGGAACTGCTAACTTGATCCGAGACCATAGAAGTTGCAATCGGGTAGAATGGCATGATCCTAAACTAATGCATAGCACAGGAAAGGTTCAGGTTTGCAAAACCAGATCCTGTCACAAATAGATTTCATGACAATACGAAGTAACAACAGCATAATAAAGATATATCTACAACAGCTACAATGGTATGCAATAACGTATGTTATACCTCCTGAAGAAGTTCTCCTTCATTAGAATAGGGAGACCATTGTATTATTGTCTGTAAGCTTGTAGACCAGTCACCCAATGTTGTCCGCACCTTCCTTTTCCAAGCTTGTCCTTTTTCATAATCAATCTACGAGTTTTATACAAGCATCAAGACAAACTAGCGGTTAACTTGCTAGTTGGGCCATTCTCTTTCCATCAAAAAGTTTGGCATTATCACAAATAAAGGATACTAACTACATGGTAGATAGATAGATACTGAGAGCTTGATACTTGATACAGACAAAATGACAACAACTCAATGTTAGATCAGGAGACATCACATACGGCATGTTTTACTGGACTATTCTTATTGGTGAAACCCAATCACTGAACTCAAGTAAAATGGTAGTAGCATCTTGAAGAAAGCAGAGAATGAAATCAAGCTTACCAGAGAATGAAATCGAGCTTACCATTGGAACAATAATGTCATCTTTACCGGTGCTCTTCAGGAAGGTATAAGATAGCATCCCAATGCTTTGCGTAAGCCTTTTATGCCACCCAGGGAACAGGAAAAAGGATTAGCACCTCGAGCAAGGAAAATAAGTAATAACTTGTAGCAAAATTGATAAGTTGTGACACAGTGAGGAATAACCTACTAATAGTTACTAACGACCACCCAGAGATAGTTTATTACAATTGCATGTAGTAAACAGGGAAAACTCACTAGTTTATGTGTACGGTTACAGATACATGTACACAACTGTATATTTATTGTTCCAAAATGGTGAAGAAATAACCTGTGAAACCACCCAAGGATGAAATAATAATTCTTTAAACAGTTCGAGGGACTTCTTCCTTCTCTCTTACAGAATGAAGGATGACCAAACCCCTCTCTTAGCTTGGCTAGACGCTTTGTAGTTCACTTTGGGTTATGCCCAGGGCTAGGCCCTTTTTTACATTCCCTCCTTTCTTCTCCTCTTGTACATATTTTATCTCTTTTAATAAAATTTTACTGTCGGGGCCTTCCCTACAGTTTTCAGCTAAAAAAAAAAGGATGCGGATCAAACTGTTTTAAAGTTTGCCAGAGTTTGAAGTGGAAAGGCAATTTTTTTCCTTATTTTTTAGAGGTCATGCTAATTTGTCACAAAAGTATCAAGTTTTAAGGGAACACCGAATATCACTATGTTAGATAATCAGGTGGACAAAGGTATCTAACATATATTAAGGCAGTAATGAAGGGGACTTCAAAGTTACAGAAAAAGAGCACTGAACTTTGACTCTTTGTATAGTCTTCAGTTGAAAAACCATCATCCCTCCAACTTTAATCTCCATTTAAGTAAGTATTTTCACTTCCAAAAAGATAGAACAGTTTCTAGATTCAGGGGTATGGATGCATCAGAATCAATTCCAGTAATATCCTAAATTAACAATTGTGAAAAAAAGTGGATGCTCTAAATCCTGTCAGTTATTATCCATACAAGATTGAAGTTTAACTCTAGAGTATGCACTAAAGAAGGTTTATCAGCTCATAGAACTGAAAAGTGTCATCATGACCATACTCAAGCTGTGATTGTCAGAACACATAATCCTCGTTTCGAAGAAGAGTAAAATGCACCAGGGTATGAAACTTTGTTGGTGGGAACACTTCCATACACTGCCTAGGAATCCTGCATCTGGCCCCCATAAGTCCATAACTTGGCAAATCGGTTCAAGTTTGATACAAAGTAGGAAAAGTGTGCAAAAAAGTGCCACACTGCAATGTTGTGGCTTGTCCTAGGGTGCAAAGAGTTTTGGCGCGTGACACACGTGATGACGTGAGGGAGAAGGGGTCATCTTGGGTGTGATTTGTGGCAGTACGTTTGATGCGGACGGTGTCTAGCCTGCAGATGGATAGCTCTGAGCTTGGCCACTTAATCTTTGAGATTAAGGCCATGATGCAGTCTGATCACCATATTAGCATTGTAAGATTCCAAGATCCAAAAAAAAGGCTAGTGATGGTTTAGCTCGTTTTGGTAGAACTTCTGATAGAACCGCGTGTGTTTGGTTCTAGGCTGGACGAAATCGCCAATTTCATCCTTAGGTATTGTAATACTCGTGTTTTTAAGTACTCCCTCCAATTCAAAGTGGAGTCAATTAATTTGGATCGGAGGGAGTAACATAATTTCCTTTTCCAACATGGGTACATAATCATCGTGAGTAGGGATGAAGGGCTAAACCAAAAAAAAAAAATCATGTTATCTGTAGAAACAACCCACCACGTGAAAGGGTATTTTTCCCTTGAGTGTTAGGGGACTAATGAAACCTACAAGAGTGTGATTTATACAGTTTGCAGTAGCTAAGATAACAGAAAACAACCTTTTTTCTTCATTATTGTGACTACGTGAGAATACCAAGACATCAGCACCAAGTCTCATTGTACTTGTCTTGAAACCATTTCCATCTGCAGAAGTGCAATTGAAAGCAAACTGAATCTCTTGTATCTTGATGAACGTACCAAAAAATGTGGATTCAGAGAAATTGTATGTATTGTTGCTGAAAAGTTTCCCTTCCATACATACATTGTCCAATGGTGTTTTTAACTTTGCTCTTTGCCGAATAACCCAAGGACATGCAGTGCCGTATTTTATCTGGGCTCATCCCACCACCATCATCTATGCAACAATTGAACATGAAAGTAACCTCAGGTGCGAATCACATACACATCCATATACAATGTTGAAAATACATTTCAAATCTTCAGTACAAAACTTCAGTACTGGTTCTCTGTAATTAAATGGTCATAATCCTACAATCTACTTTGGAGTTTGGACTATGGAAATATGCTACAGAATGAAGACTAGTCAATATCATTCAGTAATGTGGGTATGAGCAGAAAAGTAAGGCATTCTTTTTTCAGTATTGCCAGAGGACAATATTAATGTTCTAATTCAAACCCCTTGAACATTATGCGACTTCTCAGATCATTCTAAGTAGCTATATAAAGTGAGACAGTTTCACACCTTGAACAAGCAGCATCCGAGATCCATCTTTCTTATTTTCCAACATGTCAATGTTCACAAAGGTAGCTCCATTTGAGACCTTGCAGAGAAATACCAGTGAGTGAGCACATGGGGATTTGAAACTGGAAACAAGAACTATACTCTCTTTCAGTCAAGCATACTTCATCAAGAGAGTTGTCCAGCAGCTCGGCGAAAGCTGACATGTTAATAAGACCATCATACATTAGAAGAACATAGAAAAATGAACGGTTGGGTGCTTAGAGTGCATTTCTAAGATATATGTCATGGGGAGCAGACCATACCTCCTAAAGCCCACTTGTGGCTTGTCGCGTTTGAGTGTAGAAATCTAGGATGGACACGGACATGTTCCATTCCTGACTCTGGCAGCAGATTCGCACAACAACTTCAGTGAGCGAGTGAGCAACAATAACCAAAGTAACAGACATATATGTGAAGATGAGATGCGGCAGAGCACAATACAGCCCACAGAAAATAGTTTCCACACCAGGCATTCAACAAGCGGAGGCCACTCAGGCAACAGAGCACCAAAGTTGCAATCAAAACCTCTCAGACCCAGATTTGCATATGTACACAAATACATAGAAAAACAATCTCAGTGGAACTCTGCATGCAAATTCTTCTTACTGCCTAGCTGATCTGCCTTATTTGCGAGCACATGCACCGAATTAATGACAAGCATTAACTCGGTTCGGATCATTGGCAGTCGACTAAAATGCTCGAAACTCTCGGTACTCCTGAGATTAAAATCGCGCATTCAATACTACTCCTACCAAAAATTACTCCTCTCCCGACAGACCCTAAGAGTTATCAAAATCTAACACAGTTTAGACAAACAGAAATATCAGCCCAATCCTTCTGGATTCTGCACTGGATATAGAGAACTCTGTACTCCCGTCCTCCTACAGTAACTTCACCATAATAATTGCACAACAAGAAACTTCGCGGATGAACAGTACCAGAGTGTTTCGCATGTTCGCTCCAGAGCAGATGCCCCTCGCCATCGTAGTCCCCGGCCTTCCAGAACTGCTTGGTTACACACCTCCGCGGCGGAAGCGGCTCGAGGAACCCGGGTGGTACATCGTCTAGCACCCTAGCCCTCTTCTCCTCCCGGCCGACCCTCCGCCGGCGCCGGGGCCTCTTCGCGCCGCCGGAGTCCGACTCCGTGTCGCTGCTGCTGACGTCGATCGCCGCCTCACAGGCCGCATTGGCTCCACCGGCAACGGCGGGCGGCGGGGGCGAGAGGTGCGCGGCGGCATCTGATTCGGCGATGGTGGGTGGCATAGTGAAAAGTGTGAGCTGGGTGTTGCCAGAATGCGACCCCTTCTATTTGGCGGTACGGTGCGGCCCAACATGCCAAGCATAGGGACTACTATAGCAAGTGTTGTCTAGAGTGTGAGGCGCCTGCAAAAGCAGAAGACCACCATACTGTGCTTGCACTGGTAACGTCAAATCAGTTTGCCTTTATTCACAACAGTGCTGGGTGACCACGAGGTGCGCTCACTTAAGAGCATTTAAAATTTTGCCTCTTAAAACGTTTGTAAAAAACACTTACAATTAGGCTTTGGGTTGTGAGTAGATACCATAAAAGAGACCTTTATATTACGTAGAACCCACCAGCCAGCGGGGTTTTCTTTATTTTTTCTTTTTTTCCTATCCCTTCATTTCCTCTTCTTCTGACGCTGTGAACTCCCTCTTATGTTGTTGGTGGGCTGGCCCAGCTCCGGCCTCTCCTCCGCCGCCATGTTCCCCCCGCCTCCCTTCCTCGACCCCTGCTCCTTTCCTCCACCCACACGCGTCAAGTAGCAGCAGATCCAGCCACCGCGGTGCTCCTCCTCACCCGCCATGGGCGGACCCAAGTGTAGCTAAGTGGGGACCTTAATTTTTTGAGTCCCTATTATTTTGTTAAAATTTGAATAAAGTTTCTTTAGATTTCAAAAAATTATACAAGGGATCCTCCTAATCACTTTATTTGCCTCCACTCCTAATTTTTTCTAGGTCAGCCACTTGTCACTGGCGGCATGCCTCCCACCGTGCAAGTGGTCGAGCAGATGCTGCTCCCACCCGGGTGCGACCCTCCTCCTGAAACGGCTTGGGGGACCTCTGTTGGTGGCCCTTGTCGTCCACACAGCTCGCCAACTCCTCCATTCGTGGCTCGGGCCCCACACAATGGCGATTGGTTGACTAGAGACCGCACCTATTGCTCCATGCACTCGCTTGTTGGAAAATCGGCCGGAAACGGGCCTCTCTATCAAAAGCGGCCGGAAGTTGGCCGGATTCCGGCGAGTTGCACGACGGAAGGACGCCGACTCGTCCTTACATTTCCATCGCGCCAACCATTGACCGGTATACATGCACAAGGCTCTCGGGCATGTGTTCACGGTGCCCTTTAAAAATATTTAAGGGTCACATGATTTTAAGGGATCTTGAAAGATCGGTATGAGAGACTAGATGGGGTGAAAAGGAACTATAACTCCTTTTGTCATTTTCAATTGTTAGGGTCAAACACGGAGGTAGAGTTATTTAATGCAAAGTGTGCAACCTACATGAACAACAACAAAGGTAAACACAAAGAATAACAAAGGATTGAAGTAACCACTAGGGGAGACTGAGACGCGGGCTTTGTTTCCTGTAGTTCCTTCCTTTTTAGGGGAAGTACGTCTATGTAGGAGATGTGTGGCGCCACAAGGATCACCAATGCAACAGAGGCTTCACCTTCTTCTTTGGTGAACCCACCACAAAGGTGAATCCATGTGTCGGTCGAGGTGGCTACCAAACCTTCACACAAGGTGGGGGCACACTCCAAAAATCAATCAGAGGCTCCTGATGGTGCTTATCGTTACGCTGACTTCACACTGTTGGGGAACCCCAAGAGGAAGGTGTGATGAGCACAGCAATAAGTTTTTCCTCAGTACGAAACCAAGGTTTAATCAACCAATAGGAGAAAGGCGTGACTTCTGAAGGTGTTGCTGGCTGACTAGTGGCAGGACGCACTACCGGCGTCAGCAACAATGTGGAACCTGCACACAACACAACCAAAGTACTTTGCCCCAACTTACAGTGAGGTTATTGATACGTCTCCAATGTATCTATAATTTCTTATGTTCCATGCTAGTTTTATGACAATACCTACATGTTTTATCCACACTTTATAATGTTTTTATGCATTTTCTGGGACTAACCTATTAACAAGATGCCACAGTGCCAGTTCTGTTTTCTGCTGTTTTTGATTTCAGAAAAGTTGTTTTACAAATATTCTCGGAATTGGACGAAACAAAAGCCCACGGCCCTATTTTCCACGGAGTGTTCTAGAAGACCGAAGAGGAGTCGAGAAGGCCAGCAGGGGGCCCTCCCCATATGGCGGCGCAGGAAAGCCCACAGCCGCACCGAGACGTGGGGAGGGATCCCCCTGGCTCCCCCAACGCTGCCCCTTCGCCTATTTATTCCTTCGTCCCCGAAAACCCTAGTACCAAGAGCCAAAATACCAGAACAGATCTAGAGACGCCGCCGCCGTCAACCCTAACTCGGGGGGTTCAGAAGATCTCCTCCGGCACCCTGCCGGAGAGGGGAATCATCACCGGAGGGCTCTACATCACCATGCCCGCCTCCGGACTGATGCGTGAGTAGTTCATCCTTGGACTACGGGTCCATAGCACGTAGCTAGATGGTTGTCTTCTCCTAATGTGCTATCATGTTTAGATCTTGTGAGCTGCCTATCATGATCAAGATCATCTATTTGTAATGCTACATGTTGTGTTTGTTGGGATCCGATGAATATGGAATACTATGTCAAATTGATTATTGATCTATCATATATGTGTTGTTTATGATCTTGCATGCTCTCCGTTGCTAGTAGAGGCTCTGGCCAAGTTGATACTTGTAACTCCAAGAGGGAGTACTTATGCTAGATAGTGGGTTCATGTCTCCATTGAATCTGGGAGTGACGAGCAACCCCTAAGGTTGTGGATGTGCTTGTTGCCACTAGGGATAAAACATCAATGCTTTGTCTAAGGATATTTGTATTGTTTACATTACGCACAGTACTTAATGTAATTGTCTGTTGCTTGCAACTTAATACTGGAAGGGGTGCGGATGCTAACCCGAAGGTGGAATTTTTAGGCATAGATGCATGCTGGATGGCGATCTATGTTCTTTGTCGTAATGCCCTAAGTAAATCTCATAGTAGTCATCATGATATGTATGTGCATTGTTATGCCCTCTCTATTTGTCAATTGCCCAACTGTAATTTGTTTACACAACATGTTATTTATCTTATTGGAGAGACACCACTAGTGAACTGTGGACCCCGGTCCATTCTTTTACATCTGAAATACAACCTACTGCAATCATTGTTCTCTTTTATTTTCTGCAAGCAAACATCATTTTCCACACCATACGTTTATTCCTTTGTTTTCAGCAAGCCGGTGAGATTGACAACATCACTTTTAAGTTGGGGCAAAGTAGTTTGATTGTGTTGTGCAGGTTCCACGTTGGCACCGGAATCCCTGGTGTTGCGCCACACTACACTCCTTCACCAACAACCTTCACGTGATCTTCATCTCCTACTGGTTCGATAACCTTGGTTTCTTACTGAGGGAAAACTCGCTACTATACTCATCATACCTTCATCTTGGTGTTCCCAACGGACGTGTGCTTTACCGTCACAAGCAGCTACTTTTATGGCGCCGTTGTCGGGGAGATCCAGACACGCTGCAAGGGGAGTCTCTCACACCCAATCTCTTTACTTTGTTTATTGTCTTGCTTTATTTTATTTTCTGTCTTGTTTGCTTTCTTTATATCAAAAACACACAAAAAAATAGTTACTTGTTTTACTTTATTTAATTCGGTTTTGCTTTATTTATTTTTATTATTGCTAAAATGAGTACTCCTGAGAACACTAAGTTGTGTGACTTCACTAGCACAAATAATAATGATTTCATATGCACTCCTATTGCTCCACCTGCTTCTACAGCAGAATTTTATGAAATTAAACCTGCTTTACTAAATCTTGTTATGAGAGAGCAATTTTCTGGTGTTAGTATTGATGATGCTGCTGCCCATCTTAATAATTTTGTTGAACTTTGTTAAATGCAAAAGTATAAGGATGTAGATGGGGATATTATAAAACTGAAATTGTTTCCTTTCTCCTTGAGAGGAAGAGCTAAAGATTGGTTGCTATCTTTGCCTAAAAATAGTATTAGTTCATGGACTAAATGTAAAGAGGCTTTCATTGGAAAATATTATCCTCCTGCTAAAATTATATCTTTGAGAAGTAGCATTACGAATTTTAAGCAATTGGATAATGAACATGTTGCCCAAGCATGGGAGAGAATGAAATCTTTGGTAAAGAATTGCCCTACCCATGGACTAACTACTTGGATGATCATCCAAACCTTTTATGCAGGATTAAATTTTTCTTCAAGGAACCTATTGGATTCAGCTGCTTGGAGGTACTTTTATGTCCATCACTTTGGGTGCTGCAACAAAGCTTCTTGATGATATGATGATCAACTACTCCGAATGGCACACTTGAAAGGACTCCTCAAGGTAAGAAGGTAAATTTTGTTGAAGAAACCTCTTCCTTGAGTGATAAGATTGATGTTATTATGTCTATGCTTGTTAATGGTAAATCTCATGTTGATCCTAATAATGTTCCTTTAGCTTCATTGGTTGCTCAAGAAGAGCATGTTGATGTGAACTTCATTAAAAATAATAATTTCAACAACAATGCTTATAGGAATAATTTTGGTAACAACAACTATAGGCCATATCCTTCTAATAGTGGTAATGGTTATGGTAATTCTTACAACAATAGTAGGAGTGTACCCTCTGATCTTGAAGTCATGCTTAAACAATTTATTAATACACAAACTGCTTTTAACAAATCTGTTGAGGAAAAGTTTGGTAAAATTGATGTTCTTGCTTCTAAGGTTGATAGTCTTGCTCTTGATGTTGATCTTTTGAAACTGAAAGTTATGCCTAATGAAGTTAAAGATACTAAGTCATTTGCTACAGCAAATGCTATCCAAGTTCGAATTAATGACAATATTAGAATGATGGCTGAATTGCATGCTAGGTGGGAAAGAGAAGAAAAACTTGCTAAAGAGAATAATATAGCTAGAGTTTGGACTATTACCACCACTCGTAATGTTGATGCTTCACATGTTGCTAAACCTCCTACTATCAATGGTAAAATAATTGGTGTTGGCAATGTTTCTACTTCTACTACAAAGCGTGCAAAATTGCCTGAAACTGCTGAAACTGTTTGTGATAAAAGTGCTGAAATTTTTCAAAGTGTTGGGGACAATGGTCCCATTGCTTTAGATCATAATGGTTTTGATTTTGATAATTGTCATATTTCTGAAGTTATTAAGTTCTTGCAAAAACTTGCTAGAAGTCCTAATGCTAGTGCTATAAACTTGGCCTTTACAAAAACATATTACAAATGCTCTCATTAAAGCTAGGGAAGAGGAATTAAAACTTGAAGCTTCTATCCATAGGAAGTTGGAAGATGGTTGGGAGCCCATCATTAAAATGAAGGTCAATAATTTTGATTGTAATGCTTTATGTGATCTTGGTGCAGGTATTTCTGTTATGCCTAAGAAACTTTATAATATGCTTGACTTGCCACCTTTGGAATGTTGTTATTTGGATGTTAATCTTGCTGATAATTCTATAAAGAAACCTTTAGGCAGAATTGACAATGTTCACATTACGGTTAACAATAACCTTGTCCCCGTTGATTTTGTTGTTTTGGATATTGAATGCAATGCATCTTGTCCTATTGTTTTGGGAAGACCCTTTATTCGAACCGTTGATGCTATTATTGATATGAAAGAAGGAGATATTAAATATCAATTCCCTCTTAAGAAAGGTATGGAACACTTCCCTAGAAAGAGAATGAAGATGCCTTTTGATTCTATTATTAGAACAAATAATAATGTTAATGCTTCTTCTCTTGATGTTACTTGATTTTCACTTTCTGCGCCTAGCTGAAAGGCGTTAAATAAAAGCGCTTATGGGCGACAACCCATTATTTTATTTCTGCAATTTTTGTTTTATATTTGAGTCTAGGTGCTTGTTACTACTGTAGCAATACCTTTGTATCTTTATTTTCTTGCATTGTTGTGCCAAGTAAAGTCTTTGATAGAAAGTTGATACTAGATTTGGATTTCTGCGCAGAAACAGATTTTTAGCTGTCACAAATTTGAGCTTTTCTCTCTGTAGAAAAATCTAAAAATTCAGAAAAAATTCATGAGTAATCCTCAGATATGTACGCAACTTTCGTTCAACTGGAACTTTTCCATCTGAGCATGTTAAGTGCCTCGAAAAAATTCGTCTTTACGGACTAATCTGTTTTTGACAGATTCTGCCTTTTATTTGGCATTGCCTCTTTTACTGTGTTTGAGTGGATTTCTTTGCTCCATTAAATTTCAGTAGCCTTGGGTAATGTCCAGAAGTGTTGAGAATGATTGTGTCCTTGCTGAACATGTGAATTTTTGATTATGCACTAACCCTCTAATGAGATTGCTTTGAGTTTGGTGTGAAGGAAGTTTTCAAGGATCAAGAGAGGAGGATGATATAATATGATCAAGAAGAGTGAAAAGTCTAAGCTTGAGGATGCCCCCGTGGTTCATCCCTGCATATTTCAAGAAGACTCAAGCGTCTAAGCTTGGGGATGCCCAAGGCATCCCCTTCTTCATCAAACTTATCATGTCACCTCTAGTGAAACTATATTTTAATTCCGTCACATCGTATGTGCTTTACTTGGAGCGTCCGTGTGCTTTTATTCTCGTTTGTTATTTAAGTTTTCTTAATAAATCGGATCCTAACATGCTTGTGTGGGAGAGAGACACGCTCCGCTTTTTCATTTGAACACTTGTGTTCTTCGTTTTATTTTTCATGTTCATGGCGAAAGCTGAAAGCTGCAACACTTATTGTTATTTGGTTGGAAACAGAAAATGCTTCATGTGGTAATTGGTATATTGTCTTGAATAATTTGATACTTGGTGATGGCGTGTAACTCACACGTTCGTTGGGAACCCCAAGAGGAAGGTATGATGCGCACAGCAGCAAGTTTTCCCTCAGAAAGAAACCAAGGTTTATCGAACCAGGAGGAGCCAAGAAGCACGTTGAAGGTTGATGGCGGCGGGATGTAGTGCGGCGCAACACCGGGGATTCCGGCGCCAACGTGGAACCTGCACAACACAACCAAAGTACTTTGCCCCAACGAAACGAGTGACGTTGTCAATCTCACCGGCTTGCTGTAACAAAGGATTAACCGTATTGTGTGGAAGATGATTGTTTGCAAGAAAACGAGTAAGAACAAGTATTGCGAGCAGATTTGTATTTCGAGTATAAAAGAATGGACCGGGGTCCACAATTCACTAGAGGTGTCTCTCCCATAAGATAAAAGCATGTTGGGTGAACAAATTACGGTCGGGCAATTGACAAATAGAGAGGGCATAACAATGCACATACATGTCATGATAAGTATAGTGAGATTTAATTGGGCATTACGACAAAGTACATAGACCGCCATCCAACCGCATCTATGCCTAAAAAGTCCACCTTCGGGTTATCATCCGAACCCCTTCCGGTATTAAGTTGCAAAGCAACGAGACAATTGCATTAAGTATGGTGCGTAATGTAATCAACAACTACATCCTTAGACATAGCATCAATGTTTTATCCCTAGTGGCAACGAGCACAACACAACCTTAGAACTTTCTCATCACTTGTCCCAGGTATCAATGCGGGCATGAACCCACTATCGAGCATAAATACTCCCTCTTGGAGTTAAGAGCAAAAACTTGGCCGAGCCTCTACTAATAACGGAGAGCATGCAAGATCATAAACAACACATAGGTAATAACTTGATAATTAACATAACATGGTATTCTCTATCCATCGGATCCCGACAAACACAACATATAGTATTACGGATAGATGATCTTGATCATGTTAGGCAGCTCACAAGATCCAACAATGAAGCACAATGAGGAGAAGACAACCATCTAGCTACTGCTATGGACCCATAGTCCAGGGGTGAACTACTCACTCATCACTCCGGAGGCGACCATGGCGGTGTAGAGTCCTCCGGGAGATGAATCCCCTCTCCGGCAGGGTGCCGGAGGAGATCTCCGAATCCCCCGAGATGGGATTGGCGGCGGCGGCGTCTCGGAAGGTTTTCCGTATCGTGGTTTTTCGCATCAGGGGTTTCGCGACGGAGGCTTTAAGTAGGCGGAAGGGCAACGTGGGGGGCCACACGAGGGCCCCACACCACAGGTCGGCGCGGCCAAGGCCTGGGCCGCGCCGCCCTATGGTGGCGGCCCCTCGTGGCCCCACTTCGGCTCCTCTTCGGTCTTCCGGAAGCTTTGTGGCAAAATAGGACCCTGGGTTTTGATTTCGTCCAATTCCGAGAATATTTCGTTACTAGGATTTCTGAAACCAAAAACAGCAGAAAACAGACAATCGGCTCTTCGGCATCTTGTTAATAGGTTAGTTCCGGAAAATGCACGAATATGACATAAAGTGTGCATAAAACATGTAGATATCATCAATAATGTGGCATGGAACATAAGAAATTATCGATACGTCGGAGGCGTATCGGCATCCCCAAGCTTAGTTACGCTCGTCCCGAACGGGTAAAACGATAACAAAGATAATTTCCGAAGTGACATGCCATCATAACCTTGATCATACTATTTGTAAACATATGTAATGAATGCAGCGATCAAAACAATGGTAATGACATGAGTAAACAAGTGAATCATAAAGCAAAGACTTTTCATGAATAGTACTTCAAGACAAGCATCAATAAGTCTTGCATAAGAGTTAACTCATAAAGCAATAAATCAAAGTAAAGGTATTGAAGCAACACAAAGGAAGATTAAGTTTCAGCGGTTGCTTTCAACTTGTAACATGTATATCTCATGGATAATTGTCAACATAGAGTAATATAACAAGTGCAATATGCAAGTATGTAGGAATCAATGCACAGTTCACACAAGTGTTTGCTTCTTGAGGCGGAGAGAGATAGGTGAACGGACTCAACATAAAAGTAAAAAGAATGGTCCTTCAAAGAGGAAAGCATCGATTGCTATATTTGTGCTAGAGCTTTTATTTTGAAAACATGAAACAATTTTGTCAACGGTAGTAATAAAGCATATGAGTTATGTAAATTATATCTTACAAGTTGCAAGTCTCATGCATAGTATACTAATAGTGCCCGCACCTTGTCCTAATTAGCTTGGACTACCGGATCATCGCAATACACATGTTTTAACCAAGTGTCACAATGGGGTACCTCCATGCCGCCTGTACAAAGGTCTAAGGAGAAAGCTCGCATTTTGGATTTCTCGCTTTTGATTATTCTCAACTTAGACATCCATACCGGGACAACATGGACAACAGACAATGGACTCCTCTTTAATGCATAAGCATGTGGCAACAATTATTATTCTCATATGAGATTGAGGATATATGTCCAAAACTGAAACTTCCACCATGAATCATGGCTTTAGTTAGCGGCCCAATGTTCTTCTCTAACAATATGCATGCTCCAACCATTAAGGTGGTAGATCTCTCTTACTTCGGACAAGACGGACATGCATAGCAACTCACATGATATTCAACAAAGAATAGTTGATGGCGTCCCCGAAGCATGGTTATCGCACAACAAGCAACTTAATAAGAGATAAAGTGCATAAGTACATATTCAATACCACAATAGTTTTTAAGCTATTTGTCCCATGAGCTATATATTGCAAAGGTGAATGATGGAATTTTAAAGGTAGCACTCAAGCAATTTACTTTGGAATGGCGGATAAATACCATGTAGTAGGTAGGTATGGTGGACACAAATGGCATAGTGGTTGGCTCAAGTATTTTGGATGCATGAGAAGTATTCCCTCTCGATACAAGGTTTAGGCTAGCAAGGTTATTTGAAACAAACACAAGGATGAACGGTGCAGCAAAACTCACATAAAAGACATATCGTAAACATTATAAGACTCTACACCGTCTTCCTTGTTGTTCAAAACTCAATACTAGATATTATCTAGACTCTAGAGAAACCAAATATGCAAACCAAATTAGCAGGCTCTAAGTGTTTCTTCATTAATGGGTGCAAAGTATATGATGCAAGAGCTTAAACATGAGCACAACAATTGCCAAGTATCAAATTATCCAAGACATTTTAGAATTACTACATGTAGCATTTTCCAATTCCAACCATATAACAATTTAACGAAGAAGAAACTTAGCCATGAATACTATGAGTAGAGCTTAAGGACATACTTGTCCATATGCTACAGCGGAGCGTGTCTCTCTCCCACAAAGTGAATGCTAGGATCCATTTTATTCAAACAAAACAAAAACAAAAACAAACCGACGCTCCAAGCAAAGTGCATAAGATGTGACGGAATAAAAATATAGTTTCAGGGGAGGAACTCGATAATGTTGTCGATGAAGTAGGGGATGCCTTGGGCATCCCCAAGCTTAGACGCTTGAGTCTTCTTAGAATATGCAGGGGTGAACCACCGGGGCATCCCAAAGCTTAGAGCTTTCACTCTCCTTGATCATATTGTATCATACTCCTCTCTTGATCCTTGAAAACTTCCTCCACACCAAACTCGAAACAACTCATTAGAGGGTTAGTGCACAATAAAAATTAACATGTTCAGAGGTGACACAATCATTCTTAACACTTCTGGACATTGCATAAAGCTACTGGACATTAATGGATCAAAGAAATTCATCCAACATAGCAAAAGAGGCAATGCGAAATAAAAGGCAGAATCTGTCAAAACAGAACAGTCCGTAAAGATGGATTTTATTAGGGCACCAGACTTGCTCAAATGAAAATTCCCAAATTGAATGAAAGTTGCGTACATATCTGAGGATCACTCACGTAAATTGGCTTAATTTTCCGAGTTACCTACGGAGAATTAGGCCCAGATTCGTGACCAGCAAAGAAATCTGTTTCTGCGCAGTAATCCAAATCTAGTATTTACTTTACTATCAAAGACTTTACTTGGCACAACAAAACATAAAACTAAGATAAGGAGATGTTGCTACAGTAGTAAACAACTTCCAAGACTCAAATATAAAACAAAAATACTGTAGTAAAAACATGGGTTGTCTCCCATAAGCGCTTTTCTTTAACGCCTTTCAGCTAGGCGCAGAAAGTGTAACTCAAGTATTATCGAGAGATGGAGCATTGATATCATAAGCTCCCCCATTTGTCAATTTTAGGCCTATAATAATATTTCTTTGGTTTAGTCACTTTAGAGACATACATAAACTTTTGCTCCTTTCCCACATAAGCTTTCTATCTAAACTGTAAAGATGAAAAGGTTGAACCCAAGGTTCCCATAGCTTTTTCAAGTTCGCCAATCCTATTAATTTGATTATCATGGTCAACACAAGTTCTTAGGACACTAATTCTTTCATCAATTCCTCCTAAGGATTTATCAAGTTTGTCAGTTTTATCAAGTAACATCTCCAACTTAGTTTCAACACTCGGAAAAATTTTCTCTATGGTTTCCAATTTTTTGATAACATCATCAAGGGAGGTTTCAATTTTAATTTCATTAACAGGTGGTGTTCCAAATAAACTCTCAATAATGCAACTAGCTTCTAAAGCGGGAGCGCCTAGGAAGTTACCTCCCGCGAGACAATCAAGAACATATCTATTCCAGCTAGAGATACCAACATAAAAATTCCCGAGTAGGATAGTGGTGGAGTGTTTCTTAGTACACCTATTATGGGCATCACTAATTCTATACCAAGCATCTTTTAAACATTCTCCCCCTTGTTGCTTAAACGAACGAACTTCAACTTCAGGATTACTCATTTTAACAGTAGTAAATAAAGCAAACTAGATAAAGTAAATGCAAGTAACTAATTTTTTTGTGTTTTTGATATAGAGTGCAAGACAGTAAATAAAGTAAAACTAGCAACTAATTTTTTTGTGTTTTGATATAATGCAGCAAACAAAGTAGTAAATAAAATAAAGCAAGACAAAAACAAAGTAAAGAGATTGAGAAGTGGAGACTCCCCTTGCAGCGTGTCTTGATCTCCCCGACAACGGCGCCGGAAAAAGAGCTTGATGGCGTGTAACTCACACGTTCGTTGGGAACCCCAAGAGGAAGGTATGATGCGCACGGCAGCAAGTTTTCCCTCAGAAAGAAACCAAGGTTTATCGAACCAGGAGGAGCCAAGAAGCACGTTGAAGGTTGATGGCGGCGGGATGTAGTGCGGCGCAACACCAGGGATTCCGGCGCCAACGTGGAACTTGCACAACACAACCAAAGTACTTTGCCCCAACGAAACGAGTGACGTTGTCAATCTCACCGGCTTGCTGTAACAAAGGATTAACCGTATTGTGTGGAAGATGATTGTTTGCAAGAAAACGAGTAAAAACAAGTATTGCAACGAGATTTGTATTTCGAGTATAAAAGAATGGACCGGGGTCCACGGTTCACTAGAGGTGTCTCTCCCATAAGATAAAAGCATGTTGGGTGAACAAATTACGGTCGGGCAATTGACAAATAGAGAGGGCATAACAATGCACATACATGTCATGATAAGTATAGTGAGATTTAATTGGGCATTACGACAAAGTACATAGACCGCCATCCAATCGCATCTATGCCTAAAAAGTCCACCTTCGGGTTATCATCCGAACCCCTTCCGGTATTAAGTTGCAAAGCAACGAGACAATTGCATTAAGTATGGTGCGTAATGTAATCAACAACTACATCCTTAGACATAGCATCAATGTTTTATCCCTAGTGGCAACATCACAACACAACCTTAGAACTTTCTGTCACTCGTCCCGGTATCAATGCGGGCATGAACCCACTATCGAGCATAAATACTCCCTCTTGGAGTTAAGAGCAAAAACTTGGCCAGAGCCTCTACTAATAACGGAGAGCATGCAAGATCATAAACAACACATAGGTAATAACTTGATAATTAACATAACATGGTATTCTCTATCCATCGGATCCCGACAAACACAACATATAGTATTACGGATAGATGATCTTGATCATGTTAGGCAGCTCACAAGATCCAACAATGAAGCACAATGAGGAGAAGACAACCATCTAGCTACTGCTATGGACCCATAGTCCAGGGGTGAACTACTCACTCATCACTCCGGAGGAGACCATGGCGGTGTAGAGTCCTCCGGGAGATGAATCCCCTCTCCGGCAGGGTGCCGGAGGAGATCTCCAGAATCCCCCGAGATGGGATTGGCGGTGGCGGCGTCTCTGGAAGGTTTTCCGTATCGTGGTTTTTCGCATCGGGGGTTTCGCGACGGAGGCTTTAAGTAGGCGGAAGGGCAACGTGGGGGGCCACACGAGGGCCCCACACCACAGGTCGGCACGGCCAAGGCCTGGGCCGCGCCGCCCTATGGTGGCGGCCCCTCGTGGCCCCACTTCGCCTCCTCTTCGGTCTTCCGGAAGCTTCGTGGCAAAATAGGACCCTGGGTTTTGATTTCGTCCAATTCCGAGAATATTTCGTTACTAGGATTTCGAAACCAAAAACAGCGAGAAAACGACAAGCGGCTCTTCGGCATCTTGTTAATAGGTTAGTTCCAGAAAATGCACGAATATGACATAAAGTGTGCATAAAACATGTAGATATCATCAATAATGTGGCATGGAACATAAGAAATTATCGATACGTCGGAGGCGTATCACTTGGCAATTGTTTTGAGCTCTCAAGTAGATCATGTTTAAGCTCTTGCATCATGTAGTTTAAACCTATTAGTGGAGAACTACCGTAGAGCTTGTTGAAATTTGGTTTGCATGATTGGTCTCTCTAAGGTCTAGATATTTTACGGTAAAAGTGTTTGAGCAACGGGGAAGACGAGTGTAGAGTCTTATAATGCTTGCAATATGTTCTTATGTAAGTTTTGTTGTACCGGTTTATACTTGTGTTTGCTTCAAACAACCTTGCTAGCCAAAGCCTTGTACTGAGAGGAAATGCTTCTCGTGCATCCAAAACCTTGAGCCAAAACCTATGCCATTTGTGTCCACCATAACTACCTACTATGTGGTATTTTTACTGCCATTCCAAGTAAATACTTCATGTGCTACCTTTAAAAAATTCAAAACTTTATTACTCCTTATTTGTGTCAATGTTTCATAGCTCATGAGGAAGTATGTGGTGTTTTATCTTTCAATCTTGTTGGGCAGACTTTCACTAATGGACTAGTGGCATATACATCCGCTTATCCAATAATTTTGCAAAAAGAGCTGGCAACGGGGTGCCCAGTCCCAATTAATTAACTTTCATTAATAATTCTCTTCACATGTTTTGCCCTGATTTATCGGTAAGCAACTTAATTTTGCAATAGACACTCCTCCATGGTATGTGAAATGTTGGAAGGCACCCGAGGATTCGGTTAGCCATGGTTTGTGAAAGCAAAAGGTTGGGAGGAGTGTCATCTATAAATAAAACTAAAATACATGTGTAAAGAAAAGAGAAGAGGGATGATCTACCTTACTGGTAGAGATAACGTCCTTCATGGGAGCCGCTCTTTGAAAGTCTATTTGACAAGGGGGTTAGAGTGCCCACTACCATTCGTTGACAACAACAAACACCTCTCAAAACTTTATTTTTATGCTCTCTTTATGATTTCAAAACTTAAAAAGCTCTAGCACATGATTTAATCCCTGCTTCCCTCTGCGAAGGGCCTTTCTTTTACTTTATGTTGAGTCAGTTTACCTACTTCTTTCTATCTTAGAAGCAAACACTTGTGTCAACTATGTGCATTGATTCTTACATGCTTGCTTATTGCACTTATTATATTACTTTGTGTTGACAATTATCCATGAGATATGCATGTTGAAGTTGAAAGCAATTGCTGAAACTTAAATCTTCCTTTGTGTTGCTTCAAAACCTTGTATTAAGAATCTATTGCTTTATGAGTTAACTCTTATGCAAGACTTTTTGATGCTTTTCTTGAAAGTACCATTCATGAAAAGTTTTTGCTATATGATTCAGTTGTTTAGTCATTATCTTTTTGTTAGCAAACTATAGACCATTGCTTTGAGTCACTTCATTCATCTCATATGCTTTACAATAGTATTGATCAAGATTATGTTGGTAGCATGTCATTTCGAAATTATTCTTTTTATCGTTTACCTACTCGAGGGCGAGTAGGAACTAAGATTGGGGATGCTTGATACGTCTCCAACGTATCTATAATTTCTTATGTTCCATGCTAGTTTTATGACAATACCTACATGTTTTATTCACACTTTATAATATTTTTATGCATTTTACGGGACTAACCTATTAACAAGATGCCACAGTGCCAGTTCCTGTTTTCTGTTGTTTTTTATTTCAGAAAAGTTGTTTTACAAATATTCTCGGAATTGGACGAAACAAAAGCCCACGGCCCTATTTTCCACGGAGTGTTCCAGAAGACCGAAGAGGAGTCGAGGAAGGCCAGCAGGGGCCCTCCCCATATGGCAGCGCGGGGGCCCACAGCCGCGCCGAGACGTGGGGAGGGAGCCCCCTGGCTCCCCCCGACGCTTCCCCTTCGCCTATTTATTCCTTCGTCCCCGAAAACCCTAGTACCGAGAGCCAAAATACCAGAACAGTTCCAGAGACGCCGCCGCCGTCAACCCTAACTCGGGGGTTCAGAAGATCTCCTCCGGCACCCTGCCGGAGAGGGGAAACATCACCATGCCCGCCTCCGGACTGATGCGTGAGTAGTTCATCCTTGGACTACGGGTCCATAGCAGTAGCTAGATGGTTGTCTTCTCCTAATGTGCTATCATGTTTAGATCTTGTGAGCTGCCTATCATGATCAAGATCATCTATTTGTAATGCTACATGTTGTGTTTGTTGGGATCCGATGAATATGGAATACTATGTCAAATTTATTATTGATCTATCATATATGTGTTGTTTATGATCTTGCATGCTCTCCGTTGCTAGTAGAGGCTCTGGCCAAGTTGATACTTGTAACTCCAAGAGGGAGTATTTATGCTAGATAGTGGGTTCATGTCTCCATTGAATGCGGGGAGTGACGACAACCCCTAAGGTTGTGGATGTCTTGTTGCCACTAGGGATAAAACATCAATGCTTTGTCTAAGGATATTTGTATTGTTTACATTACACACAGTACTTAATGTAATTGTCTGTTGCTTGCAACTTAATACTGGAAGGGGTGCGGATGCTAACCCGAAGGTGGAATTTTTAGGCATAGATGCATGCTGGATGGCAGTCTATGTTCTTTGTCGTAATGCCCTAAGTAAATCTCATAGTAGTCATCATGATATGTATGTGCATTGTTATCCCCTCTCTATTTGTCAATTGCCCAACTGTAATTTGTTTACCCAACATGTTATTTATCTTATTGGAGAGACACCACTAGTGAGTTGTGGACCCCGGTCCATTCTTTTACATCTGAAATACAACCTATTGCAATCATTGTTCTCTTTTGTTTTCTGCAAGCAAACATCATTTTCCACACCATACGTTTAATCCTTTGTTTTCAGCAAGCCGGTGAGATTGACAACCTCACTTTTAAGTTGGGGCAAAGTAGTTTGATTGCGTTGTGCAGGTTCCACGTTGGCACCGGAATCCCTGGTGTTGCGCCGCACTACACTCCTTCACCAACAACCTTCACGTGATCTTCATCTCCTACTGGTTCGATAACCTTGGTTTCTTACTGAGGGAAAACTCGCTGTTGTACTCATCATAGCTTCCTCTTGAGGTTCCCAACGGACGTGTGCTTTACTGTCACAAGCAGTTATCAATCTCACCAGTTTGCTGAACATAAAGGATTAGACGTATCGAATGGAAGGAGAAGTTAGCAGAAAGTAAACAGAACAGGATTGCAGTTGAATTTATCAGTAAAGGAAATAGGACCAGGGTCCACATGTCACTAGAGGTGTCTCTCCAAAAATAAATAGCATGTTGGATGAACAAATTACAGGTGGGCAATTGACAGAATATCGATCAATACATGACAAGATGATTACTATGAGATTTGATATGGGCATTACAACATAATACATAGACTGTAATCCAACTGCGTCTATGACTAATAATCCACCTTCAGGTTAGCGTCTGATGCGTGTAGTTGACACGTCCGTTGGGAACCCCAAGAGGAAGGTGTTATGAGCACAGTAGCAAGTTTCCCTCAGTAAGAAACCAAGGTTTAATCGAACCAGTAGGAGTCAAGAAGCACGTTGAAGGTTGATGGTGGCGGAGTGTAGTGCGGCGCAACACCAGGGATTCCGACGCCAACGTGGAACCTGCACAACACAATCACAGAACTTTGCCCCAATGTAACAGCGAGGTTGTCAATCTCACCGGCTTGCTGTAAACAAAGGATTAGACGTATAGTGTGGATGATGATGTTTGTTTGCGAAGAACAGTAAAAAACAATTGCAGTAGATTGTATTTCAGATGTAAAGAATAGGACCGGGATCCACAGATCACTAGTGGTGTCTCTCTCATAAGATAGCAGATGTTGGGTGAACAAATTACAGTTGGGCAATTGACAAATAAAGAAGGCATAACAATGCACATACATATATCATGATGAGTACTATGAGATCTAATCAGGGCATTACGACAAAGTACACGGACCGCTATCCGAGCATGCATCTATGCCTAAAAAGTCCACCTTCGAGTTATCATCCGAACCCCCTCCGGTATTAAGTTGTAAACAACGAGACAATTGCATTAAGTATGGTGCCTAATGTAATCAACACAAATATCCTTAGACAAAGCATCGATGTTTTATCCCTAGTGGCAACAACACATCCACAACCTTAGAACTTTACGTCACTTCGTCCCAGATTTAATGGAGGCATGAACCCACTATCGAGCATAAATACCCCCTCTTGGAGTCACAAGTATCAACTTGGCCAGAGCCTCTACTAGCAACGGAGAGCATGCAAGAACATAAATAACATATATGATAGATTGATAATCAACTTGACATAGTATTCAATATTCATCGGATCCCAACAAACACAACATGAAGAATTACAGATAGATGATCTTGATCATGAGGCAGCTCACAAGATCTAACATGATAGCACAATGAGGAGAAGACAACCATCTAGCTACTGCTATGGACCCATAGTCCAGGGGTGGACTACTCACACATCGATCCGGAGGCGATCATGGCGATGAAGAGACCTCCGGGAGATGATTCCCCTCTCCGGCGGGGTGCCGGAGGCGATCTCCTGAATCCCCCGAGATGGGATTGGCGGCGGCGGCGTCTGCGGAAGGTTTTCCGTATCGTGGCTCTCGGTGCGGGGGTTTCGCGACGAAGACCTTAAGTAGGCGGAAGGGCGGAGTCGGGAGAGTCACGGGGGGCCCACACAACAGGCCGGCGCGGCCAGGGCTTGGGCCGCGCCGCCCTAGTGTGGCGCCACCTCGTGGCCCCATTCGTTTCCTCTTCGGACTTCTGGAAGCTTCGTGGAAAAATAGGCCCCTGGGCGTTGATTTCGTCCAATTCCGAGAATATTTCCTTACTAGGATTTCGAAACCAAAAACAGCGAGAAAACAACAAGCGGCTCTTCGGCATCTCGTCAATAGGTTAGTGCCGGAAAATGCATAATAATGACATATAATGTGTATAAAACATATGAGTATCATCATAAAAGTAGCATGGAACATAAGAAATTATAGATACGTTTGGGACATATCAAGCATCCCCAAGCTTAGTTCCTACTCGCCCTCGAGTAGGTAAACGATAACAAAGATAATTTCGAAGTGACATGCTATCATAATCTTGATCATACTATTGTAAACATATGAGATGAATGCAGCGATTCGAAGCAATGATGAAGATAATGAGTAAACAAATGAATCATATAGCAAAGACTTTTCATGAATAATACTTTCAAGACAAGCATCAATAAGACTTGCATAAGAGTTACTCATAAAGCAATAAGTTCAAAGTAAAGGCATTGAAGCAACACAAAGTAAGATTAAGTTTCAGCGGTTGCTTTCAACTTCAACATGTATATCTCATGGATAATTGTCAACACAAAGCAATATAACAAGTGCAATAAGTAAACATGTAAGAATCAATGCACACAGTTGATACAAGTGTTTGCTTCTGGGATAGAAGGAGTAGGCAAACTGACTCAACAATAAAGTAAAAGATAGGCCCTTCGCAGAGGGAAGCATTGATTACTATATTTGTGCTAGAGCTTTTCATTTTGAAAACAAGAAACAATTTTGTCAACGGTATTAATAAAGCATATGTGTTATGTATAAGATATCCTATAAGTTGCAAGCCTCATGCATAGTATACTAATAGTGCTCGCACCTTGTCCTAATTAGCTTGGATTAACACTGATTATCATTGCATAGCATATGTTTCAACCAAGTGTCACAAAGGGTACCTCTATGCCGCCTGTACAAAGGTCTAAGGAGAAATCTCGCATTGGATTTCTCGCTTTTGATTATTCTCAACTTAGACATCCATACCGGGACAACATAGACAACAGATAATGGACTCCTCTTTAATGCATAAGCATTCAACAACAATTAATATTCTCATAAGAGATTGAGGATTAATTGTCCAAACTGAAACTTCCACCATGAATCATGGCTTTAGTTAGCGGCCCAATATTCTTCTCTAACAGTATGCATACTCAAACCATTTGATTGTGAAAACCGCCCTTACTTCAAACAAGACGAACATGCATAGCAACTCACATGATATTCAACAAAGGTAAAAGAGTTGATGGCGTCCCCGAAAACATGGTTACCGCTCAACAAGCAACTTATTAAGAAATAAGACACATAAGTACATATTCTTCACCACGATAGTTTTTAAGCTATTTGTCCCATGAGCTATATATTGCAAAGGCAAAGAATAGAAATTTTAAAGGTAGCACTCAAGTAATTTACTTTGGAATGGCGGATAAATACCATGTAGTAGGTAGGTATGGTGGACACAAATGGCATGGTTATTGGCTCAAGGATTTGGATGCACGAGAAGAATTCCCTCTCAATACAAGGCTAGGCTAGCAAGGTTGTTTGAAGCAAACTCAAGTATAAAAGGTGCAGCAAAGCTCACATATGAACATATTGTAGCTATTATAAGACTTTACATTGTCTCCTTGTTGTTCAAACACCTCAACCGAAAAATATCTAGACTCTAGAGATCAATCATGCAAACCAAATTTTAACAAGCTCTATGTAGTTATTCATTAATGAGTACAAGGTACATGATGCAAGAGCTTAAACCTGATCTATATGAGCACAACAATTGCCAAGTATCACATTATTCAAGACATTAAACCATTTATCACATGCGGCATTTTTCGTTTCCAACCATATAACAATGAATAAAATAGTCCAACTTTCGCAATGAACATTAAAGATGAAGCTAAGAACATATGTGTTCATACGAAACAGCGGAGCGTGTCTCTCTCCCAAACAAAGAATGCTAGGATCCGATTTTATTCAAACAAAAACAAAAACAAACAGACGCTCCAAGTAAAGCACATAAGATGTGACGGAATAAAAATATAGTTTCACTAGAGGAACTCGATAAGTTGTCGATGAAGAAGGGATGCCTTGGGCATCCCCAAGCTTAGACGCTTGAGTCTTCTTAAAATATGCAGGGATGAAACACGGGGGTATCCCCAAGCTTTGACTTTTCACTCTTCTTGATCATATTGTATCATCCTCCTCTCTTGATCCTTGAAAACTTCCTCCACACCAAACTCAAAACAAACTCATTAGAGGGTCAGTGCATAATTCATATATTCAGAGGTGACATAATCATTCTTAACACTTCTGGACATTGCACAAAGCTACGAAAGTTAATGGAACAAAGAAATCCATCAAACATAGCAAAACAGGCAATGCGAAATAAAAGGCAGAATCTGTCAAAACAGAACGAGTCCGTAAAGACGAATTTTACAGTGGCACCAGACTTGCTCAGATGAAAATTCCCAAATTGAATGAAAGTTGCGTACATATCTGAGGATCACGCACGTAAATTGGCAGATTTTTTTGATTTTTCTACAGGGACTACTGCTCAAATTCGTGATAGCAAGAAATCTGTTCCTGCGCAGCAATCCAAATCTAGTATTGGCTTTACTATCAAAGACTTTACTTGGCACAACAATGCAATAAAATAAATATAAGGAGAGGTTTCTACAGTAGTAAACAACTTCCAAGACTCAAATATAAAATAAAGTGCAGAAGTAAAATAATGGGTTGTCTCCCATAAGCGCTTTTCTTTAACGCCTTTCAGCTAGGCGCAGAAAGTGTGAATCAAGTATTATCGAGAGATGGAGCATCAACATCATAATTTGTTCTAATAATAGAATCATAAGGTAACTTCATTCTCTTTCTAGGGAAGTGTTCCATACCTTTCTTGAGAGGAAATTGATATTTAATATTACCTTCCTTCATATCAATGGTGGCACCAACGAGTTCAAGAAAAGGTCTTCCCAATATAATGGGACAAGATGCATTGCATTCAATATCCAAGACAACAAAATCAACGGGGACAAGGTTATTGTTAACCATAATACGAACATTATCAATCCTCCCCAAAGGTTTCTTTATAGCATTATCAAAAAGATTAACATCCAAATAACAATTTTTCAATGGTGGCAAGTCAAGCATATCATAAATTTTCTTAGGCATAACGTGAAATACTTGCACGAAGATCACATAAAGCATTACAATCAAAATCATTGACCCTCATCTTAATGATGGGCTCCCAACCATCTTCTAACTTTCTAGGAATAGAGGTTTCAAGTTTTAGTTTCTCTTCTCTAGCTTTTATGAGAGCATTTGTAATATGTTTTGTAAAGGCCAAATTAATAGCACTAGCATTGGGACTTTTAGCAAGTTTTTGTAAGAACTTTATAACTTCAGAGATGTGACAATCATCAAAGTCTAAACCATTATGATCTACATCAATGGAAGCATTGTCCCCAATATTTTGAAAAATTTCAGCAGTTTTATCAGCTTCGTAGCTTTAGCAGTTTCGAGCAATTTTGCACGCTTTGCACTAGGAGTAGACACATTGCCAACACCAATCATTTTACCATTGATAGTAGGAGGTGTAGCAACATGTGAATCATTAACATTACTAGTGGTGGTAATAGTCCAAACTTTAGCTACATTATTCTCTTTAGCTAGTTTTTCATTTTCTTCTCTTTCCCACCTAGCATGCAATTCGGCCATCAATCTAATATTCTCATTAATTCGAACTTGGATGGCATTTGCTGTAGTAACAATCTTATTTTCAATATCCTTATTAGGCATAACTTTCAATTTTAAAAGATCAACATCAGAGGCAAGTCTATCAACCTTAGAAGCAAGAATACCAATTTTATCAAGCTTTTCCTCAACAGATTTGTTAAAAGCAGTTTGTGTACTAATAAATTCTTTAAGCATGGCTTCAAGACCAGGGGTACACTCCTATTATTGTTGTAAGAATTCCCATAAGAATTATCATAACTATTACCATTAGCAGCAGGATATGGCCTATAGTTGTTACCGAATTATTCCTATAAGCATTGTTGTTGAAATTATTATTTTTAATGAAGTTCACATCAACATGTTCTTCTTGGGCAACCAATGAAGCTAAAGGAACATTATTAGGATCAACATTAGATCTACCATTCACAAGCATAGACATAATAGCATCAATCTTATCACTCAAGGAGGAGGTTTCTTCAACGGAATTTACCTTCTTACCTTGTGGAGCTCTTTCCGTGTGCCATTCAGAGTAATTTGTCATCATATCATCAAGAAGCTTTGTTGCCGCCCCCAAAGTAATGGACATAAAGGTACCTCCAGCAGCTGAATCCAATAGGTTCCGCGAAGAAAAATTCAATCCTGCATAAAAAGTTTCGATGATCATCCAAGTAGTCAGTCCATGGGTTGGGCAATTCTTCACCAAAGATTTCATTCTCTCCCATGCTTGAACAACATGTTCATTATCTAATTGCTTAAAATTCATTATGCTACTTCTCAAAGATATAATTTTAGCGGGAGGATAATATCTACCAATAAAAGCATCCTTACATTTAGTCCAAGAATCAATACTATTTCTAGACAGAGATAGCAACCAATCTTTAGCTCTCCCTCTTAAGGAGAAAGGAAACAATTTTAATTTTATAATGTCACCATCTACATCCTTATACTTTTTCATTTCACATAGTTCAACAAAATTATTAAGATGGGCAGCAAGCATCATCAGAACTAACACCAGAAAATTGCTCTCTCATAACAAGATTCAGTAAAGCAGGTTTAATTTCAAAGAATTCTGCTGTAGTAGCAGGTGGAGCAATAGGTGTGCATAAGAAATCATTATTATTTGTGCTAGTGAAGTCACACAACTTAGTATTCTCAACAGTACCCATTTTAGCAGTAGTAAATAAAGCAAACTAAATAAAGTAAATGCAAGTAACTAATTTTTTTGTGTTTTTGATATGGAGAACAAGACAGTAAATAAAGTAAAACTAGCAACTATTTTTTGTGTGTTTTGATATAATGCAGCAAACAAAGTAGTAAATAAAATAAAGTAAAGCAAGACAAAAACAAAGTAAAGAGATTGGAAGTGGAGACTCCCCTTGCAGCGTGTCTTGATCTCCCCGGCAACGGCGCCAGAAATTTATTGCTTGCGTGCAGTTGACGTGGGAGTTAGAAATCTTTGTGGTGTAACTTTTCTTCGAGTCCCGGCAACGGCGCCGGAAATTTGCTTGATGCGTGTAGTTGACACGTCCGTTGGGAACCCCAAGAGGAAGGTGTGATGAGCACAGTAGCAAGTTTCCTCAGTAAGAAACCAAGGTTTAATCGAACCGATAGGGAGTCAAGAAGCACGTTGAAGGTTGATGGTGGCAGAGTGTAGTGCGGCGCAACACCGTGGATTCCGGCGCCAACGTGGAACCCGCACAACACAATCACGTAACTTTGCCCCAACGTAACAGCGAGGTTGTCAATCTCACCGGCTTGCTGTAAACAAAGGATTAGACGTATAGTGTGGATGATGATGTTTGTTTGCGAAGAACAAGAATGAACAATTGCAATAGATTGTATTTCAGATGTAAAGAATAGGACCGGGGTCCACAGATCACTAGTGGTGTCTCTCCCATAAGATAGCAGATGTTGGGTGAACAAATTACAGTTGGGCAATTGACAAATAAAGAAGGCATAGCAATGCACATACATATATCATGATGAGTACTATGAGATCTAATCAGGGCATTACGACAAAGTACATAGATCGCTATCCAGCATGCATCTATGCCTAAAAAGTCCACCTTCGAGGTTATCATCCGAACCCCTCCAGTATTAAGTTGTAAACAACGGACAATTGCATTAAGTATGGTGCGTAATGTAATCAACAAAAATATCCTTAGACAAAGCATCGATGTTTTATCCCTAGTGGCAACAGCACATCCACAACCTTAGAACTTTCCGTCATCGTCCCGCATTTAATGGAGGCATGAACCCACTATCGAGCATAAATACCCCCTCTTGGAGTCACAAGTATCAACTTGACCAGAGCCTCTACTAGCAACGGAGAGCATGCAAGAACATAAATAACATATATGATAGATTGATAATCAACTTGACATAGTATTAAATATTCATCGGATCCCAACAAACACAACATGAAGAATTACAGATAGATGATCTTGATCATGATAGGCAGCTCACAAGATCTAACATGATAGCACAATGAGGAGAAGACAACCATCTAGCTACTGCTATGGACCCATAGTCCAGGGGTGGACTACTCACACATCGATCCGGAGGCGATCATGGCGATGAAGAGACCTCCGGAAGATGATTCCCCTCTCCGGCAGGGTGCCGGAGGCGATCTCCTGGATCCCCCGAGATGGGATTGGCGGCGGCGGCGTCTCTGGAAGGTTTTCCGTATCGTGGCTCTCGGTACTGGGGGTTTCGCGACGAAGACCTTAAGTAGGCGGAAGGGCGGAGTCGGGAGAGTCACGGGGGGCCCACACAACAGGTCGGCGCGGCCAAGGCTTGGGCCGCGCCGCCCTAGTGTGGCGCCACCTCCTGGCCCCACTTCGTTTCCTCTTCGGACTTCTGGAAGCTTCGTGGAAAAATAGGCCCCTGGGCGTTGATTTCGTCCAATTCCGAGAATATTTCCTTACTAGGATTTCCGAAACCAAAAACAGCAGAAAACAAAGAATAGGCTCTTCGGCATCTCGTCAATAGGTTAGTGCCGGAAAATGCATAATAATGACATATAATGTGTATAAAACATGTGAGTATCATCATAAAAGTAGCATGGAACATAAGAAATTATAGATACGTTTGGGACGTATCAGCGTCCGCACCCCTTCCAGTATAAAGTTGCAAGCAACAGACTATCGCATTAAGCAATGTGTGTAAAGTAAACAATAGAATTACACTCGGATAAAACATTGTTGTTTTCTCCCTAGTAGCAACAGCACATCTACAATCTTAGAAGTTATAAAGTCACTCTTCCAGAAAACTAGAGGCATGAACCTACTATCGAGCATAAATACCGCTGTTGACGTCAGAAACCCCCTGGCGGGCAGAGACGGGCAACACGGTAGAGCCGGGAACAACTAGGGCTGCGGCTGGCCCCAGTCCCTCTGAGCGACGGCCCGCAAAGCCTCCTGGTCGCACGCGCCGATGTTTATCACAAGGGCGTGCCACCCGACCTATACCCGGTCGGGAAGGTGTGGATGATGCCTCGCTTAGTTTCCTGCAGGGCACACACGTAAACGTTAAATACGAGCCTCGATTGGCTCTCAGGTTATCCTGTGAATCGGCTCAAAGAGCCGATCCACCCATGATTCAGACGGGGTGTCCGAATATATGGTGGTCCTACTTAATCAAGGTAAAGCTAATGAGATCTACAACGATTTAGGGTTTTCACCGCATAATCTGATCATCCTACTCAGGATTGGGCCTCGCGCTCGCGCACGGTGATCGTAAGCCGATCCTAGACAGGGCCTAAAAACCAACACGAGGTTGATCCCCGGAACATCCGTTCTAGGACTAGCAAACGCCACCCTACACGCCGCTGGATCCTCCGACCCCTTGTAAGGCCTAACTATTGCAGATATTAAACTAATCCTTGTAGAACAAGGATGCAATCGTAACGGATCAGATCTACTAAACTATGATCAGCGGGGTGCCGCCCCTACACCTAAGATAGGTGTAAGGGCGGCTAGACATGCAAGGGTTGCACTACGACAAGCATGTAATATGAAGAACAATGCTAACCCTAACATGTCTAAGATAACTACGTCGCTCGCCATCAAAAAGGCTTCGATACGAGCAACGCATGAACAACGTAGGCAGGCTTGTCTGCCTAGATCGCAAGATGCGATCTAGGCAGCATGATGCTTACCGGTAGAAACCCTCGAGACGAAGGAGTTGGCGATGCGCCGAGATTTGTTTGTGGTTGAACGTTGGTTGTTGTTTATTCCATAAACCCTAGGTACATATTTATAGTCCAGCGGACTTTCTAATGTGGGCGTGCACTAAACCGTGCACGAGATAAACTCTAACTTTTAATCTAGATACAATCTACTATAATTAAAGATACACGGGCAACCTAGCCCAAATTCTCCGTGCAAGGCCGCTTCATAGATCTTCAATGTGTAATCTTTCAAGCCCATCTTGATCGCGGCCCACCTCCTGATTTAGCCAAAATCTGGTGATAACACATGCCCCCCTGGTTTTGGCAATGATAATTCCAAAACCACTCCGTTTTTCCTTCGAAGGGTCATGTCGTTGCAGAGCAGAACCGCCGCAATATTCTTCATCATGATGCCCTGTCTTTTCAGCTTCTCTGCACAATTTAACAACCTTGGCACCACCTCCTCGGAAACTGCACTAGCATTAAATTCCCACCAGATCTCTCATTATTTATCCGTGCCGACCAATTAGTTCTCTTCATCCCCTTCTTCTGTTCTAGATATCAGCACCCAAAACCCTCTTCTTCTCCAGCCATGTCATCTTCTTCATCCTCTTCCACCTCTCTCCAATCCTTTTCCTCAAACGAATTAGTTCCAAAGTACGACCGGATGGAGACGTACAACCGCCAGGCTCCCAAACGCTGGGACAGGCAGGAGTGGGACTTCGACTACGTGCCGGAGGGTGAAGACCTTGTGCGGTCGGATGGGGCCATGCCCCTAACCGATGGGGAAGATGACCTCCGGTACTGGTCGATGGAGTACTGGAGGCGGAGAGCGACGACGACGACCCTCCCTTCCGGGGTAAATTCACCTCCGTCACCAAAGCAGAAAAGGACGACGAAGAAGAAGACGCCTCCTCCGACTTGAAGAAGGAACAGGAGGATGACACCTCCTCCGACGAACCACCACCAAAGCGTATCCGGGGCTGGGCTTGGTCAGACGAGGACGATGATGATGACGAGGAAGAGGCCTCTGCTGAAGGTCACAGTAGCGGCCACGAGGAACTCGCCGACAACAGACAACGGCGACAGCCACCTTAGTGACGACGAAGACAGCAACAGCCCTTAGAGTAGAGATTTACTAACATAGAGTTGGTAGGTAGTAATCCGTCCCCTCTTGTTGGACAATCGGCTTCTCCTTGTAAGAAATTTGATTGTCAATGAAAACTTCTTTTGAATTTTTTGCCGATGTCCCGTGTGCTGATTCAGCTGATTTTTCCTCGTCTGACTTTGTCGACCATTAGCCCAATCAACGTTTAATGACCGATGGCAACGCATCGGTCTTTCACGATAAATCTGCGAAACAGGTCAATTCAATCACCTCCCCAGATTAGCCGGGTCTGGTTCTGTTGCTGAACCAACCTGGACTGACCCGCTTCAGACGAGAATAGTGATGAACCAGCCAAACATGCTACCCTTGGCCTCCAAATGATTAATATGGAACTAGCCGATTCCAACGAAATCGGCTCCCGGAACAAAGATATTTTAGGGCGAGCTGCCCCCGAGCCTCTTCAATTGCGGTTCGGTTTAGCTCCTTCCTTAACCTGATTTGGACGTCCATGTATACCTCTTGAGTCGATGGCCCTGCATCGGCTTTTATATCCTTAAGTCGATGACTGCTGCATCGGCTGTACTCGAATTTTTTTAAAAAAAAAAAAAAATCGGCCGATTCAAAATCGGCCTCCATGCCTTGCTGCCTTAATCGGCCGATTCAAAATCGGCCTCCATGCCTTACTGCCTTAATCGGCCGATTCAAAATCGGCCTCCATGCCTTACTGCCCATCATCCCACATGCTTGGGAAATACTTCTTGAGGTGTTGACCATTGACGGCTACTGGGAACTTCTGTCCGTCCAACTCTTCCAACATATATGCATTACCTTTCAAGGCCTGGATGACTTTGTACGGACCGTGCCAATTAGGAGACCACTTGCCATATGCCTTGTCTCTGGTTCCTAACGGCAACACAGCTTCCCATACCAGATCACCAACTTGAAACTCCTTTGGTCTAACCTTCTTGTTGTAGGCACGAGCTACCCTGGCTTTATTCTCCTTAATCTTCTCCAATGACCAAAGCCTAAGTTCTGTCGCGTCCTCAATAGTGTCACTCATCAAAGCTGCATATTCTTCCGACTGTCGGATCATTCCGAAACGTGACACGTCTTGATCCAGCCGTAATTTCCCAAGGTAATACGGCTTCCTGTCCATAGACAAGCTGGTACGGCGAAGTCTTTATAGCTCCATGGCACGACATGCGGTAGGCCCATAATGCTTCTGATAACTTCTCGTGCCAATCCCTAGGGTTCTCGTCAATCTTTCTCTTGATCGGCTTGATTAAGCTCGATTGGACGCTTCGGCTTGCCCATTAGCCTCGAGCATAGTACGGAGATGATCGGATCAGTTTAATCCCCATGTCATCGCAGAATTTCCTGAATTCTTTAGAAACAAAGACCGAACCCCCATCGGTCGTGATAGTTTGGGGAATCCCGAACCTATGAATCACGTGTTCTTTCACAAACTTGATCACATCTTCTGATTTCACCTTCTTCATAGGGACGGCTTCCACCCACTTGGTGAAGTAATCTGTGATGGCCAAAATCCATTCATGTTTTTTGCTCGACGCCGGATGGATTTTGCCGATCATGTCCATGCCCCACCCTCGGAACGGCCAAGGCTTGATGATAGGGTTCATCGCTGATGCTGGTACCATCTGAATTTTCCCGAACATCCGGCATGCTTGGCACCCCTTATAATAGTTGAAGCGAGTCTTCAAGCATGGTGGGCCAATAAAACCTCGAGCGCCCGATTAGCCACTTCATCTTGTGAGCCGACCGATGAGTTCCACAGGCGCCTTCATGCACCTCATGTAAGAGCCGATTAGACTCGGTTGGTCCCGGGCACTTGAGTAGTAACCCTTCCAACGTCCTGTAGAACATATCGTCTCCTATGAGGACATACTTCATGGCTTTGTATCTTATCCGTTTGGGTGCCCCCCGAGCCGAATCCTTTAAGTAATTGAGGATTTCGGCTCTCCAATCATCCTGCTCCAGGAATTGCACTGGACCTCCGACCCTTCGTGGGTATCTATATAGCTCGACGCCATCCGTGCGAGATTGTTGGCCTCGGTGTTTTGGGCTCTTGGGACCCAATTAAAGTTGATGTACCGAAGCTGTGTCATCAACTCACGGCATTCCATCCGAGTATGGGAAAAGCAATTCACTTTCGCACTTGTATTCATCCGTGAGCTGGTTAATCACCAACTTGGAGTCTCCAAAAAGATCTCATCGCTTCGCCCCGGCTTCTAATAGCAGTTCCATCCCCTTACGTACTCGCCTCATACTCTGCCACATTGTTAGTGCACGGGGTAGATAATCCGATGGAGAATGAGTACTCGCCCCCGAGGCGACACGAGCGAGAATACCGATGCCACAACCCTCGTCGCAAGCCGATCCATCGAAGAACATAGCCCATGCACGTATGGATAGTGCTGCTATATTGGTACCGATTCGCTCAGCTATGAGATCGGCCAATGCTTGCCCTTTGGATCGCTTTCGCAGGCTGGTACCGGAGATCGAATTCGACAACGCAAACATCCACTTACCCGGTCGGCCTTTCAATACGGGGGCCGACAAGCATGTGCTTGACGACATCCGACTTGCATATGACGAAGATCTCTGCCGTCAAAAGGATGTGATGCAGCTTGGTGCGAGGTAAAGAACGAGCGAGAGGCACAATTTCTCGACCTCAGGATACCTTGTCTCTGCGTCCAACATCCTTCTACTGAGGTAGAAGACGACCCTTTCGACGCCCTCGTGGAGTTGCACCACCACCGAGGCGATGGACGTGTCAGCCACTGATAGGTAGATGTAGAACGGCTTGTCTTGCCGGGGCGGAACTAGCACAGGCGGCGTCGTCAGATACCTTTTAATTTCATCGAACGCCTGCTGCCGTTCCGCCCCCGGTGAAATTCGTCGTCGGACTTGGTCTTCACCAGGCGCCATAAATGGCTCGATCCGTCCCGACAGATTGGAGATGAACCGTCGGACAAAATTGATCTTGCCAATGAGACGTTGGAGCTCCTTCTTCGTGGTGGGCGGCTGCATGGTACGCACCGCCTCTTGACTCTTCAGGCCGATTTCGATTCCCCGTTCGTGAACCAGGAAACCTAGGAACTGACCAGCCGTCACACCGAAGGCACACTTCTTCGGGTTCATTCTCGATCCGAACTTCCGAGTTCGGTCTAGGACGCGCAAGTAAATCATCCAAGTGTCCTTCCATGGAAACAGATTTGACTACGACGTCGTCGATATAGATTTCCACCAACTTACCGATCAAATCGTGAAAAATGTAGTTCATAGCTCGTTGGTACGTTGCACCGGCATTCTTCAACCCGAAGGTCATTACTACATATTCAAACAAACCTACCGCCCCGGTACTCTGAATGCGGTCTTGTGTATATCTTCCGGAGCCATGAAGATTTGATTGTAGCCGGCGTTGCCATCCATGAAGCTCAACACCTTGTGGCCGGCAGCTGCATTGATCAATGTCTCGCCACGAGCATCGGATATTCGTCCTTGGGGGTGGCTCTGTTGAGGTCTCTAAAATCAATGGCCACACGCCATCGGCCATCCTTCTTCTCTACAGGCACGATACTGGAGATCCACTCAGCATACCTACATGGCCTGATGAACCCGGCGGCCAACATCTTCTCGATCTCTTTCTTGACCTCCTCCAGAATTTCGACTCTCATCTGACGTGCTCGTTGCTGGAACGGCCGGAATCCTTTCTTAAGAGGGAGCCGATGTTCGATGATGCTTCGTCTAACCCGGGCATCTCTCGTATAGTCCCATGCGAAGCAATCCGGGTATTCTTTCAGCGAGAGCAATCATCCGGCTCCTGAGCCGTGGATCCAACTTCTTGCTGATAAAAGTTGGTCGCGGCTTGTCTCCATGGCCGATGTCGATTTCCTCCAGCTCATCGGCCGAGGTGAACCCATACCCCAGCCTTTCCATCTCCCGTGAGGTCGACGCCAAATACCGGGAGAGCGGGTGGCGCGGATAACACGGTCCGATCGCTAGAATCGGCCTCCACCTTGATCATCACTAGGACTTGGTGGCAGTGTCGGAGCCGATTGCGTGGGTCGGCTCCTTCTTCATTCTTGCTATGAGAGCAGCTGCCCTCATCATTACCCTTACCAGGGCGGTACCCAAGTTCTACCATGTTGATGCTGAACAAGTGTCCTGGTTGACCCTGGGAACGGGTTCTGTGGAAAGAGCCGACGAGTTCGGCTTCGAGGATTGCCTTGATTTCGTCATGCTTCTTCTTGAGCTCATCAGGCAGATCCTCGTACGTGACCGGAGTGTCCTCCGCCATCTCGGATGTAGATGGCGATGTTGTGGATGTCGAAGGCGGTCCCACCGGGCGTGCCAGAATGTGTTGACGTCAGAAACCCCGGCGGGCAGAGACGGGCAACACGGTAGAGCCGGGAACAACTAGGGCTGCGGCTGGCCCTGGTCCCTCCGAGCGACGGCCCGCAAAGCCTCCCGGTCGCACGCGCCGATGTTTATCACAAGGGCGTGCCACCTGACCTATACCTGGTCGGGAAGGTGTGGATGATGCCTCGCTTAGTTTCCTCGCAGGGCACACACGTAAACGTTAAATACGAGCCTCGATCGGCTCTCAGGTTATCCTGTGAATCGGCTCAAAGAGCCGATCCACCCATGATTCAGACGGGGTGTCCGAATATATGGTGGTCCTGCTTAATCAAGGTAAAGCTAATGAGATCTACAACGATTTAGGGTTTTCACCGCATAATCGGATCATCCTACTCAGGATTGGGCCTCGCGCTCGCGCACGGTGATCGTAAGCCGATCCTAGACGGGGCCTAAAAACCAACACGAGGTTGATCCCCGGAACATCCGTTCTAGGACTAGCAAACGCCACCCTACACGCCGCTGGATCCTCCGACCCCTTGTAAGGCCTAACTATTGCAGATATTAAACTAATCCTTGTAGAACAAGGATGCAATCGTAACGGATCAGATCTACTAAACTATGATCAAGCGGGGTGCCGCCCCTACACCTAAGATAGGTGTAAGGGCGGCTAGACATGCAAGGGTTGCACTACGACAGCATGTAATATGAAGAACAATGCTAACCCTAACATGTCTAAGATAACTACGTCGCTCGCCATCAAAAAGGCTTCAGTACGAGCAACGCATGAACAACGTAGGCAGGCTTGTGCTGCCTAGATCGCAAGATGCGATCTAGGCAGCATGATGCTTACCGGTAGAAACCCTCGAGACGAAGGAGTTGGCGATGCGCCGACATTTGTTTGTGGTTGAACGTTGGTTGTTGTTTATTCCATAAACCCTAGGTACATATTTATAGTCCAGCGGACTTTCTAATGTGGGCGTGCACTAAACCGTGCACGAGATAAACTCTAACTTTTAATCTAGATACAATCTACTATAATTAAAGATACACGGGCAACCTAGCCCAAATTCTCCGTGCAAGGCCGCTTCATAGATCTTCAATGTGTAATCTTTCAAGCCCATCTTGATCGCGGCCCACCTCCTGATTTAGCCAAAATCTGGTGATAACACATGCCCCCCTGGTTTTGGCAATGATAATTCCAAAACCACTCCGTTTTTCCTTCGAAGGGTCATGTCGTTGCGGAGCAGTAACCGCCGCAATATTCTTCATCATGATGCCCTGTCTTTTCAGCTTCTCCGCACAATTTAACAACCTTGGCACCACCTCCTCGGAAACTGCACTAGCATTAAATTCCCACCAGATCTCTCATTATTTATCCGTGCCGACCAATTAGTTCTCTTCATCCCCTTCTTCTGTTCTAGATATCAGCACCCAAAACCCTCTTCTTCTCCAGCCATGTCATCTTCTTCCTCCTCTTCCACCTCTCTCCAATCCTTTTCCTCAAACGAATTAGTTCCAAAGTACGACCGGATGGAGACGTACAACCGCCGGGCTCCCAAGCGCTGGGACAGGCAGGAGTGGGACTTCGACTACGTGCCGGAGGGTGAAGACCTTGTCTGGTCAGATGGGGCCATGCCCCTAACCGATGGGGAAGATGACCTCCGGTACCTGGTCGATGGAGTACTGGAGGCGGAGAGCGACGACGACGACCCTCCCTTCCGGGGTAAATTCACCTCCATCACCAAAGCGAGAAAGGACGACGAAGAAGAAGACGCCTCCTCCGACTTGAAGAAGGAACAGGAGGATGACACCTCCTCCGACGAACCACCACCAAAGCGTATCCGGGGCTGGGCTTGGTCGGACGAGGACGATGATGATGACGAGGAAGAGGCCTTCGCTGAAGGTCACGAGTAGCGGCCACGAGGAACTCGCCGACAACGAGCAACGAGCGACGGCCACCTTAGTGACGACGAAGACGAGCAACGACCCTTAGAGTAGAGATTTACTAACATAGAGTTGGTAGGTAGTAATCCGTCCCCTCTTGTTGGACAATCGGCTTCTCCTTGTAAGAAATTTGATTGTCAATGAAAACTTCTTTTGAATTTTTTGCCGATGTCCCGTGTGCTGATTCAGCTGATTTTTCCTCGTCTGACTTTGTCGACCATTAGCCCAATCAACGTTTAATGACCGATGGCAACGCATCGGTCTTTCACGATAAATCTGCGAAACAGGTCAATTCAATCACCTCCCCAGATTAGCCGGGCCTGGTTCTGTTGCTGAACCAACCTGAACTGACCCGCCTCAGACGAGAATAGTGATGAACCAGCCAAACATGCTACCCTTGGCCTCCAAATGATTAATATGGAACCAGCCGATTCCAACGAAATCGGCTCCCGGAACAAAGATATTTTAGGGCGAGCTGCCCCCCGAGCCTCTTCAATTGCAGTTCAGTTTAGCTCCTTCCTTAACCTGATTTGGACGTCCATGTATACCTCTTGAGTCGATGGCCCTGCATCGGCTTTTATATCCTTAAGTCGATGACTGCTGCATCGGCTGTACTCGAATTTTTTTAAAAAAAATCGGCCGATTCAAAATCGGCCTCCATGCCTTACTGCCTCAATCGGCCGATTCAAAATCGGCCTCCATGCCTTATCGCCTTAATCGGCCGATTCAAAATTGGCCTCCATGCCTTACTCGCCCATCATCCCACATGCTTGGGAAATACTTCTTGAGGTGTTGACCATTGACGGCTATCGGGAACTTCGTCCGTCCAACTCTTCCAACATATATGCATTACCTTTCAAGGCCTGGATGACTTTGTACGGACCGTGCCAATTAGGAGACCACTTGCCATATGCCTTGTCTCCGGTTCCTAACGGCAACACAGCCTTCCCATACCGGATCACCAACTTGAAACTCCTTTGGTCTAACCTTCTTGTTGTAGGCACGAGCTACCCTGGCTTTATTCTCCTTAATCTTCTCCAATGACCAAAGCCTAAGTTCTGTCGCGTCCTCAATAGTGTCACTCATCAAAGCTGCATATTCTTCCGCTGTCAGATCATTCTGAAACGTGACACGTCTTGATCCAGCCGTAATTTCCCAAGGTAATACGGCTTCCTGTCCATAGACAAGCTGGTACGGCGAAGTCTTTATAGCTCCATGGCACGACATGCGGTAGGCCCATAATGCTTCTGATAACTTCTCATGCCAATCCCTAGGGTTCTCGTCAATCTTTCTCTTGATCAGCTTGATTAAGCTCCGATTGGACGCTTCAGCTTGCCCATTAGCCTGAGCATAGTACGGAGATGATCGGATCAGTTTAATCCCCATGTCGTCGCAGAATTTCCTGAATTCTTTAGAAACAAAGACCGAACCCCCATCGGTCGTGATAGTTTGGGGAATCCCGAACCTATGAATCACGTGTTCTTTCACAAACTTGATCACATCTTCTGATTTCACCTTCTTCATAGGGACGGCTTCCACCCACTTGGTGAAGTAATCTGTGATGGCCAAAATCCATTCATGTTTTTTGCTCGACGCCGGATGGATTTTGCCGATCATGTCCATGCCCCACCCTCGGAACGGCCAAGGCTTGATGATAGGGTTCATCGCTGATGCTGGTACCATCTGAATTTTCCCGAACATCTGGCATGCTTGGCACCCCTTATAATAATTGAAGCAGTCTTCAAGCATGGTGGGCCAATAAAACCCTGAGCGCCTGATTAGCCACTTCATCTTGTGAGCCGACTGATGAGTTCCACAGGCGCCTTCATGCACCTCATGTAAGAGCCGATTAGACTCAGTTGGTCCCATGCACTTGAGTAGTAACCCTTCCAACGTCCTGTAGAACATATCGTCTCCTATGAGGACATACTTCATGGCTTTGTATCTTATCCGTTTGGGTGCCCCCCGAGCCGAATCCTTTAAGTAATTGAGGATTTCGGCTCTCCAATCATCCTGCTCCAGGAATTGCACCTGGACCTCTGACCCTTCAGGGGTATCTATATAGCCTGACGCCATCTGTGCGAGATTGTTGGCCTCGGTGTTTTGGGCTCTTGGGACCCAATTAAAGTTGATGTACCGAAACTGTGTCATCAACTCACGGCATTCCATCCAGTATGGGAAAAGCAATTCACTTTCGCACTTGTATTCATCCGTGAGCTGGTTAATCACCAACTTGGAGTCTCCAAAAAGCTCTACTGCTTCTGCCCCGGCTTCTAATAGCAGTTCCATCCCCTTACGTACTGCCTCATACTCTGCCACATTGTTAGTGCACGGGGTAGATAATCTGATGGAGAATGAGTACTCTGCCCCCCGAGGCGACACGAGCAGAATACCGATGCCACAACCCTCGTCGCAAGCCGATCCATCGAAGAACATAGCCCATGCACGTATGGATAGTGCTGCTATATTGGTACTGATTCGCTCAGCTATGAGATCGGCCAATGCTTGCCCTTTGACTGCTTTCGCAGGCTGGTACCGGAGATCGAATTCTGACAACGCAAACATCCACTTACCCAGTCGGCCTTTCAATACAGGGGCCGACAGCATGTGCTTGACGACATCCGACTTGCATATGACGAAGATCTCTGCCGTCAAAAGGATGTGATGCAGCTTGGTGCAGGTAAAGAACAGGCAGAGGCACAATTTCTCGACCTCAGGATACCTTGTCTCTGCGTCCAACATCCTTCTACTGAGGTAGAAGACGACCCTTTCGACGCCCTCGTGGAGTTGCACCACCACCGAGGCGATGGACGTGTCAGCCACTGATAGGTAGATGTAGAACGGCTTGTCTTGCCGGGGCGGAACTAGCACAGGCGGCGTCGTCGGATACCTTTTAATTTCATCGAACGCCCGCCGCTCGTTCCGCCCCCAGTGAAATTCGTCGTCAGACTTGGTCTTCACCAGCGCCATAAATGGCTCGATCCGTCCCGACAGATTGGAGATGAACCGTCGGACAAAATTGATCTTGCCAATGAGACGTTGGAGCTCCTTCTTCGTGGTGGGCGGCTGCATGGTACGCACCGCCTCTTGACTCTTCAGGCCGATTTCGATTCCCCGTTCGTGAACCAGGAAACCTAGGAACTGACCAGCCGTCACACCGAAGGCACACTTCTTCGGGTTCATTCTCAGTCCGAACTTCCGAGTTCGGTCTAGGACGCGCCGTAAATCATCCAAGTGTCCTTCCATGGAAACAGATTTGACTACGACGTCGTCGATATAGATTTCCACCAACTTACCGATCAAATCGTGAAAAATGTAGTTCATAGCTCGTTGGTACGTTGCACCAGCATTCTTCAACCCGAAGGTCATTACTACATATTCAAACAAACCTACCGCCCCTGGTACTCTGAATGCGGTCTTGTGTATATCTTCTGGAGCCATGAAGATTTGATTGTAGCCGGCGTTTCCATCCATGAAGCTCAACACCTTGTGGCCAGCAGCTGCATTGATCAATGTCTCTGCCACAGGCATCGGATATTCGTCCTTGGGGGTGGCTCTGTTGAGGTCTCTAAAATCAATGGCCACACGCCATCGGCCATCCTTCTTCTCTACAGGCACGATACTGGAGATCCACTCAGCATACCTGCATGGCCTGATGAACCCGGCGGCCAACATCTTCTCGATCTCTTTCTTGACCTCCTCCAGAATTTCTACTCTCATCTGACGTGCTCGTTGCTGGAACGGCCGGAATCCTTTCTTAAGAGGGAGCCGATGTTCGATGATGCTTCTGTCTAACCCAGGCATCTCTGTATAGTCCCATGCGAAGCAATCCGGGTATTCTTTCAGCAGAGCAATCATCCGGCTCTCGAGCTGTGGATCCAACTTCTTGCTGATAAAAGTTGGTCGCGGCTTGTCTCCATGGCCGATGTCGATTTCCTCCAGCTCATCGGCCGAGGTGAACCCATACCCCAGCCTTTCCATCTCCCGTGAGGTCGACGCCAAATACCGGGAGAGCGGGTGGCGCGGATAACACGGTCCGATCGCTAGAATCGGCCTCCACCTTGATCATCACTAGGACTTGGTGGCAGTGTCGGAGCCGATTGCGTGGGTCGGCTCCTTCTTCATTCTTGCTATGAGAGCAGCTGCCCTCATCATTACCCTTACCAGGGCGGTACCCAAGTTCTACCATGTTGATGCTCGAACAAGTGTCCCGGTTGACCCCGGGAACGGGTTCCGTGGAAAGAGCCGACGAGTTCGGCTTCGAGGATTGCCTTGATTTCGTCATGCTTCTTCTTGAGCTCATCGAGCGGATCCTCGTACGTGACCGGAGTGTCCTCCGCCATCTCGGATGTAGATGGCGATGTTGTGGATGTCGAAGGCGGTCCCACCGGCGTGCTGCGAATGTGTTGACGTCGAAACCCCCCGGCGGGCGGAGACGGGCAACACGGTAGAGCCGGGAACAACTAGGGCTGCGGCTGGCCCCGGTCCCTCCGAGCGACGGCCCGCAAAGCCTCCCCGGTCGCACGCGCCGATGTTTATCACAAGGGCGTGCCACCCGACCTATACCTGGTCGGGAAGGTGTGGATGATGCCTCGCTTAGTTTCCCGCAGGGCACACACGTAAACGTTAAATACGAGCCTCGATCGGCTCTCGGGTTATCCCGTGAATCGGCTCAAAGAGCCGATCCACCCATGATTCGGACGGGGTGTCCGAATATATGGTGGTCCTGCTTAATCAAGGTAAAGCTAATGAGATCTACAACGATTTAGGGTTTTCACCGCATAATCGGATCATCCTACTCAGGATTGGGCCTCGCGCTCGCGCACGGTGATCGTAAGCCGATCCTAGACAGGGCCTAAAAACCAACACGAGGTTGATCCCCGGAACATCCGTTCTAGGACTAGCAAACGCCACCCTACACGCCGCTGGATCCTCCGACCCCTTGTAAGGCCTAACTATTGCGGATATTAAACTAATCCTTGTAGAACAAGGATGCAATCGTAACGGATCAGATCTACTAAACTATGATCAAGCGGGGTGCCGCCCCTACACCTAAGATAGGTGTAAGGGCGGCTAGACATGCAAGGGTTGCACTACGACAAGCATGTAATATGAAGAACAATGCTAACCCTAACATGTCTAAGATAACTACGTCGCTCGCCATCAAAAAGGCTTCGATACGAGCAACGCATGAACAACGTAGGCGGAGCTTGTGCTGCCTAGATCGCAACATGCGATCTAGGCAGCATGATGCTTACCGGTAGAAACCCTCGAGACGAAGGAGTTGGCGATGCGCCGAGATTTGTTTGTGGTTGAACATTGGTTGTTGTTTATTCCATAAACCCTAGGTTCATATTTATAGTCCAGCGGACTTTCTAATGTGGGCGTGCACTAAACCGTGCACGAGATAAACTCTAACTTTTAATCTAGATACAATCTACTATAATTAAAGATACACGGGCAACCTAGCCCAAATTCTCCGTGCAAGGCCGCTTCATAGATCTTCAATGTGTAATCTTTCAAGCCCATCTTGATCGCGGCCCACCTCCTGATTTAGCCAAAATCTGGTGATAACAACCGCCTCTTGGAGTCACAAGTGTCCACTTGGCCAGAGTTTCTACTAGCAACAGAGAGCATGCAAGATCACAAATAACTTATGGCATGGATATATAATCAATCTCAACATAGTACACAATATTCATCGGATCCCAAACAAACATATAGGATTACATAAAGATGATCTTGATCATGTAGGGCAGCTCACAAGATCGATACATGAAGCACAAAGTGGAGAAGACTTCCATCTAGCTACTGCTATGGACCCATAGTTCAGGGATGAACTACTCACGCATCACTTCGGAGGCGGGCATAGCGATGTAGATGCCTCCGGCGATGATTTCCCCCTCCGGCAGGGTGCCAGTAAGAGCTTCAGAACCCCCCGAGATGGGTTCTACGATGGCGGCCGCGATGGAACTTTTCATCGATGGAGGCTCGGGTATCCAGGGTTTTCCCGAAAAGATGTATAAATAGGCGGAGGATTTAGGTCGGTGGGGCGTCTGGTGGGCCCAGACCACCCCTAGGCGCAGGCCAGGTCCAGGCCGCGCCATGGGGTGGTCTGGCCGCCCAGTGGCGCCTCTTCGACCCCCTTTGGACTTTATCTTTGTTTCCTAAAAATATTGATTTCAACTTTTGTTTCGTCCAATTTCGAGAATATTTCATGTACAACTTTTATGAAATACAAAAACAGCAGAAAACAGAGAACTGACACTGTGGCATCTTGTTAATAGGTTAGTGCCGAAAATCGTGTAAAAGTGCAATGAAGTGTAAACAAAACATATATGTATTAGTGTAAAACAAGCATGGAACATCAAAAGTTATAGATACGTTTGAGACGTATCAAGCATCCCCAAGCGTAACTCCTGCTCGTCCTCGGGTAGGTAATAGATAACAAAATATTTTTTTAGGTGACATGCAGCCAACACAAACTTGATCAAGCATTGTACTCTAAACATAGGCATGATAGATATAATTCAATAGAACTTAGCAACTATGTTATAACATGAAGAGTAAATCAAACAAAGGATCGTGAATAATAGTGCATTGAAAGCAACTATTTGTTTATGAGCATAGAGTAAATATAACAAAGTGGTACTCAACATGTCCTTTATGGAATAGCAAAAAATAAATGTTTGGACACCTTTAAAGTTCAAAGGGTGACTAGATACATGTAATTTAAGAACAAGCAATAACACAATCATGAATCAATCAATAGTAATTTTGGGACTATGCACATTGCACTAAGAATGACAAGTAGACTCTCTTAATTGGTGCATAAAGTAGAACATGAAGACTCAACATAATAGTAAAAAGAGAGACTCTTTGCAGAGTATGCAAGATAAACAAGTTTTATAAACCTTTCAAAAAGTATGGTACTTATTAGCTTTGAGATCTCATTGCCCCTATCATAATCATCTTGAATGGTTAAAGTTAATGTGAGTCAAATATGAGCTATATGCTTGCAAGTCACAAGTTGAAAATCTCATGCCCCTTGAATGCGAGTACCTAAACCTCATGCTACTCAACTTAGGTCCCAAATAAGTTCTTGTCATTGTAAGTATACATATATCATTGAGAACCATCAACGGGGTACCTCTTGCCCGATGATATGGAGGTACTCTTGTGGAGCAATCCCATGCCAAAATGACAAGACAAACAGACAGTGAGCACCTCAACAATTTTTTATTTACTATGGGTATAGATTTTTATTGCAAATGCTTTATAGAATGCTCACTATGGCTTAGCTGTAAATTTCCATCATGAATGATGCATGGTTAGATTAGCGGCCCAGACGTTTTCCTAACTCATATACAAACTCCATTGACTTATAAGATTTCATTTTATTTCGCACCGCTAGGCATCCATAAACTAAAGATCATGACATCAACTGAATAATAGTGCAATATCGAAAGTGTTCCTGATGCGTGTAGTTGACACGTCCGTTGGGAACCCCAAGAGGAAGGTGTGATGCGCACAGCGGCAAGTTTCCCTCAGTAAGAAACCAAGGTTTAATCGAACCAGTAGGAGTCAAGAAGCACGTTGAAGGTTGATGGCGGCGGGATGTAGTGCGGCGCAACACCGGAGATTCCGGCGCCAACGTGGAACCCGCACAACACAACCAAAGTACTTTGCCCCAACGAAACAAGTGAGGTTGTCAATCTCACCGGCTTGCTGTAACAAAGGATTAACCGTATTGTGTGGAAGATGATTGTTTGCAGAGAAAACAAGTAAAAACAAGTATTGCAAGCAGATTTGTATTTCAAGTATTAAAGAATGGACCGGGGTCCACAGCTCACTAGAGGTGTCTCTCCCATAAGATAAAAGCATGTTGGGTGAACAAATTACAGTCGGGCAATTGACAAATAGAGAGGGCATAACAATGCACATACATGACATGATAAGTATAGTGAGATTTAATTGGGCATTACGACAAAGTACATAGACCGCCATCCAACCGCATCTATGCCTAAAAAGTCCACCTTCAAAGTTATCATCCGAACCCCTCCAGCATTAAGTTGCAAAGCAACAGTACAATTGCATTAAGTATGGTGCGTAATGTAATCAACAACTACATCCTCTGACATAGCGCCAATGTTTTATCCCTAGTGGCAACAGAGACAACACAACCTTAGAACTTTCTCGTCACCGTCCCAGGTGTCAATGCAGGCATGAACCCACTATCGAGCATAAATACTCCCTCTTGGAGTTAAAAGTAAAAACTTGGCCATAGCCTCTACTAGAAACGGAGAGCATGCAAGATCATAAACAACACATGTGTAATAACTTGATAATTAACATGACATGGTATTCTCTATCCATCGGATCCCGACAAACACAACATATAGAATTACAGATAGATGATCTTGATCATGTTAGGCAGCTCACAAGATCCAACAATGAAGCACAATGAGGAGAAGACAACCATCTAGCTACTGCTATGGACCCATAGTCCAGGGGTGAACTACTCACTCATCACTCCGGAGGCGACCATGGCGGTGTAGAGTCCTCCGGGAGATGAATCCCCTCTCCGGCGAGGTGCCGGAGGAGATCTCCCGGAATCCCCCGAGATGGGATCGGCGGCGGCGGCGTCTCGGCAAGGTTTTCCGTATCGTGGTTTTTCGCATCGGGGTTTCGCGACGGAGGCTTTAAGTAGGCGGAAGGGCAGAGTCGGGGGCCGGACGAGGGGGCCATACCATAGGCGGCGCGGGCCCCCCGGGCCGCGCCGGCCTATGGTGTCGCCACCTCGTGGCCCCACTTCGTGTGTTCTTCGGTCTTCCGGAAGCTCCGTGGAAAAATAGGCCCCCGGGTCTTCGTTTCGTCCAATTCCGAGAATATTTCGTTACTAGGATTTCTGAAACCAAAAACAGCGTAAAACGAGAACCGGCACTTCGGCATCTTGTTAATAGGCTAGTTCCAGAAAATGCACGAATATGACATAAAGTGTGCATAAAACATGTAGGTATCATCAATAATATGGCATAGAACATAAGAAATTATCGATACGTCGGAGACGTATCAGTTCCCCATGAAAGTATGGTTTTACGAACTCCCAATTCGCAATTTGCAAACATATAAACTTCATAAGATAGGCACAACGATCAAATTTATTAAGTGCAAGAAAGTAAATGTGCCATCAAGTTCGTGAGAGATTTACTGACTAATTTTCTCATGCCAAAATTTAATTTGGAAGATAAATAAAAACATGATGAATTACTTTGAATAGCAATAATGCTACTAGGTAGATATGGTGGACACAATTGTCAAACTGTGTTTCATGGTGGTTGGATGCACGAGTAGAGATCATACTCAGCACAGGCGAAGGCTAGCATAAGCCTGGTAACTACCAACTAAGAGAGCAATAATGGCCATAATCATGCATAGCGACAAAACACTATCAATCAAAGCATAAAGTGATATTACAAGTCAAAATCAAAATGATCATAGAGGCTTTAGTTGACTGATTATAGTCATAACATGGTGTAAGCATGCGCCAAGTCAACCCAAAAAGCATCAAAGGAGAATACCACAATATTATTGTTTTATGATAGAAACAACACATGATTCTTTCAATGACACATTATGCACTCTCAGCTATTTGAAACAAGTCATGCTACAACAATAAATACTAAGCATATGACAAGAATAACATCCAACATGACATGCCAAAGTCTATGCCACAGTCTAGACAAGGTTCCTTTTGCATTACTATAGTCATGAAATATTTTACTCGTATCCAACACCAATCAACTTATTTGAAATAACTCTTAGAGATGAAATGCAATATGAACCAGAGAGCTAATAATATATAAATAAAGAATACTAACGTGCTCTGAACAAAATTCAAGTGAGAGAACAAGAGCTAAATGCAGTATCAGAAAACTAGAACACTCGCAGAACAATAACAGAGAAAACTAGAGCATTTTTTTGCAATTAAAACGGAGCGGGTTTTGTCCAAAACAAATGTGTCGGGATCCAACATATGCTACAACAAATAAAATTAAACTAAACTAAAAACAAAAATAAATACGCTCCAAGAATAACACATAGCGTATAAAAGCAATAAAAATATAGCGCATAGAGAGATGACCTGTTGCTTTGTTGATGAAGAGGGGATGCCTTGGACGACATCCCCAAGCTTTGACGGTTGTACCTCTTGAATATGTTTTGGGGTGCAGGAGCATCCCCAAGCTTGAGCTTTTGTCCATTCTTCATCTCATCACATCATTCTTCTTTCCCTACACTTGAAAACTTCCTTCATACAAAAACTTCACACAATTCTTCATTAGTAGAATTAGTATAATCAAAATAAACAAACCCACTTAGGTTCAGTACTAACATATATCAAACATCTATTAAAGCATAAGATACTGTAGCAACCTTTCAAAAAAACTCTTTGATCAAAAGAACTCAAAAAGAAAGAGATTTAAGAGGCAAATACAAATAGTGCAGAAATCTGTCAAAATAGAACAGCAGGTAAAGATCGATTTTTTGGAAAATCCTCTGTTGTTTATCTCGAAAAGTGGTCAACTAACGAAAGTTAGATAATAACCTGGGCCATATGCATAACAAATTACAGCTCAAAATTCTGCTCTGGATATTATTATGAATTTTTATGGTAACAACACATAATCTGTTTTCAGGACAACAACTTCCCCAAACATTACTTTCTTTCTATAGAGGCTATTCTTGGCACAAAAACGAAATAAAATTGATACGGAGAGGTCATTACAGTGGTAATAACTTCCAAGACTCAACAAAAAGAAAAATTACTGTAAATAAAACATGGGTTGTCTCCCATAAGTGCTTTTTTTAACGCCTTTCAGCTAGGTGCAGTAAAAGTGCGAGCATCAAGTATTATCAAGTGAAAAAGCATCGAGATTAATCACTTCCTCTAAAACACAACTTTTCAAAATAGGCACTTTAGATACCCCTGGAGATGATTCAACATGTAAACCACTCTTAGTTGTACTAAAAGTTTTATCAATTTTAATCATATTATGGTTTAGGTGCCTTGGGAACATACATAATTTTTTGCTCTTTTTCCACAAAAGTTTTCTCCTTCTTAAACCCAAGAGAGGAAAATGTTGAAATTAAAGTTTCCATAGCCTCCTCTACTTTACCATTCCAAAGGTTTATACTATCATGGATATTGCTAGCCTCTAAAACAGTGATTCTTTTATTGATACTTTCCATAGATTCATTAATTTGGCTAGCATTATCAAGGCAATTTGCCAAACTTTTATCTAGAGAGTTTAGTCTTTCTATAACATCCTCCAAAGTGTTCTCAGTTTTAACAACATTAGTAGGTGGAATTTCTACCAAGCTTTCAATTAAATTGCAGGCTTCCAAAGCGGGAGCACCCAGAAAATTACCCCCCGTGAGAGTATCTCAAACATATCTATTCCACCTAGATAAACCAACATAAATATTTCTAAGGAGGATAATGGTAGAATATTTTTAGTACATCTTTGATGAGCATTACATATTCTATACCAATAATCTTTCAAACTTTCTCCCCCTTGTTGCTTAAAAGAACGAACCTCAACTTCAGGAATACTCATTTTTAGCAAAACTTAAACTAAGCAACAAAAATAACATCTATAATAGAAACTATTTTTTTTGTGTTTTTGATATAAAGACAACTATAAAAGTAAACTAACTTTTTGTGTTTTTGATATAAAGACAACTATAAACGTAAACTATTTTTTGTGTGTTTTTGATATAATAAAACAAACAAGACAAAATAAAGTAAACTAAGCAAACTATAACAAAGTAGAGAGATTGGAGATGAGAGACTCCCCTTGCAGAAATCCTCTTTCTCCTCGGCAACGGCGCCAGAAAAAGTCTTGATGGTGCTTATCGTTACGCCGACTTCATACTGTTGGGGAACCCCAAGGGGAAGGTGTGATGAGCATAGCAGCAAGTTTACCCTCAGTACGAAACCAAGGTTTAATCGATCAGTACGAGAAATGCGTGACTTCTGAAGGTGTTGTTGGATGACTAGTGGCAGGGCGCACTACTGGCGTCAGCAACAACGTGGAACCTACACACAACACAACCAAAGTAATTTACCCCAACTTACAGTGAGGTTGCCAATTTCACTGGTTTGCTGAACACAAAGGAATATACACATCGAATGGAAGGAGATATTTTCAGAAATTAGACAGAACAGGATTGCAGTTGAATTTATCACTAAAGGAAATAGGACTGGGTCCACAGGTCACTAGAGGTGTCTCTCCATAAAGAAATAGCATATTGGGTGAACAAATTACTACTAGGCAATTGACAAAATATCGATCAATACATGAAAAGATGATTACTATGAGATTTGATATGGGCATTACAACATAATACATAGACCGTAATCCAATTGCGTCTATGACTAATAATCCACCTTCAGGTTAGCGTCCGCACCCCTTCCAGTATAAAGTTGCAAGCAACAGACTATCACATTAAGGATGTAAAGTAAACAATAGAATTACCCTCGGATAAAACATTGTTGTTTTCTCCCTAGTAGCAACAAAACATCTACAATCTTAGAAGTTATAGAGTCACTCTCCCAAAAAACTAGAGGCATGAACCTACTATCGAGCATAAATACCGCCTCTTGGAGTCACAAGTGTCCACTTAGCCAGGGTTTCTACTAGCAACGGAGAGCATGCAAGATCACAAATAACATATGGCATGAATATATAATCAATCTCAACATAGTACACAATATTCATCAGATCCCAACAAACCAAACATATAGGATTACATAAAAATGATCTTGATCATGTAGGGCAGCTCACAAGATCGATACATGAAGCACAAAGTGGAGAAGACAACCATCTAGCTACTGCTATGGACCCATAGTCCAGGGATGAACTACTCACACATCACTTCGGAGGCGGGCATGGCAATGTTGATGCCTCCGGTGATGATTTCCCCCTCCGGCAGGGTGCTGGGAAGAGCTTCAGAACCCCCGAGATGGGTTCTGCGATGGCGACCGCGACGGAACTTTTCATGGATGTAGGCTCGGGTATCCAGGGTTTTCCCGAGAAGATGTATAAATAGGCGGAGGATTTAGGTCGGTGGGGCGCCTAGTGGGCCCAGACCACCCCTAGGTGCGGGCCAGGTTTAGGCCGCGCCATGGGGTGGTATGTCCGCCCTGTGGCGCCTCTTCGACCACCCTCTGGACTTCGTCTTCGTTTCAGTAAAATATTGACTTCGGCTTTTATTTCGTCCAATTCCGAGAATATTTCCTGTACAACTTTTCTGAAATACAAAAACAGCAGAAAACAGGGAACTGACACTGTGGCATCTTGTTATTAGGTTAGTGCCGGAAATCGTGTAAAAGTGCAACAAAGTGTAAACAAAACATATATGAATTGGTGTAAAACAAGCATGGAGCATCAAAAAATTTAGATACGTTTGAGACGTATCAGCTCCCATGAAGCTACACCATGAGGCTTGTACGATGCTGGCGTGTAGTTGACACACGTCTGCTGGGAACCCCAAGAGGAAGGTGTGATGCGTACAACAGCAAGTTTTCCCTCAGTAAGAAACCAAGGTTATCGAACCAGTAGGAGTCAAGGGCCACGTGAAGGTTGTTGGTGACAGAGTGTAGTGCAGCGCAACACCAGGGATTCCGGCGCCAACGTGGAACCTGCACAACACAATCACAATACTTTACCCCAACTTAACAGTGAGGTTGTCAATCTCACCGGCTTGCTGTAAACAAAGGATTAAACGTATGGTGTGGAAAATGATGTTTGTTTGCGAAGAACAGTAGAGAACAGAGTTTGCACTAGATTGTATTTCACATGTAAAAGAATGGACCGGGGTCCACAGTTCACTAGTGGTGTCTCTCCAATAAGATAAATAGCATGTCGGGTGAACAAATTACAGTTGGGCAATTGACAAATAGAGAGGGCATAACAATGCACATACATATCACGATGACTACTATGGGATTTAATCAGGGCATTACGACAAAGTACATAGACCGCTATCTAGCATGCATCTATGCCTAAAAAGTCCACCTTCAGGTTAGCATCCGCACCCCTTCCAGTATTAAGTTGCAAACAACAGACAATTGCATTAAGTATGGTGCGTAATGTAATCAACACAAATATCCTTAGACAAAGCATTGATGTTTTATCCCTAGTGGCAACAAGCACATCCACAACCTTAGAACTTTCGTCACACGTCCTGCATTCAATGGAGGCATGAACCCACTATCGAGCATAAATACTCCCTCTTGGAGTTACAAGTATCAACTTGCCCAGAGCCTCTACTAGCAACGGAGAGCATGCAAGAACATAAACAACACATATATGATAGATTGATAATCAACTTGACATAGTATTCCATATTCATCGGATCCCAACAAACACAACATGTAGCATTACAAATAGATGGTCTTGATCATGATAGACAGCTCACAAGATCTAACATGATAGCACAAGAGGAGAAGACAACCATCTAGCTACTTGTCACATCCCGAAATTTTCTAAATTTTGGAATGTAAAATAAAAATAAAATTAATGCTTGATTGTTTGCACTTGATTGAAAATTCACAAGAAATTAAATTTTTTTGGAGTTATTTAAACGTATTTTCCAAACTATTGGTTTCCAAATACTTTTGGTTTCAAGTATTTTCAAAATCAAACATATAGGCCAAATGTACATAATAATTATTTTAATTTCACAAAGGGATATTCAAAGGGTTTTTACAAAATATAGAGTTTTCATAATACTTGGTTTTGAAAAGATTTTCTAACAATACTCTATTTCGTTCGGAGGTTTTAAAACTTATAAAATATTTTATTTTTGAGGAAACCTTAAACCCCAAAAAGGCACTATAGCCACATAGACATGTATGTCAAATTTTGGTTTTATAAAGTTTATATTTTTGTTCCAAATTTAGTCTCATATTGTAGTATTTTTCATAACGAATCCAACGGTATCTCATTTGCATTTTTCCGATTTTATTTAAAACCCCAAAATGTATTTCCAATTTTAGTATTAAAAAAAAAGCAGAATCGGACCAGCGCCCAGCTCGGCCCAGCACCCCCAGCCCATCCGGCCTCCCCTGCCCCAGCCTTTCTTTTTTTTTCCTGGCCACACCCTGGCCCAAATTCCCCAGCCTTCCCAGGCCGCCTCGCCACACCGCGGCCCAGACATCCTCCAGCGCACGCCCGCGCCCAGCTCGCACCGCCTATTGCTTTTTGTTTTAGTCCCACATCGCCTCTTGAAGTAAATTTCCTTCAGCCTATACTCTATATAAAGACCCCCAAAGACCAGCCCAAAACACACACGCGCCCAGCGCCTCCTCTCTCTCCCCGCGTGCAACGCCTGCGCAGCGCGGCTTGACGCAGCTTCCCGACGCACCATCCTCAACACTATTTTGGGTGGGAAACGCCACGATCCAACGCAGCCCTCGCCGGTAATAATTTTATTCCCGCTCTTTTTTTCTAGATTGTCTTTAGTAATTTCGTAATTTTATTTCCATAGATCTACACCTCCGTTTAGAATAGTAGTTTTTTCGTTAAGTTTTTAATTAGATCCTCTATAACTTTTATGTAGGAAGTTTTTCCATCCGAGCAACTTGTTCGGACAACTTTTCGTACATCATTAGAACTGTAACCACTTAGGTCTAGTTTTGTAAAATTCATATCTTAAGTTCTATCCATCGGATTTCGACAAACCCTATACCGTTAGAATCAGCAAATCACGTAGATCATCTTAGACATATTGTGAGGCGGTTTCGCCCACTTTATTTTCGCGGTATCCCTTTGATCCGCAACACTATCTATAAAATAAATACTACAAACTTTTTCCAAGAGATTCTTTTGGCGATACGTATGTAATGTAATTCTCTACAACTTCCGTGTAGAAAGGTCTTCCATCCGGAGAATTTCTTCTAATAACTTTTCACGAAAGGTGTAGTCCTATAACTGGTTTCAACATAGTTCCTTTATTTAAAATGATTCTTAAGATCATATCCATCTTTCAGACCAGTTATAATTCTTTATCATGTTCACAGATAATGCATAGCTTATTCTGGTTGTCTAGTTCATGATTATTCAAATAACAATTGAGTTATTTGAGTAGTTCAATATATCATTAGTCCATATCCAATGCGATGTGTGACCTTGTGCTACTCTGATAAGTGTTGTCACACTATGTCAATTGCATAAGGCTTGCTTTATAATACTTCATCCAATAGCACCACCGTCCAAAATATTTGAATCACTTTGTAAATATTCAAATTCAAATATGAGAATTTGAGTATATATCCATTATCGATTTCTATAAGCCTTTCTCAACATGATTGTTTTGAGAAGGTGAAACTTATGATCACATCCACACACAAATACCACTAGACACCATACCTTGAATCGATGTCGTGTCCATCCAAATGCATTTTCATTCACTCCTTTGACTTAATTTAAATCTATTCAATTTACAAATGAGTTAATTGAGTAATTCAATATGTCGCAACTCCATACCCAAGCCTATGTGTAATTTATACCTTTTTGATTAATTGTTGTCACACTTATTCAATAGTATTTGTGTTGCACTATTTGTCACCTATGTGACTCAATTCACATAAGCCGTTTCGAATTGTTTTCATGCTTTTGTAAAGCATAAATATTCTTCATTTATATCTTAGATTATCCAATTCTTTCTAATCATGTGACTTTCCGTCCAAACTCTCACCGCCATATCTTGCAAGCCAAACCTCATGGCACACCTTAGTACCATAGAGCGATTTCCGATTGTTGTCTTGTTTGATTATGATGTTGTTGTAGAATGGTGTGTTTATGTTGTGCTATATTCTATGTTATAGTTGTACGGAGAGGCACGTATTTTGATTAAGAGAAGTGAACGCGCTTTGACTACCAAAAAGGCAAGTGACATTCAAATCCTACTGTTTTAATTATGCATTAGTGTTTTGAAACTAGTATGCATGGTAGGATTTGGTTTTCAAAAGTAAAGTATTATGCTATGCTTAGCAAGTCCTAGTAGTGTGTAGCTACTCCTGAACCTTTTGATAGGATACTTATTTCTGCTCTGCAACATCAAATGCCAAATGTTGTTTCATTGTTTCGATTGTGATGGTTCGAAAAGTGAAAATTAATAACCCCTAATGAAACACCTGGGTGGATTGGTTGATTGGTGGGCGGCTGCTCAGGTCCACGCCCCTAGTAGGCTGAAGTGGTGAAGTCCACGCCCCTAGTAGGCTGAAGTGGTGAATCCCTGAGAGTTCGCATTTGTAGAGTGGTCGCTTTTGACTGCACACCTGGTTTTCACCAGGGGATCGTGTGGGGGTTTACTACCTGTGAGGGGTTTTAAGCTTGTGAGTTCCACTTGTGGTTGGCCACCCAGGATTAAAGAGATTACTATGTCGTCCATGTTTTAGATAGCTTCCAGTGCAGCCTTATGGTATTATGGGCTCTGCCGGGATTAAGTAAGTTGTGAGGATTCAACTTGTGGCTAGACAGTGGGTGGAGGCGACGGCCAAGGGAACGGGTCTAGTTTGTATGGTTGAATTCTTCTTCTGAAAGGTCTTGTCTCATTCTTCTCTTGGGAAGGGTGGGTCCTAAGGTGAAAGTGCACAACCTCTCGAGAGTTAAACCTAAGATCTTAGCCGTGTCCCCGGTTATGGACAATTTGAGTTTCTAGGCAAGGAATGTACGGAAGAATCTCATCAGTGTTTTCTGAATGTATTTAAAATTTGATCAACCTTGAAAAACTCATGGGAGATGTAACCATGTGATTATTCTAAAACCCATGGAGGATTTATCCATGGTGTGATTTCATAATGTCATTTAAAGGATTTCAAAATGTTTTGTTTTAAATAAAATATAGGATAAAATTGGCTTTATGCAAATTAGCCCAAGACTCCACTTGCCAAATATCATGTAGATAGTCATGCCCAAAACTGCCACCATATAAGTGTCATTTGCCAGTACATCATTGTACTCGACCTCCATTCGTGGGGCTGCATATTCAAACGTGCGGGATTTTCCGAGGAGAAGTACGTGGTAGGATCTCGAGTCTACATTCCAACATGACTGCTCGTGGCACATGAAGATGATGAAGGCTCATTGCTGATTTACTTTCCGCTGTGTTTATTCTAAGCTAGTCCATGTGACTATGCAATTTGTAAGGTTTTATTGTACCCTCTGGATCAACAATGTAGTAATTTGATACTATTGCAATGATTACTATATTTTGTAATGTGTGTGCTATCAGTGATCCCGGGAATAGCACTATACACAGGTATCTTGCCTTTATTTAAAAGGTAGGGTGCTACACTACTGCTATGGACCCATAGTCCAAGGATGAACTACTCACACATCAGTCCGGAGGCGATCATGGTGATGAAGAGTCCTCCAGGAGATGATTCCCCTCTCCGGCAGGGTGCCGGAGGCGATCTCCTGAATCCCCGATTGGCGGCGGCGGCGTCTCTGGAACTTTTTCTGTATCGTGGCTCTCGGTAATAGGGTTTTCGCGACGGAGAGTATAAGTAGACGGAAGGGCAGAGTCGGAGGAGGCACAGGGGCCCCACACCATAGGCCGGCGCGGGCCCCTCCCTGGCCGCTCCGCCCTATGGTTACGGCCCCTCGTGGCCCCACTTCGTATGCTCTTCGGTCTTCTGGAAGCTCCGTGGAAAAATAAGACCCTGGGCGTTGATTTCGTCCAATTCCGAGAATATTTCCTTTGTAGGATTTCTGAAACCAAAAACGAGCAGAAAACAAGAATCGGCTCTTCGGCATCTTGTCAATAGGTTAGTGTCGGAAAATGCATAATAATGATGTAAAGTTTGTATAAAACATGTGAGTATTGTCATAAAAGTAGCATGGAACATAAGAAATTGTAGATACGTTTGAGACGTATCAAGCATCCCCAAGCTTAGTTCCTACTCGCCCTCGAGTAGGTAAACGATAACAAGGATAATTTCTGAAGTGACATGCTATCATAATCTTGATCAATACTATTGTAAAGCATCTGAGATGAATGAAGTGATTCGAAGCAATGGTAAAGACAATGATTAAACAACTGAATCATATAGCAGAGACTTTTCATGAATAGTACTTTCAAGACAAGCATCTATAAGACTTGCACAGGAGTTAACTCATAAAGCAATAAATTCTTAGTAGAAAGCTTTGAAACAACACAAGGAAGATATAAGTTTCAGCGATTGCTTTCAACTTCAACATGTTTATCTCATGGATATATCTCATGGATATATCTCATGGATAATTGTCAACACAAAATAATATGATGAATGCAAATAATCAAATATGTAGGAATCAATGCACACAGTTGACACAAGTGTTTGCTCCTAAGATAGAAAGAAGTAGGTAAACTGACTCAACGTAAAGTAAAAGAATGGCCCTTCGCAGAGGGAAGCATGGATTACTATTTTTGTGCTAGAGCTTTTCATTTTGAAAACATAGAAACAATTTTGTCAACGGTAGTAATAATTCATATGTGTTATGCATAAGATATCCTATAAGTTGCAAGCCTCATGCATAGAGTACCAATAGTGCTCGCACCTTGTCCTAATTAGCTTGGATTTACATGGATTATCATTGCATAACATATGTTTCAACCAAGTGTCACAAAGGGGTACCTCTATGTCGCCTGTACAAAGGTCCAAGGAGATAGATCGCATTTGATTTCTCGTTTTTGATAGATCTCAACTTAGGACATCCATACCGGGACAACATAGACAACAGATAATGGTCTCCTCTTTAATGCATAAGCATTCAACAACAGATACAATTCTCATAAGAGATTGAGGATTAATGTCCAAACTGAAACTTCCACCATGATTCATGGCTTTAGTTAGCGGCCCAATGTTCTTCTCTAACAATATGCATACTCAAACCATTTGATCATGATAAATCACCCTTACTTCAGACAAGACGAACATGCATAGCAATTCACATGATATTCAACAAAGGTGTAATAGTTGATGGCGTCCCCAGAAACATGGTTACCGCTCAACAAGCAACTTATAAGAAATAAGATACATAAGTAACATATTCAATACCACAATAGTTTTTAAGGCTATTTTCCCATGAGCTATATATTGCGAAGACAAGGAATGAAGTTTTAAAGGTAGCACTCAAGTAATTTACTTTGGAATGGCAGAGACATACCATGTAGTAGGTAGGTATGGTGGACATAAATGGCATAGTTTTTGGCTCAAGGATTTGGATGCACGAGAAGAATTCCCTCTCAATACAAGGATTTGGCTAACAAGGTTGTTTGAAGCAAACTCAAGTATAAACCGGTACAACAAAACATACATAAGAACATATTGCAAGCATTATAAGACTCTACACTGTCTCCTTGTTGTTCAAACACCTTAACCAGAAAATATCTAGACTTTAGAGAGACCAATCATGCAAACCAAATTTCAACAAGCTCTATGGTAGTTCTTCATTAATAGGTGCAAAGTACATGATGCAAGAGCTTAAACATGATCTATTTGAGCACAACAATTGCCAAGTATCAAGTTGTTCAAGACAATATACCAATTACCACATGAAGCATTTTCTGTTTCCAACCATATAACAACGAACGAAGCAGTTTCAACCTTCGCCATGAACATTAAAAGTAAAGCTAAGAACACCAGTGTTCATATGAAACAACGGAGCGTGTCTCTCTCCCAAACAAAGAATGCTAGGATCCGATTTTATTCAAACAAAAACAAAAATAAAAACATACAGACGCTCCAAGTAAAGCACATAAGATGTGATGGAATAAAAATATAGTTTCACTAGAGGTGACCTGATAAGTTGTCGATGAAGAAGGGATGCCTTAGGCATCCCCAAGCTTAGATGCTTGAGTCTTCTTGAAATATGCAGGGATGAACCACGGGGGCATCCCCAAGCTTAGACTCTTCACTCTTCTTGATCATATCGTATCATCCTCCTCTCTTGATCCTTGAAAACTTCCTCCACACCAAACTCAAAACAAACTCATTAGAGGGTTAGTGCATAATCGAAAATTCACATATTCAGAGGTGACATAATCATTCTTAACACTTCAGGACATTGCACAAAGCTACTGAAAGTTAATGGAACAAAGAACATGCAATGCGAAATAAAATGCAGAATCTGTCAAAACAGAACAGTCCGTAAAGACGGATTTTTCAGGGGCACTTAACTTGCTCAGATGAAAAAGCTCAAATTGAATGAAAGTTGCGTACATATATGAGGATCACGCACTTAAATTGGCAGATTTTTCTGAGTTATTTACAGACGGGGCTACTCAATTTCGTGACAGCAAGAAATCTGTTTCTACGCAGTAATCCAATTCTAGTATCAACATTACTATCAAAGACTTTACTTGGCACAACAATGCAATAAAATAAAGATAAGGAGAGGTTGCTACAGTAGTAACAACTTCCAAGACTCAAATATAAAACAAAAGTGCAGAAGTAAAATAATGGGTTGTCTCCCATAAGCGCTTTTCTTTAATTAACGCCTTTCAGCTAGGCGCAGAAAGTGTGAATCAAGTAACATCAAGAGATGAAGCATTAACATCATAATTTGTTCTAATAATAGAATCATAAGGTAACTTCATTATCTTTCTAGGGAAGTGTTCCATACCTTTCTTGAGAGGAAATTGATACTTAATATTCCCTTCCTTCATATCAATAATAGCACCAACAGTTCGAAGAAAAGGTCTTCCCAAAATAATGGGACAAGATGCATTGCATTCAATATCCAAGACAACAAAATCAACGGGGACAAGGTTATTGTTAACCGTAATGTGAACATTATTAATCCTCCCCAAAGGTTTCTTTATAGCATTATTAGCAAGATTAACATCCAAATAACAGTTTTTCAATGGTGGCAAGTCAAGCATATCATAGATTTTCTTAGGCATAACAGAAATACTTGCACCAAGATCACATAAAGCATTACAATCAAAATCATTGACCTTCATCTTAATGATGGGTTCCCAACCATCTTCCAACTTCCTAGGAATAGAAGTTTCAAGTTTTAATTTATCCTCTCTAGCTTTTATGAGAGCATTTGTAATATGTTTTGTAAAGGCCAAATTTATAGCACTAGCATTAGGACTTCTAGCAAGTTTTTGTAAGAACTTAATAACTTAAGAGATATGACAATCATCAAAATCTAAACCATTATGATATACAGAAATGGGATCATTGTCCCCAATATTTTGAAAAATTTAAGCAGTTTTATCAGTTTCAGCAGTTTCAGCAGTTTCAGGCAATTTTGCACGCTTTGCACTAGGAGTAGAAACATTGCCAACACCAATTATTTTACCATTGATAGTAGGAGGTTTAGCAACATGTGAAGCATCAACATTACTAGTGGTGGTAATAGTCCAAACTTTAGCTACATTGTTCTTTTTAGCTAGTTTTTCTTCTTTTTCCCACCTAGCATGCAATTCAGCCATCAATCTAATATTTTCATTAATTCGAATTTGGATGGCGTTTGCTGTAGCAAATGACTTAATATCTATATCTTATTTAGGCATAACTTTCAATTTTAAAAGATCAACATCAGAGGCAAGACTATCAACCTTAGAAGCAAGAATATCAATTTTACCAAGCTTTTCTTCAACAGATTTGTTAAAAGCAGTTTGTGTACTAATAAATTCTTTAAGCATGGCTTCAAAACCAGGGGATTCACTCCTATTATTGTTATAATAATTACCATAAGAATTACCATAACCATTACCATTATTAGAAGGGTATGGCCTATAGTTGTTACCAGAATTATTCCTATAAGCATTGTTGTTGAAATTATTATTTTTAATGAAGTTCACATCAACATGCTCTTCTTGAGCAACCAATGAAGCTAAAGGAACACTATTAGGATCAACATTAGATCTACCATTCACAAACATAGACATAATAGCATCAATCTTATCACTCAAGGAGGAGGTTTCTTCAACATAATTTACCTTCTTAACTTGTGGAGCCCTTTCAGTGTGCCATTCAGAGTAATTGATCATCATATCATCAAGAAGCTTTGTTGAGGCGCCTAAGGTGATGGACATAAAAGTACCTCCAACAGCTGAATCCAATAGGTTCCGCGAAGAAAAATTCAATCCTGCATAGAAGGTTTGGATGATCATCCAAGTAGTTAGTCCATGGGTACGACAGTTCTTCACTAAAGATTTCATTCTTTCCCATGCTTGGGCAACATGTTCATTATCCAATTGCTTAAAGTTCATTATGCTACTTCTCAAAGATATAATTTTAGCGGGAGGATAATATCTACCAATGAAAGCATCTTTACATTTAGTCCATGAATCAATACTATTCTTAGGCAAAGATAGCAACCAATCTTTAGCTCTTCCTCTTAAGGAGAAAGGAAACAATTTCAATTTTATAATGTCACCATCTACATTCTTATACTTTTGCATTTCACAAAGTTCAACAAAATTATTAAGATGGGCAGCAGCATCATCAGAACTAACACCAGAAAATTGCTCTCTCATAACAAAATTTAGTAAAGCAGGTTTAATTTCATAAAATTCTGCTGTAGCAGCGAGTGGAGCAATAGGTGTGCATAGGAAATCATTATTATTTGTGCTAGTGAAGTCACACAACTTAGTATTCTCAGGAGTACCCATTTTAGCAGTAGTAAATAAAGCAAACTAAATAAAGTAAATGCAAGTAACTAATTTTTTTGTATTTTTAATATAGAGAACGCAAACAAGACAGTAAATAAAGTAAATCTAGTAACTATTTTTTTTGTGTTTTTGATATAAAGAACGAACAAAGCAGTAAATAAAATAAAGTAAATCAAGACAAAAACAAAGTAAAGAGATTGGATGTGGGAGACTCCCCTTGCAGCGTGTCTTGATCTCCCCGGAAACGGCGCCAGAAAAATTCTTGCTGACGTGTAGTTGACACATGTCTGTTGGGAACCCCAAGAGGAAGGTGTGATGCGTACAGCAGCAAATTTTCCCTCAGTAAGAAACCAAGGTTATCGAACCAGTAGGAGTCAAGGGCCACGTGAAGGTTGTTGGTGACAGAGTGTAGTGCGGCGCAACACGAGGGATTCCGGCGCCAACGTGGAACCTGCACAACACAATCACAATACTTTGCCCCAACTTAACAGTGAGGTTGTCAATCTCACCGGCTTGCTGTAAACAAAGGATTAAACGTATGGTGTGGAAAATGATGTTTGTTTGCGAAGAACAGTAGAGAACAGAGTTTGCAGTAGATTGTATTTCAGATGTAAAAGAATGGACCGCGGTCCACAGTTCACTAGTGGTGTCTCTCCAATAAGATAAATAGCATGTTGGATGAACAAATTACAGTTGGGTAATTGACAAATAGAGAGGGCATAACAATGCACATACATATCACGATGACTACTATGAGATTTAATCAGGGCATTACGACAAAGTACATAGACCGCTATCCAAGCATGCATCTATGCCTAAAAAGTCCACCTTCGAGTTAGCATCCGCACCCCTTCCAGTATTAAGTTGCAAACAACGGACAATTGCATTAAGTATGGTGCGTAATGTAATCAACACAAATATCCTTAGACAAAGCATTGATGTTTTATCCCTAGTGGCAACAAGCACATCCACAACCTTAGAACTTTCGTCACTCGTCCCGCATTCAATGGAGGCATGAACCCACTATCGAGCATAAATACTCCCTCTTGGAGTTACAAGTATCAACTTGGCCAGAGCCTCTAATAGCAACAGAGAGCATGCAAGAACATAAACAACACATATATGATAGATTGATAATCAACTTGACATAGTATTCCATATTCATCGGATCCCAACAAACAAAACATGTAGCATTACAAATAGATGATCTTGATCATGATAGGCAGCTCACAAGATCTAACATGATAGCACAAGAGGAGAAGACAACCATCTAGCTACTGCTATGGACCCATAGTCCAAGGATGAACTACTCACACATTAGTCCGGAGGCGATCATGGTGATGATGAGTCCTCCGGGAGATGATTCCCCTCTCCGGCAGGGTGCCGGAGGTGATCTCCTGAATCCCCCGAGATGGGATTGGCGGCGGCGGCGTCTCTGGAACTTTTTCCGTATCGTGGCTCTCGGTAATAGGGTTTTCGCAACGGAGAGTATAAGTAGGCGGAAGGGCAGAGTCGGAGGAGGCACAAGGGCCCCACACCATAGGCCGGCGTGGGCCCCTCCCTGGCCGCGCCGCCCTATGGTTACGGCCCCTCGTGGCCCCACTTCGTATGCTCTTCGGTCTTCTGGAAGCTCCGTGGAAAAATAAGACCCTAGGCGTTGATTTCGTCCAATTCCGAGAATATTTCCTTTGTAGGATTTCTGAAACCAAAAACAGCAGAAAACAGCAACTGGCTCTTCGGCATCTTGTCAATAGGTTAGTGTCGGAAAATGCATAATAATGATGTAAAGTGTGTATAAAACATGTGAGTATTGTCATAAAAGTAGCATGGAACATAAGAAATTGTAGATACGTTTGAGACGTATCATACGACACCAAGCAAGCCTCAAGGATGGACTTCTTCAAGGGTTTTCAAGGAAACCTAGGGTTACAAGTTCATTGGTGGAATCAGGAGGCAATTCGAATTCCTTTGATAAAAGGGTAGATCTAGCCCTTCTCCTCGGATTCCCCAATGGGGGTGTTCATTCGTTAGCTAGAGAGGGAAATACACCATGCTTAAGCTCTAGAGTAATGGAGATAGTGAGAGAGGAAAAACGAGCGTCCACCTTGGGGAACAAAGGGTGCTTATTTATAGGTTCCCCAGGTTTCTAGCTGTTGTTGTTTCGCGGGCGCCAAAATCTCCAGGGGGGGGGGGTCTCGAGGAAGAAAGCCTTCCGGATGACATGAACTTTTGCCTGGACGGAAACTCTGAAGTTTCTGGTCTAGTATTTCCGCCCCAATCTCTGCCACAACAACTTCTAGCGATGAAACTTCGAAGGTTCAAGGGACCAAAGATTTAGGTCATAAATTCTAACCGTAATTTCCACCCCCCGCCATTGTATCCTTACATAGTGTTGAGCTCTCAACTACGATTAGTTCGAGTGAGAGACCATGAGCTTGCTAGTCTTGGAGGGTGATCTCCTGGTTGGCTTGATGGTTGGTGCTCTGATGACCTCTTTGTGGAAGATGTGAATAGGCATGGGATTCTCCTTCGTGTAGCTTGTGAAGCTTGCCATCTCCGGAGTGGAGGAGAATCTATCCATAAGAAAAGGGACTTTGTCTTTCGTGACATGAAAAGGTGCATGCACTATGTGCCCAATTGGTTGCTCGCAATGGCCTTTCTCGCATGACTTGGGCCAAAAAACGGTCGTTTGGTAGCCCACAAGAAAAAAGATTCCCTATGCAGCACGGTTCTCAAAGCAGCCTAGATGCAGGGAAAACATGGTCCGGCGAGAACACTCGATTCTATCGTTTTTCTGTGGCCATACGCTGGCGAGCGCGAGGGGGGGGGGACGTTGCAGATGTCGGGAAGAGTGGGAGACGCCACAACGCCTCGAGAAGGCGCGTCATAATTCCCCTCACCGCCCACTCTCCCCTCTCACTCTCAACCGTTCTCACTCGCCCTCTCCTCTCGCCACCAGCGGTTGTACTGCCACCGGTAGATCGAAGACCACCACGACGCCATCTTGGTCGTCGCGTACATGGAACCCTTCTTCTCCGGTTCAAGCTCTGCTCGGCAAGGACATCCATGGCGGTAAGACCCTAATCAAAGCTTTTAGGATTCATTGTTCATAGATCTGTGGTTCTACGGTGTTTGATGTAGGGTTATTTTGCGCATGCATCCTAGATCTGGTCCCTTTGTGGTTATACTTGGCTCTAATTTATTTTCTAGCTACATTCTAGCTTCTAATCGGTAGATCGGTGGTCTTTGACCTGGTTTTGGCAACAATGATCCAGCCGTTAAGGATAGATCTAGGTTTTAGGTTCACATTTTGTCATATCGAGGTTTTATTGTTCATGCCGATGCTTACACGGTAGCGCTAAGCCACTAGATAGATGCTTTTTCAAAACCTAGTGCCATGATCGAAGTCTGTTGTTTGATAATGCATTAGGTTCTGATCAAACATCTCATTCACTTGCTAGTGCTACATTTTATGAGGCCTGACTGTATCCTAGTCTGTTCAGAACTGAGGCGAATATGAACTACATGACCTCAAGAATAAGGTAGCTATGTTGAAGAATGTATAGATATAACGCAAGCACAATGTTGAGGTCTAGGAAGGAAGAGTGGGAGGGATAAGGAGAGGCATTGAGGGAAGAGATTGAGGGAAGAGATTGAGGGTCTTAAGAAGGACAAGAGAAAGTTAGAGTATGTGATGTTTGATCTCCTAAAACACGGCTTTTTAAACAAGGATAAGCTTGAGAGTAGGGCAATTTGTGATGAGTGATGAAAGATACAGTGGCATGTAATGTTGAATAATTTTGATTTGTATGAACTATGAAATTATGTTTCTGTGAGATCTGTTGTATGATGCCATGATGCCATGATCTACCGCGATCTATTTTGGGCCAATGATATAATGTGTCAACAATATGACACCACAATTGATGCTATCCAACCTCGTACAAATTAACCAGGAAGACAACTCCATGTGCCTTGTACTTGGTTGAATAGCATCAATCGTGGTGTTCAATGATTTGAGGCCTTATATGTTTGCTTCCATCATGCTTTGAATGTTATTTCTGCTATGTCCAATGATTGTTCTGTGGCATAATGCAAGGCAAGGGGATGCCCATAAACCTAATCCTATGTGCAATAAAGATTGCTTATACACTAGACTTGGTTTGTGGGCAGTCTCTTTGCCTTGAGTGTTCATTTATATGAGGCCTTCATTGTCATGTTCTTGCCAATGATTGAAATGTAACCACATGCTTACAGTTTATCATATGTGAACCTTGCTCACAATTTATCATCCGACGCATGTGTGCACATTCAAATTGCTGCTTCTCTTTTCAGTGCTCGAATATGATGATGGGTGGACCGGCCAGCGTCTTTGTTGAGGGTTGTTTGAAGGAAGCTGGAGAGGGAAGCTCTGCCAAGAGGCATAGGGGGAGGCCTTGATACGTTGCAAACATATCTATAATTTTTGATGCTCCATGCTTGTTTTAAACCAAATTATATATGATTTGCTTACAGTTTGTTGCACTTTTATACATTTTCCGGCACTAACCTATTAACAAGATGCCATAGTGCTAGTTCCCTGTTTTCTGTTGTTTAGTATTTCAGAAAAGTTGTACATGAAATATTCTTGGAATTGGACGAAACAAAAGCCGAAGTTAATATTTTACCGTAACGAAGATAGAGTCCAGAGGGGGGGACGAAGAGGAGCCACAGGGCGGCCAGACCATGCCTTGGCGCGGCTAGGCCTGGGCCCGCACCAAGGGGTGGTGTGGGCCACCCTAGCCTCCACCGACCTCTCCCTTCCGCCTATGTATTCACGATCTCGGGGAAAACCTAAAGACCCGAGCCTCCATCCACGAAAAGTTCTGTCACGGCCGCCATCGCAGACCCTAGCTTGGGAGGGTTTTGAAGCTCTTCCCGGCACCCTGCCGGAGGGGGAGATCATCACCGGAGGCCTCTACATCACCATGCCCTCCTCCAAAGTGATGCGTGAGTACTTCATCCCTGGAATATGGGTCCATAGCAGTAGCTAGATGGCTGCCTCATATTTAGATCTTGTGAGCTACCTATCATGATCAAGATCATCTTTATGTATTGCTACATGTTGTGTTTGCTGGGATCGATGAATATTTAATACTATGTTGAGATCGATTATATATACTTGTCATATGTTATTTATGATCTTGCATGCTCTCCGTTGCTAGTAGATGCTCTGGCCAAGTAAATGCTTGTGACTCCAAGAGGGAGTATTTATGCTCGATAGTAGGTTCATGCCTCTAGTTTTCTGGAAGAGTGAGAGTAACTTCTAAGATCGTAGATGTGCTATTGCTACTAGGGAGAAAATAACAATATTTTATCCAAGGGTAATTCTATTGTTTACTTTACACACATTGCTTAATGCGATAATCCGTTGCTTGCAACTTAATACTGGAAGGGGTTCAGACGATAATCGGAAGGTGGATTATTAGTCATAGACGCAGTTGGATTACGGTCTATGTATTATGTTGTAATGCCCAAACGAATCTCATAGTAATCATCTTGTCATGTATGGTATTTATTCTGTCAATTGCCTAGCTGTAATTTGTTCACGCAACATGTTATTTATGGAGAGACACCTCTAGTGAACTGTGGACCCCGATCCTTTCTTTTACACTGATAAATTCATGTACTGCAATCCCGTTCTGTTACTTTCTGCAAGCACTGTTCTCATTAATTCCACTGCAAACAATCATCATCTTTCCACACGATACGTTTAATCCTTTGTGTTCAGCAAAACCGGTGAGATTGACAACATCACTGTAAGTTGGGGCAAAGTATGTTGGTTGCGTTGTGTGCAGGTTCCACGTTGTTGCTGACGCTGGTAGTGTGCCCTGCCAATAGTCAGCTAGCAACACCTTCAGATGTCACGCCTTTCTCCTACTGGTCGATTAAACCTTGGTTTCTTACTGACTGAAAACTTGCTTCTATGCTCATCATACCTTCCTCTTGGGGTTCCCCAACGGTGTGAAATCTACGCTACGTCAAGCACCATCAGGCCTGTGAAGGTTGGGCACTTCCATGACGATGTCGGACCAACCCATTTTGCCAAAGTGGTATTATCTCTGCGGTTGGAAATGCTCCCAATTCCCACATGCTTCCATCCCTACCTTGGCACCGTCCCTAAGACGATTATCCTAAAGATGAACACCGGCTACTCCTGAATGGTGAAGTCGAGGGACGTCAAAGGTATTGTATGCCTGGATCAGGGCTAGCTCGGATTTGCCATTGCCCATCAGGTCAAGATCAGCTACTTCTTGACCTTCAAGGTGCTCGGGGGCGACGTCTTTAAGGTCACCATCTTCGACTACACCATAACAGAGGTGGTCCAGAGGTGCCCGCAGCATGATCCAGCCCTTGCCATGATCGACGAGTGAAGACTGTGCATGTTTTATGTCTCATACTATGTTTAATTCAGTGATGAACTATGTTTAATATGTGTTGAACAATGTGTGCTATGTGGTAGTGAACAATGTCTGCTATGTTGTGCTGAAGAATGTCTGCTATGTTGATGCTGAAAAGGGGTGGTATCCTCACCATTTGGGAAAGAGTTTATCACATTCCTCGTTCTGCACATAACCAAACACGGTGGTATGTTTCTTCCAAGCGCAAAACAACCTACAAATCGAACTGCCTCTCGTTTCTCCCCTCGAGCCCAAATAAAATTGCTAGCATCCAAACATAGTGACAAAGCTGACCCAAGCCTCGTTTTTACTCATAGAGTGTTGGGCCAAGTTGCACGCGAGGGGAACAAACTAAGAAAACAAATGCGAGCAACCAATCATGGCCTATATCTTGGGCTTTTGGTATGCATCGATGTTGAAAAGGAACCCCAACCAATTGAATGACTAGATCGACTGATGACTCGTTGCTCCCCACATTCTTCCTACCCACATGCACTCGCTCTTCGCTCTTTACTTCTTTTTCCTAACACACAAAATCACGATCTCCTCTGTGATGCTCCTCCCTGTCTTGTTGGAACTATTCCTCTAGCTGGTTGGAAGTTCACAACGATGGATGACCTCATGGCTCGGGATCGAGGTCGAATTCAAAGCCGAGCAAATTTTGGTTGACTCTCTCAATTGCCGCTTACACTAACTACATTCTTAACATAATTACGTTTCTACGTTGACCGATCATGTTTTCAACGTATTAGTTTCAACAGAAAAAAAAGCTACACAACGCCAAACACCTAGACCGCAATGTCAGGGTCTTCACGGATGAACAGCTCCAGATAGCATAGGGCCTGACACGCAACATATGTCAATTTTTTTAATTATGCTAGATGTGCTATTCAGTCACCAGTGTCAGAACGAGTTTGACATGACTGATGCATGTATGAATCACGGGTGTAGGTGTGTCGCAGCATAGCTGCGTCAGTGGGGACTACCGTATGGCAAGGAAATTCCAAAGACAAACAGAGCTGAAATACAAAACATATACGCCACCAAATACGCTGAAGGTCACCCATCTTGGAGCAAACGGAAGTCAGGGCAAATGAGCCCGAGATCAGTTTTGCATTTCTTTCCACATTTACTGATTATGGAATCTTCAATGTTGTACACGTTCTTTCCACATGTTGGAACCTCCTTTTCTTTTTTGCCGCATAAACATAACTTTTTATGCAGCATAGATGTTTTGAAATGTTGCAAAGTTTTTTTTTCCCCTTGTTTTGACTTGTACCAAAAAAATGTTAAAGAGAAATGAGAGGGAAAGGGGATGCTGCAACGGACGGACGACACATATCACGATTTAGCCAGATCAGACGGCAGAAAGGTGGCAGATATTATGCCTTTCACTGGCACAATGTAATTTCAGTAAATCCTGTTCCTGTCGGCAACCAATGTTGTAGCATCACATGCTTCAGAAATGATCAAATGAATACCACTAACGCCAGAAATAGTGAACTCAGAGTACATGGTACGTCTAATAATGGTAAGTTTTCCAACGATTTATGCTGAAGCACAGAGTTTGCAGTTACGCATGGAATAGTTCACATGCAGCAATGTTGACGAGGCTACATATTCTGAACATGGTCACCGGATGGAAAACATAACTGCAGAGCCCCACCGTATTTTTGTGAAACAAGTAACGACTGAACATCTAACATATCAGTTTTTGTTTTCAGTAGATTCCGCTGAAGCGGAGGCTGTTGAGTTGGCTGCAAGGTCCTCCCTGGCGCATTGCGATACATATGGCTTCAACTGCAGTTATTTAGACAAGGATCTGATTAGTTACAGGTTACAGTACACCGTGAGGGAAGATGATTCCCTCAGCTAAATCACATATGGGATTTTCGCGCGCTATACACGCAATACCGTCCACTTTCAGCTCCTCTACCTTGGCCTAGGTTAAACAATCTAATGCTACTAGATTTGGAACATTTAATCCAATGCTGAGAGATTTTCGCACAATACATGTGATATCGTCTACTTTCAGTTCCTCTACCTTGGCCTGGGTTAAACAATCCAATGCTACTATTTTTTCCTTGGCAATATCTGTCCTACGTTTTTTCGATGAGTGAGGATCTGGGATTTTTTTCTTCGAAATACAATACTTGAAAAGAAAAGTTTGAGCAATGCTTGAAAAGGACGTGTTGGGGCTAAGGCATGCTGCATATAAACCAGAATTATCACCAATGATACGATATTTATACCGGTGTGAATACAGATTAGCACACAGATCCCCATGTATTTTTGTTGGTGAGATATGAGGAAAGGCAGCACCCATGTGCTCCTATGTATTTTGGTTGGTGAGATACGAGGAAGGGCAGCACCCATGTGCTCCTATGTATTTTCCTTGCTAACTACCTTTATCTAGTATAGTGCTCTGCATTCCGAGCAAAAGAGTTAACATTCCAATATTCCAAGAAGTTACCAGAAATTTGAGATTCTTAAATGCATAGGCAACTTTGGGACTTAATTTAAATTCAGCGTAAAACGGTGAAAAATGAAACAAAAAAGTACAAAGTCACCTTGAAATCAGTCAAGTCAGGGACCACAAATCTTGGTAACTTGGCGTCCACCATCACATACCCACCTGCAAAATTACATCAATATTTTGAAAATGATGTTAAAAAGTACAAGTGGAATTCTTCAGTCTTGAAAGCCATCGAAAAACTAGAAATTCACAGTAACAGCCACGCTCTTACCCACTTAGTGCAATAATCATATCCTAGATGAAAGTGGTTGCATATTTACTTGAACCAAGCAACATGAAGAATACTACACAGAGGGACTCGATCCTTCCGTACAAGTATGTAACACATAATCAAACTAACCTATTGCACAAAAATATATAAATAGTTTATTGTTCAAACAAGCATGGCGTGTCAGTAGATGAAAATTTCACATCCACATAAGAGTACTAGAGACAATGAGCCGATCACAAGATACGTGAAGCTTTCAGACTTGGATCAAACTCGTAAATATAATTATTGGATCTAATGGGCAAGGTACATATATGTTTCCTCCTTTGGACAAAGTTCAGATGAGGATTTATCTGCAAGGATTTCTTTCTACATATATGTTTCCTCCTTTGGACAAAAATCTTAATGGATAGTATCATTTCTTGACTTTGTTTCACTGAAGATGGTGCTAAGTTTTGGCTGACATCAATACAATGATCTCATCTGAACATGTACATACTACTGCCAAGTACCAGAATCTATCCAGGTTCAAAGTTCAGCTAAATATCCACCAGTATTTTAATTCTTTGCATTTGCCTGCATGTGAATTTCACAATCACCTAGCAATACAGCATTACTAGACCTTAGATGGATGCATACATACATTTCTTCCTGCAAGGATTTATCTCTATGCTTGTATATCCTTGGTGGTAATGGTAATCTGTCTACTCCTACCCCGCCTCCTTGAGAAGTAACTTGCTGACAGGTGGGGCTATCTCTACATGACTTCCACCATCTTGTTTTAGGACATGGAAAATAAGTCGCGTGGTTATTTAAACTGTTTTTCCATTTATAATTTGCCTTGTTTTTCCTAATCCTAACTTGAAGTCATTTTTTCTGACCATTTATTTGTACAGAGACAGATGTGTATATTTTTGTATGTTTCCCAAAGAAGTATCTATATTCTTTTTCCGTGAAGATGTTCTTCTAGCAGTATGCATGAACGGTAACTGAACATACCTACTAGTTGCCACATATCCGGTGCTAATACTCGTTCCCATGAACCTCACAAATGGCTATAGACTGCATAGAAGATTGAAATGTGCTGCACCTTTTCCACTCACTAAACCATGGTATCATCCTATTTTGATGCAATTGAAAGCACCTCAACTGTCAAGTAAGGAATCACTCGGTTCACACACTGTTGCACGGTTTGCTCACAACGACACTCAATCTTTGGCATTTGATCTCCGACGTATGATAAGGAAACTAGGGCGGCAATAGGCAGCACTGAGCAACTAATGTTTCAACCAATTAGATCCGCAGTGTCAGATTATTGTAACTACATCTGGTTCAAAATCTTCTATCTACACTTACCAAACCCAACAGATGTTGTATGTAAAATACACATGAACCAGAAGGTGATAACAAAAATGCAGCCTCGAACAGCGGGCACGAGATACAGATAAGAACTACTAGGCTCAGATCAGGACTGGTGTCACCTTTGCGAGTGTGGAACCCGGTGGGCTTGCAGTTCTTGCCCTTGTAGTAGTCCCGGGGCGCCCTCTTGGAGGAGAGGATGTTGAGCGAGGACGTCCGCTTCCGCCGCATCGACCTCCCGATCGAGCCCAGTATCAGCCCCAGCGGCATCTTCCTCCTCTAACACAGCCCTCCCTGCTGGTTCCTGCGAATCCCAACGGAAGAGTGAAGAGGCCGGAGGGGAGGAGAGGAGACGGCGATGTGAAGGGCATACCGGTGGAGCGGAGGCGGAGGCGACGACGGGGGAAAGTGCGGTAGGGTTTCGGGGGAAAGTCGGAGCCCTTCTCTCCGGCGGCGGCGCGCGAGAGAAATGGGATTTCCTTTGGCACGAGACGGCCGTCCTGAGCCGTCTGTCGCTCAACGTACGGTCGAGATCGCGTGAGGGCCAACTGACACGTGGGCCCAAACCCTACCGCGGCACAGCTCTACTGCACTGCAGCTCCAAGAGGCCCAAATCGCGAACCATTTCGCTTCGCCGCTTAAACCCTAAACCCAAGCCCAAACCCAGAGCTGAAGCCAAACCCCTCTCTCCTCCTCGCCGCGCGCCACCATGTCGATGGCGGTGGCCTCGCTCCGCTTCCTCGCGCGCCGCCGGCACCACCTCCGGCTCACCGGGGTCCCCGGCGCGCGCGCCGCATTCCTCTCCGACGCGGCCGAGGACCTCCCGCGGGCGGGCCCGCCGCCGCCGCCGGGGCGGAAGGTGCTGGAGAGCTTCCGCGAGGAGTTCGAGATCGGGGGCCGCCTCATTGCCTTCGAGACCGGCAAGGTGGCGCGCTTCGCCAACGGCTCCGTCGTCATCTCCATGGAGGACACCAACGTCCTCGCCACCGTCGCCGCCGCCAAGTCCTCCGACCCTGTCCGGGACTTCCTCCCTCTAACAGTAAGACCATTCCCTGTCCTGGTTTGTTGTTATTAGGTGTATTTGAGAGGCTGTTAAATTCTACAGGAGACCGCCAAACTCATTAACCCCTCCAGCATTTTTGCTGATTTGGTTCACAAGGGCTTTTTGGTTCCAGTACCATTGGTCATTATGCTGTTCATTTGTGCCAATGACCAATTTGGTATTTCAGTAAGAGATTATTCAGATTAACCCTGATATCATGCTTGATTTTGTCTGCTGGTAAGAAAGCATCATCATATTAACCTGTACTAAATTTTGATAGAGCAACACCACAGGTCCTTACACTTCTCCGGTACAGTGAATTATTCTACAGTTCTCGAGTTTAGCATACTTGATCGCCCTGGACTAGTTAAAAGACCCATTGTTTACTCTACTTTTTATCTTGCAAATGTAAGTTATTAGGGATTTGCTAAACCCAGAAGGAAGAACTGAATATGTCTGTCTTCACATTTTTCGACGCTACACTATACATCTGCTGTGTGCACCTTTTTAGGACCATTTCGGTGCTTCTTTCCCCTGATGAACATCTTGGTTATCGTTTTTGGCTGTAGGTTGATTACCAAGAAAAGCAGTTCGCTCAAGGTGTTATTCCCACAACATATATGCGCAGGGAAGGTGCCCCTAAGGAAAGGGAACTTCTGTGTGGGCGCATAATCGATAGACCAATACGCCCATTGTTTCCTCGTGGCTTTTACCATGATGTCCAGGTGATCTTTCTATCTTAATATTCTACTCTTCAAATTCACAAAGTTTGCACAAGGATTATCACTCACTGGTGGAGTTGCGTTCTGCTTTTCTAGATCACGGTAAATGTTCTTTCATCAGACGGAAAGCAGGACCCCGATGTTATGGCTGCAAATGCATCTTCAGCTGCACTTATGCTATCTGATGTACCTTGGAATGGGCCAATTGGAGTAATACGTGTTGGCAGAATTGATGGGAATTTTGTGTTGAACCCAACAGTGGACGAGGTAAGTACTACCACATGTAATAATGTGATATATCCTCCACCATGCATGAATAGTATCATACAGTATATCCCAGGAACATTTGTTTGCTCACGTTGCTCATTCCATTTGTGTAATTTGTACCATAACTAACTACGTCAGTTATAGAATTCTATGAATTCCTCCAGTTTACTCATTTTTTTGTATACTTCACCTGTTACCTGCAGTTAGGGTTGAGTGATCTCAACCTAGTTTATGCATGTTCACGGGATAAAACATTAATGATCGATGTACAAGCTCGTGAGATAACTGAAAGGGATCTTCAGGCAGGAATGAAGCTTGCACACTCTGAGGTATTATTCCTTTTTAATTTATGTTTGATACATTGTAATTGTGTTCTCATGCACTTGATTATGATTATCAGGCAGTTAAGTGTATCGACCCTCAAATTAGATTGGCTAAGCGAGCTGGCAAAGAGAAAAAGGAATACAAGCTTTCGATGATTTCAGATGAATCCTACGAGAAAATAAGAACATTATCAGAGGCACCAATTGAGGAAGTCTTCACAGATAAAACCTATGGCAAGGTGTGTAATGTATTCGATTTTGATCGATGCTCTTCCTTTCTAGTTATTGCCTTATTGGAGTCGAATTTGGAAATTTCTGGTTCTGACTCTTGTAAAGACTTCTGCCCCCACTCTAAATATAAGTTGCCCTGGGATCTGTGTGGTGATTTCTCTTGAATATTGCTTTCTCTCCTTTCTGCTAGTATGTTATGATAAACTATGCTCAGGGTTTGCTTTTTAAACCATGAAGAGTCAAAGTCAAACATCTACATTTCTTTTTGAATCACTATTGAAGCAACATCTCCTGTTCTTTTTTTTTCCGCTTAGATGTTTTCATTTGTTGCAGTTTGAGCGTGGAGAAGCCTTGCAGAACATCACAGAATCTGTAAAAGCAAAGCTTGAAGAAGAATGTGACGAGGAAAGCTTGAAGTTTCTTCCGAAGGCAGTTGACACTGTGAGAAAGCAGGTAGAGCACATCGATCTCATTTGACACACTGAAACTCAGAACACTATGGAACATGTTTAATGCAAGAACATATATGTAACAGAAATATCAGAGCACATTGCTCTCTTAATAGTGAATCCTCGACATTTGGAAAAGTTGTAGCTTATGTGTCCCAAATGCATTAGCAATTGGACCAGAACCCTGTTTTCTTCCATGTGCATGAATAAATGAAAGCTCCGGTCCCCATGCATTCTCCTGACCTGTTCTCTTTATCTTCTAATATGTCTGAATTCAAGATAATTTATAGATTCCAGTAGTACATGAAAATCTCTGAGAACCTAGGTAAACTATACTGAGGTATTGGGCTGCTAACTTCTAAAATGAGATGAAAATTCCAAGACCTATAGCTGCCATCTACCCTTGGCATAACCTGATAACACTTCATTCAGTGCTATTTTATTGTAGAATCACTTATATTATTTCAGTTCATAATGAGTTGTGCCCTGCAGGTCATACGCAATAGAATAATTAAGGAAGGTCTTAGAGTCGATGGTAGGCAACTTAATGAGGTGCGGCCATTGTTCTGCGAATCCAGCACATATCCAATATTGCATGGTTCTGCACTGTTTTCACGTGGAGATACTCAGGTTCTCTCTCTCTCTCTCTCTCTCTCTCTCTCTCTCTCTCTCTCTCTCTCAACACACACACATGCCCGCACACGCCTGCGCACGCGTGTCAAACATGCGAACATGCATACTCAGTTACACTGCACAGCCCACTGCAAATGGTTACTGCTTATATGGAATGAAGTTTTAACATATACACAATATGAAGTAACCTGATCCTCTCTTATAGGTTTTATGTACAGTTACCCTTGGTGCTCCTGGTGATGCTCAGCGATTGGATTCAATTGTTGGCCCTCCAACAAAGCGTTTCATGCTTCATTACAGCTTTCCACCATTTTCGATAAATGAAGTTGCCAAACGTGGGGGTTTGAATCGCCGTGAAGTTGGCCATGGTACATATTTTTCCTTGTACGTGCAGAGCTGCAGATTATAGAATTTGCTTATCCTGCAGTCTAAGCTGAAGAGATATGTGCAATACCATGTTTTAGTTTGTATCAGATATGATTAGGTTAGATTACAGAGCTTAGGGAACTTGGCAAACTGTGATTAAAGCGTAGCCTTATTGTTTGCTGCAATATTTAGGTTCCTTATCCCTGATTGTGTTTTCCTTGTTTCTTCTTCATTCAACTTGATTAATTTCAGTCTTAGTTTACAGTGAAATTGTGATGAGGCAAAATAAATACTCCCTCCGGTTCATATTAATTGACTCTAATATGGATGTATCTAGACATATTTTAGTTCTAGATACATCTATATTGAAGTCAATTAATATGAATTGGAGGGAGTACCACCGATTCAGCTACGTGTTTTGTACACTGTGCAGGCACTCTTGCCGAGAAAGCCTTACTTGCTGTGCTTCCTCCGGAAGATGACTTCCCATATACTGTTCGGATAAATTCAGAAGTCATGGCCTCTGATGGTTCAACATCAATGGCATCAGTATGTGGAGGTACACATCTTTATTTCTAGTGCTACTATTATACTCCCTCCTTCCATACATAGATATCTCAGTTTTGTCTAAATTTGGATGTATATCTATACACTAAGGGCTCTTTTGATTCATAGGAATAGTGTAGGAATTGTATAGGATTTAGATCCTATGAGATATTTTCCTACGCTAGTTGTTTGATCCATATGAATATATCCTATAGGAAATAATCATATGGGCCTGTAGTGCAAATTCTATGGGGAAAAACATGAGGTCATGCCTCATGAAAATTTCCTTTGACACAATCAAAGAGAGCTCATCTTCCTATAGGATTCAACTAGGCATGACATAGCAATCCTATGTTTTTCCTATCCCTATGATTTTCCTATCCTATGAATCAAAGGAGCCCTAAATATTGTCTACATACATCCAATTTTTGACAAATCTAAGACATCTATTTATGAGGCAGTACTTATAAAGGAACTCTGCTCTTTTATTTATGGCTTAGAGCCTTGCAGATGGTGTTTTATTTGAACTAAATTTCGTTTATCTGCATGTCAATGTTCTGCAGCTTTTAGCTGGTCGATCTTCACCAGTAGTTTGACAGTAGAATGTCATTCACTTGCAAAAGCCTTAGTTTGCAAGAACATGTCCTGCACTTCCATGTAAAATGGATCAAGGGTCTATACTTTGGTCTGTAACAAACCCAACCCAAGCCATTCACAGTTGCCTTTCAATCAAGGGGAGTTGGTGAATCAGGGATGGGTCCCCCTCCCTCCCCTCCTTCCTCTCTATAGAAACCCAAGTACAAAGCCTGCACAACCAGTCCGGTTAGCAAGCAAGTGCTGACATGAGCCTGGCCTGGCAGCTCGGCATACTGGTGATTCTGAAGTAGAGAGACACTGCAAGGCAGCAGGTGCGCACGCTGCAGTCGCCGGGCGTGTTAGTGACCATGGCAACAAGGACAGGCGTGGGTGCCTCCATGTGGTCAGAGGAAACGGGTGGCGCGGAACAACATCAGCATGTTATACAACTGGTAACTTAATGGAGGGTATTGCAACACATTGGATGCATCTCAGGTGTCTGGTAGAGCGTGTGCATGGTGTGATTTTCATATAGGTGTGTTGGAACTTGGAAGGAGTTAGATTGAAGGGACATTTCTTGAGCAAAATGAACTTCACGAATTTGGAAAGGAACAGGAAGAAACAGTCTTAAGTTAAATTCGATGAATTTGTAAGAATATAAGTTGCCGCGGTCTGTGGCAACGCAAGGGCTGCATGGCATATGTTAACATTTCCAAGAGACCTCAAAATAACTTGTATATTATATGTATTAAGTTCAATAGTTTTCTAGGTTCCTATTAATCTCGATAAAAAATGTCTTTCAAGCGTCGTTGTTATGTCCTTGAACTGCTCACAAGTAATTACTATTTTGTGGACTTCTACTTTTCACGTGTTTCTAAATGGTGACTGACAGGAAGCATGGCTTTAATGGACGCTGGGATACCTGTAAGGGAACATGTTGCTGGTGTTTCAGTTGGTCTCGTCAGTGAATCCGACCCAGCGACTGGAGATATTTCGAACTACCGTATATTAACAGATATTTTAGTAAGTCTTCTCTTCATTTCTGTTGTCAAATCAGGAGAGAACCATTTTGTATTTTTTTATGTAATTGACTAATAGTACGTTGCTTCCGAAAAATACCCATGCTTAATAAACATCTTATTTGGTGTTTTCAGGGTCTTGAAGATCACCTGGGTGACATGGATTTCAAAATTGCAGGAACAAGGAGAGGTATTACTGCTATTCAGCTGGATATAAAACCTGCTGGAATACCATTGGACATAGTATGTGAAAGTTTGGAGCCTGCACGAAAGGCTCGTAATCAAATCCTTGACCGCATGGACCAGGAAATCAGTTCTGCTCGTGCTATCAATGATGGAAGTGGTCCTCGATTAGGTTTGTTGATGTTTTGTCGCTGCTCCATTTTTAGGTTTGGTTATTTTGATTTGTTAATTGTTAATGTTACAATCGTGCCTCCACTTGCAGCCACACTGAGCTTCAGCAGTGATTCTCTTAGGAAGTTGCTTTTCCACAGGAAAAAGATTGAGAAAGACACAGGTGTGAAGTTAATATTTTACCTGATTCTTATTCATGTCATATCTTAAGTTCTCTATAAGAAGTGGTTCATGCCATTTGACAAGAGGGGTAAATGTAATTGTTTGTGAAAATGTTGCAGTTGTCTGCTGTGCCATAAGTCTGCCGATGATAGACACATGCGTTTCAGTTATCGACAAGTGCATTTTGGAACCTAATTGCAACTTTTTTCATTTCCAAAAAACTTAATTGATATTTGTTCTCAAGGCAACACTATACCATTATCAGTTCTGCCTAGATGAAATAAAGACAACCTTAGAGACCACAAGATTGATCCAGCTTATAACATTGAGTGATTGGAGGGTATGCTATAAGATTTGAGTTTTATCTTTTCTTTGTTGCAGAACTTGGACTGATAATTGTAAAATACTGATTCTATTATTGCATTTGATAATAGGGAAATATGTTGCTACCCCCATGGGCTACATCACCCATAGATCCAATGTGAATTCATGCTTCAGTGTAGCGCAGCCTCATTTCATATATTTCCTACTTTGCTGCGCCAATACAACCTATCTCCAAAACATCGCCAATACAACCTGGATTCGATTATCGCCTAATTGTTGATTCATTTTTCAATGCCTATCTCTAAGATGCATAGAAGGATTACTGCAAGATAAATATGAAATGATTCATAGTGGGTGGGTGGGGGGCAGTAAGTTAAGGACAACTCTATCTTTCCTGCTAGGAGATGTTCCTATTTGTTTCCTTTTAGCTGTCACTCTGTGTGGTGTCCAGACCTGCATATCAGTGTGATACCTGAATGTCATAAATTAAACTCCCCTTCAGGATTAACATAATTTCTAAGATACTACCTCCGTCCTATAATAAGTGTCTTAGTTTTGGATGTATCTAGATGCATTTTAGTTGTAGATACATCTGTATCTAGAAAAAGTGGGACACTTATTTTTGGACGGAGGGAGTACTGAATATGGAAATAATTTTTCACCATTCTGTTAGGCAACTTGTATACTCCAGTCCATGTATATACTTCATTTCATTATGCACTCTGTATTTTTCAAGTTTTTAGGCAGCTAAGTTTGTCCCTTTTCCATTTTCTTAAGGTGCGCGTGTATCTGTTAGTGACGGTACAGTCACTATTGTTGCTAAAACTCAGCCAATTATGGATAAGGCTCTTGAGAAGGTATGTATCAACATGGCACCTCCTGCTTGTATCCTTGTGTTGCTATAAGACAAGTGTTTGGGAGGAAGAATCGTTACATGAGAAAGTCTAACCTGTTCTATATGTTCGCAGGTTGAATTTCTTGTGGGCCGTGAAATTGAAGTTGGCAGGACATACAAAGGAATTGTTTCCTCAATAAAGGAGTATGGCGCTTTTGTGGAATTCAATGGTGGGCAGCAAGGTCTTCTTCACATTTCTGAGCTGTCACATGAACCGGTATTTCTCTTCAATTTCTGCTTCACATTTCAAGTTATCTCATGGATCAGTATTTATTTATCCTGAAATTACGTAGCATCAAGTACTCAAGTGGAGAACGTTTCCGCACGTAGTTTTAATTTGATAGAGGCCAAGAGGGTATTTGGTTTGAGAACCGGGTTGGTGTAGGATCATCCGATCCTAACTCCAAGCCCAACCTTCTTGCTTTGTTTGAAAAACAGATTGGGTTGGTGCACCACCAATCCTAGTTTAGACTACTTGCTTTTGTTTATTAAGATAGGCCTCTTTGCTCTTTCCTCTGTAGCCCTTCCCTGTCTCCTCTTGCTGTATATTCCTCTCTTGCACAGTTGCACTGTGAGGTCATCCCCTGAAGTTTTCCACTAAAAAAATCACCGGGCATGTCTATAATTACAGTATGAGCAATGATATCACGCCATAAAAAAATGATGAAATGTCAATGACCCTTGATGTACTAGCCTGACACCACCTATCGTCCACAACAACAAAAGTTTACTGTATTTATAACTGCTCTATCGTATTCTAAATACTGGCAAAGCAGCTTTTAATAGTTCTAACTATTATATTCGGCCATTTTTGTTTTATTTCGTTCCTTCAGGTTTCAAAAGTTTCAGACATTGTTTCTGTTGGCCAAGTGCTCTCATTGACGTGCATTGGTCAGGACGTGAGGGGTAATATTAAACTTTCACTGAAAGCAACCCTACCCCATAGGCATAAAAAGGAGTTAGCAAGTCAGGATACTGCTCCTTTGGCAAATCAAGACATTGTTGGTTGGGCAGCTGTGGAAAACATGGCGAGCAAGGATTTTGATGTTGAGCAATCGAGTAGCAAAGATGAAGACAGCACAAGTGAGGAGACGCCTGCATTTTCTACTCCTGCAGTCATAATTCGCAGTGCTGCTGACTGTGATGCTCAAGATGTTGCAGATGCTCCTACTAAGAAACAATTGAAGGCTGCAAGTTCAAAGGCTGCAAAGTCATCTCCTAGAGTATATAAAGCAGCCAAAGAACGGCAGGAGGCAAAGCCAGCTTCCCCTAAGAAAGCATCAAGTACATCAACCGCCAAGAAAAATAAGAAAGTGAAGGCTGATGATTCTGGAAGTAATGGGCTCGATGCCATTCCAGAACAAGACATAAGCAACACCCTGAAGTGTTCGACTTCCACAAACTTCAGATCAGGTTCTATGAAGCTGGGCGACGTAGTTACAGTAAAGGTCTACCAGATACGGGCCTATGGATTAGTACTTGAGCTGAGTGATGGAGTTCGTGGAATGCATAAATTTGTGGTAATTTCATACCCAACTCCCCGATTTTCTCTTTTAGTTCATGCTTCCATTATTTCATGCATTGTTCAATTTTGTAACCCTTGTTTGTGGTAGTTATCATTTGCTCTTTGGTACTGAAGTTTGGGTCAATGTTTTGCAGGATAATGGCCGAAAAGATTTTGAGGTCGGAGAGGAAGTGCTTGCAAAATGCTCAAGCTTCAATGCCAAGGGTGTCCCAGTCTTCTCATTGCTAGATTAGTACCATTTTGATGCGGCTAATTTACTCTTCATTATTAGAGGTCTATAGAGGTAAGACACTTGTAAATGCGTAGCAGTTAATCGACCAACTTGATGAACATGAAAGAAGCACAACAGCGCCAATTTTCCCCAAGTTTTGTGCTTTTGCAGCTGCTGCGAACATTTTGCGCCTGCATTTCCCCCCTTTTTGCAATGCAAGGAGGGGGAAAGTTTCATCCTGTGATTCGGCTGAAACGTAAGAGCACTTGCAACGTGGATAGCCACAATGTTGCCTACTTGTTGTTTATTAAAATAATCGTGATGTTAAATGTCCTTTTATGTAGCATTTGATAGTGTTCATAATGAATCACTCAAGACAGGATGGCTAGAGATGCCTACTTGTTGTTTACTGATCGGCAGATGGCTAATTGGCGCTCGTACTTTTGAACATTTGATAGTGTTCATAATGAATCAAGGTTTAGCTCCAAATCGGTGAGGCAGTAGACAAAATGGTTCATCGTTAGAGCATCTCTAGCAGACACCCCAAATACCGAATATGCTGTTATGCGGAACGTTTGGGCTACGCGACGATGGTTTTCTGTCCGCAAACAAAAATCGGAAACACAGGGTTTATGCAAATTATCAGATAATTTTCAAATGTAGCAACATAATCATGCAAATAGATTGTTCAATGTACTCAATTATACATGAAACACGGCATCAAAAGAAAATCAAACATCGCATCAAAAAGAATGATCAAGCATCACCGTTGGTTGCTGGGGCATCGACATGGCCGTCACCACTCGCCGTAGCATCATCACCTTAGGCATTCATGGCAGCGTGTGCAACTTCCCTCTTTCGCGTCAAGATCTCCTTTTCGCATGATTTCACCACTCAAGACAGGACTCATTCATCTCAGCCGGGTTCATTATTATAGTTTCATTCTTTGCCGCGATGGACTCCATCATGGCCCGGTTCTCTTCAGCGTGCCCTCTCTTCTCCTCGATGTCAGTCTTGCGCTTTGCATCCTCCCGGAGCATGCTCCATTTTGCCTCCTTCTCCTTGTTCTTCGTCTCCATCATCTCCCCCTTTGTCTCCAAAGTTTTCATCACCAATTTATTTTTTTGGATTTGACCATAACATCGATCTTGAGAGACATTGCGGCCTCTTCTTATTTCTTGATCTTGTCCTTGGCCATCTTTGTTCCATCAGGTCTCTTCTTGCTCTCTAGCACATCATCCTCTTCCACATCTTCCAACTCGACAAGCTTATGCCTCAGTGGTGACCCTTCTTGCTCCCTCAACTTCCATTTCGGATTGTGCTCAAGAAGGGAATAGCAATGACGGAATGTAAATTCCTTGCCCTTCAACCCGAGCATTTTCTTATACCTTTTTTTTGCGCGATAGCATCCCAATCACCGGCGTTGGTGCCACTCGGTGTTGAGTCCCTTACGCCCTCAATGTAACCGACCTACCGGCTGCACGCCGTCTTGATGCTAGCCCATCGGCCTTGGAGTGAACGGTAGGAGCGAGTTGGAATATAGAAGAGAGAGGTGGCATCAATTGGAAGAACTTGTCCTCGATGCGTTGCCAATACCTCTTGTCGGTTTGATCGCTGCCGGTCACGACATCCATCGAAACCGCCTCCCAAGCCCTGGTCATGATCACGTCCTCAAATACGGTGTAGTTGCCGGACCGGACCGCTCTCCCTTCGCCTTGGCCACCTCCCCATGAAACGCCCCTCTTCTATCTCTTTCAAGTCATCTTCCTCATCGCTGCTGGCGTCTTCTTCTTCCCCAAACTCATCACGCTCGAGTCCCTCCTCCAAGCCGTTGTTGTAGTCGCCGTAATCCGCGAGCGGCGGCGAATCAATGTTGACGGACGCCTCGTTGACGACTCCGGCGCAACATCAACAACGGGACTTTCGTCAACCACCTTGTGCGCAATGGCCGATGCCGACGGCGCCTTCGCCATCGTCGCCGTCAAAGCTGTCAACGACGCCATCTTGGCGGCGGCTGGCTTCTTCGCAGCGGGTTTCTTCGGCGCCGGATTCTTCTGCGCCGACGGCTTGTTGGCTGGCCGCTTCACCCGCTTGGTCGGAGCGGGAGGGGCAGTAGCAGTGGGAGGTCGGCGACGACGTGATGCCCTAGCCGCTTCCGTTTGCTATTGGAGAGGACATCTTGCTGCAGGGCGTCGACCACGAGCCCCTCGGTGGCGGCTGCTGCAGCGACGCTAGATCCGACTGCGGTGGGTGGAATCGATCCGTGCGGCGCGGCTTGGTCCGCGAGCAGCAGCGGGTTGACGGCTTCCGTCTCGGTGCGAGCGCGCCGGTGCGGAGGCCGGAGAAGGGCGGAGGCAGCGGAATCGGGGGCGGTGGGGCTGAAGTGGGAAAGGGAGGAGCTGAATGTTTCTTCACGCCAACGCGGGGGAGTTTATGGGGTTCCCGTTCGCACAACCTCGCCAACCCGGAAACTTGGAGTTTTCTGCGGCGCGAAACTAGATGGCCTGGATTTTTTTTGGTATGGTGTCCGATGCGGTGTCTGAACGGGCCTTTTAACCGCCCAAAACTGATACGGTGTGTGCTAGACATGCTCTTAATCACGAGGCCATGAATATACTAGTACTGTATAGTATATAAAGCTCTTAATCCACAAGGCTCAAGACCTGTTACGCAGAACGGGAAAACATCAAACTTGGAACGTACGGAACACTAGCGGGTACTCATAGCTTGACTGAACTATTAAGGGCCCTCCCGGTCCATGGCGAGGATGGTGCTGAGGTTCATGGGGTGCATGTACTCGGTGGATCCATGCATAAACTGTCCGACGATGATGCGGTTGGCCCGCTCCGTGGGGTGGAAGGCGTCCCAGAACGCGTACGCCTCCCTGTCCGCGCACACGTTGGACGCTGGCGTGCACAGCCCGATCCCGTTATACGGCCCCTGCCCGCAGCATGCCACCTTCACGTTCGTGAACCCTGCAAGCACAGACAACACTTGCCGATTAGGCTTATAATACAAAAAGGCACAGATCAATCTCCTGCGCGTTCTCGGAAAAAAATTACCGTAGCTCTGCGGGTTTGCCAGGTAGTCGAAGTTGGCGCGGTAGGTGTTGGCGGCGACGAAGACGTCGGCGCCGATGTCGCGGTTGAGGCCGCGCACCGCCTCCGCCAGCTGCGGGTTGAAGAGGTCGACGGCGCGGTTCAGCTCCGACGCGCACTCGCCGTCGCCGCTGTGCTGCGCCAGCTCCGCCGGCACGCACCCCAGCGGCCCCGTCCCCGTCACGATCACGCGCCGGGCACCCAGCTCGTACAGCCTCTGCATACATACATGCACCATGTCAGGCCACACTTGGAGCGGAAGGCGAGTGAATTCTAGAGGTGTCGTCGTTGCGCTGCTGCAGTGCACATGCATCGTGCATTCATGCTGCAGCGCGACACCAGTGAATTCTGCAACTAACTATCGGTCGCCATGTGTATAGGGCTGTCTTTACCCTGCACGTACGCTACCGTTGCTGGCTCCATTTATGCTTGTCTTTACAGATTGGGGGGAAAAAGTGTGCGTGAAGACGCGACAGGTCTCACGCCGCAAGGTGGGGGCTCACCAAATTGATTTGATTGGCTTGCATTGCGCTGGTAGATCCCGATCGTGAATTGCTATGTTTTTTTCATGTGCTCCAAGTTAATTCATGGCCACAAGTAGTTGGATCTTGGAATTGTAGTGGCTAGTGACTGCAGTGACATCCATTTGATGTAGAGATCTACCTTCTTCCGTGCTTCAGTTTGGCTCAATTTCACCGCAATCTACTCCCACCATGCTAAATTACTTTCCATATAAACTTTGGAAGTGGCTAATTCTTGGTTAAGCTAGAACTAACTTAATTCTCGGTCACCCTATTTCATGTGCAATTTATGTGTAACTGAGAAAAAATGATTTGAAATTGCATGCACACGTTTAATTGCATACCCATTTATAATTCGAGAAAATTTGCTACATGACACCGTTATTTTCCGGCGCCGATGTGCACAAATCTCGACACAGATCTTGTGGTTTTGAAGTTGACCTAGGACTGACCTAATTATCAATTAACCTAGAACTAGCAAAATGGTTAATTTTTAGTCAAAGTTAATTTTTTATAAGTTTGACCAAATGTATACGAAAAAGCATTAACATATACAATATCAAACTTATATTAGAAGAACCGCCATGAAATATATTTTTATATTATATGCAATTAGATATTTCAAGGATTAGTATGTTTGCCTTCATATATGGTCAAACTCTCCAAAAAAATAAATATGAAACACATTTTGAGATGGAGGGAGTAGTATTACATTGTGCACAAATAGAAACAAGATCTGTCAGTCTGCCGCTCTCTTCTTCAGATGTGTTATGGCTTCGTGACAGTTGACACTTCCATTTTTTCCTTCTGTCTTGGTGCTACTAATGGGCATGTCAGTGTGCAATCTTTTTTAAAGAAATGTTTGCAGTTTGCAGCAGAAACCTATCACTTGAACGCACTTTCTGGTTCTTAATTACTAGTGGCCATGTCAGTGGCTAGTGCATTATTGTGAACAAGTCGGGAAGAACTTCAGCAGTAAAGTGAGAGGCAGCGAAGGGATTGGTAGCTTACCGCGAGTATCTTCCTGTACTCGGAGACGATGAACCGGACGTAGTCCGGGAGCGCGTACTGGCGAGAGCGCATGGACATGGGCACCAGGTAGTAGTTGTTCACGAAGTCGTTGCCTCCCAGCGTGATGAGCACAAGAGCCCCGCTCACGATCCTCGTCGCCTGCTCCTCGCCGACGAATGCCCTCAGCTTGCGCTGGTACTCCCCGAAGTAGCGCAGCTGATCCCCGATCCTGATGATGTTCACCTGCTCGACCGATCGACCATGCATCAGTAATGTCTGGCAGAGAAATGCATGACAAGTGCTGACAATTATATCGATCTCTCGTACAAACTGCACGCCCGTGTCGTTGAGGATCCCGACGCCGGCCGACGCGAAGTTGGCGCCGACGAGCAGCTTCACCCCTCGGAGCTCGGGGCTCAGGTACGGCAGCGCAGGCTCTGCCCCGAGGTGCTCACCTGAAGCAACGAAAGTGACGGCGTCAGTAATTCGATAACCCCACTCCTCCCCAAATCAGCAGCATATATTGTGAAATATGCATGCATGGGCGCATGTCGAAAGAAAGCATAATTGTGCATTACTGATGATGTCAGGGATGTTGAGCCCGTTGGAGAAGCGGCCCGTGGCGCGGTGCGACGGGTAGTCGATGCCGTAGGGCGGTGCGTCGGCGCGCGCCGTGGTCAGGAGGTAGTTGTTGTTGCCGTTGTCCACGAGGGAGTCGCCGAAGACGAAGAAGGCCCGCGGCGCCGCGGACGCCGCGGGGGCATGCGCCGCCACGGCGAGGAGGGACACGAGGAGAGGAACCAGAGCCGCGTCCATCTGCTCGAGCAGACGCTCTAGGCTTGAAAGATGACAGGTGGCTACGTACGTACGCAAGCACTGGTGGTAGACTAGAGAGAGGTGGTGAGCGAGCGTGTGATTTATACAGGGCCGGCTAGTCGATTTATCTGGCACGGCCAGCTACCTGCATTGAACCAAGTTGAAATGGCAGGACACGCTCGCAAATGCGAGGTGGTTGGCTGATGGATGGGGAGGTACACCTCGGGAGAGGCTCGCAAGCAGTGTGTGACCGCCTGCAGCTAGCGCAGGTCGGAGAAGCTTTTTGTTCGGAAAGGAAGGGAGTCGATCTGCACTCGCTGGAGATATGCTTTGCTTCACGGCCGTCATGCTTGCTGTTTGGAGGGAAGAGGATTTTCTAAACATAAAGCCTTTTTTTACGATTAAACATGAAGCCTTACCTTAGCTTTAAATTAATAAAGCCACAAAATCTGTACACACAGAGTTTTTCACAGTATACACGGCTAATATGACACACAGCGAAAAAAGCGAACTGAGGATAAAAAAGAAAGTTTGGCTTGAGACTCCGGGGACATCGTATTCCAGAATGTTGTCAGCCTGCCACCAAGAGGAGCGTAGGAGACATCATCAACTGCTTCGCTTCTAGATGAACGTATGGAGAGACCAGCTCGCGGTCTCTGATTCCGAAAAGGGACCACATCCCTCTCACCTAGGATCGAAGGGCGCTGCACTGGCGGCATGCAGAGAGGTTCCCCCAACAATACTCCAGAACAGAGTCGAACCAAAGTCCATAGAAGAGACCAAGACCGGTTCCCGCGCTAGATAACTCGCCACAGGCACTGCCAACCCGTAGCATGCTGAGCGACCTCCAAACTAGGTTTGTCCCCACAAATGAAGCATCGCAAAGAGCCATCTCCAATAGACATAAGCTCGCCAATCACCCATGCAACCTCGGATGTCGTGACGCCGCCACCGCCCAATCAAGGGTTAGGGTTTTCACCTAGGGCAGAGGGTGGGTGGGGGGGGGGGGAGCGGACCCAACAAAGCCTCCAAGGAGGGAACCGACAGCAGGGGTGTCGACGACATCGTGGCCACCGGTAGCCAAGGATTTCCCCCGGTCGCAAGAACCGCACATATCAGGCCGGGAGGACTAGAGTTTCACATGTAAGGAATGGAGATCCCACTAGATCTGACGCCGTGTGTCGACAGAGAACCCCGTACGTCGCCACACCGCCACCCGTACGGCCAGGGATGAGGCCCAACACTCACGTTCGCTGCTCGCTGCGAAGAAGATGACGCCGCACCACCCTATGGAGCCGCCACTCGACGTATAGATGCCCCACTGAGGGCACCATCTGCAGCACATCCACCACTAGAGGCCGCCACCGTCAAAACGCAAGATCTAGAGATCCACCCGCACCACGAAGGTGGGGAGGCCGCTGGAGTTATTGGCTTGGGGACATGCCCATCGGGAAAGGACGACACCGTCGAGCAGCATCCTCAGCCCCGGCGAGACCAACACATCAACCTTCCTCCATGTGGCCATGCTGGGAAGCTAGGGGGCATCGAAGGGCCAAATCCCCGCCACCCCCTTCATTGGCTCCGCGGCCTTCGGAAGACAATGCCTCCATAGACGACGAGGAGGTGGTGAGGGAAGGGAGGACAGGGACGACGACGGGCTACGATTCACCCTCTCAGTTGCCTGGAGGGGCTACATGAGAGGGGCGGAACATTTCCGATATAGTTTTCTTGAGATAGCTTAAAATAGTTTTCTCCATAAACAGACCGCACTGCGATGGGAAGAGAATTTCAGTTATGAGCTATGATTTAAAGCTTTAAACCCATGCTGAAAGCTGAAATTGTTCGAAGTGTGGTTGGTCCGGCAATTAGTACATGTTTAGTTTTTCTTCATGATAGTTGGTTATTTGAATTTATCCTGAATTTGTTTTGACTAATACAAGCTTTTTAGTAAATTAGAAGACAGTAGTCATTAGTGGGGGCAAACAGAGTTCCAATAGTATCTCTGTCAGAAGTGTATCTAGCTTTAAAATCCATAGTAATTCTCACCTACTTAACTATAGAAAAACTCTCATGTCTACAACGAACATCTAATCCGAAAAACTTACACCTCTTCAAGTCTATGCACACTGTTAATCCCACTTTTCATTTATTGTGCTGTCAGCAACTTTCCACGAGGAAAGTAACATACCATGTGAATTTCATAAATCTGTGGGGTAGAATTTTCAAGATGAATAAAAAGAAGCAAATACACCATTCTACGACAGATCATTGTACTACAAAACAAATCTTGGGGGTACTACAATACTTTGCACAGCAGTACAAACATGTCATGAAAAGTGAAAACATCTAATAGCTGCCACTTTGACATTCTCTGAACATAGAATGCTATCTTTCACACATCAACACTTTGTGATCAGTGAGATGTAATGATTACTTTGGATGTTTGGAGTAATAATGAAATAAACGCCATATGATTCAATTGATGCAGAGGCTAGGGCTAGTCCCCTTTTTCTAAAAAAATAGAATGCTAACTTTATGTTATAGTATTTATCTAATATGGTATCTTACAAAGATCTCATATCAAGACATGAATTCCCAACGATCCCCTTTATTTGGTTTATAACTCTGCAGAATATGAATTCCCTATTTTGTGTATTTTTCACTTTAAGAGACCTATACGAGTTAAATTGAGCTGGGATTTTTGGGAGTTATTTTTTCATCGGGAGAAGCACCATGGACCCTGGAAGCTCACCTGGAGAAGCCAGAGTCCCGAAAGAGGCCAGGTGGCGCGCCCAGTAAGGGTCGGCGCGCCACCCACCCTCTTTCGGCCGTCGATCGTCCAAATCGCGTGATCTTTTCGTCCACCGACGTATTTTGACCTAAAAAATCAGTAGATATATGGCCCCGGAGAGTTCTTGGGAGGAGAGGGCCGCAGAAGACAGAAACACGAATAGAGAGGCTACAACAGAGAATATTGGATGGGGAAACTCCACGGGAGCCGCCGCCGGAGGGATCTCCACCTTCTCCAACGTCTTCATCGTCATTACCATGATCAAGGTGGAGTAGTCCACCTCTGGACTACGGGTTTGTGGTAGTAGCTTGATCTATTTCTCTTATGTTCTTCATAGTTCTTAGTGCCATATGAGCTTCCCAACATGATTATGGCCATATTTGTCTTACCTATGTGGTGGATCCTTATTCTACGATATTGTGCTATGATCTAATCATATTATGTGCAAGATGTATTGATAGATGCATACTATGTACCCGTTCTTAAGTATTGTTTTTGATCCAATTATTATGCAAGAGCGTGCATGGGGTGATGTGTGTATTAGATGGAGTGGCATGGTTTTAGTGATTGAATAGTGACAACAAATTCATGACCTATTATGGTTTTGTCTTTTCTTTTGCTACCTCACTAGGGATAAAGTGAATGCATGTGCTATGTTCGTCACGTGACAAAAGTGATGATCTTGTTTGTTCAAGGTAGCATATTTGATATTCAAACATCATGTCAAAGTACTTATGACTATGCTCTATTAATTTTTAATACAATATTGTATGGAAGTTTTCCCTTTCTTGTTGAGTATAAGAGAGATGTGTGTTGCATCATCTCTATGTTAGGACGTGATGCCCATATGAATGTGTATCTTTTACATGTTATTATTTTTCTCTTTATATCTAATTCATGAATTGTTATTGTCCACTACAACTTAAAAGAGAGAATAGTCAAGTGAATCCATGAACTTGGATCTAGTTTTTATCATAAGAAACGCCTTTATATTGCTTTGTCTTACTTTTTATTTGCTGCCTATTTTAACCCGAATTTTTTTTACTTATCTTGTTTGCATCTAAAACCCCCAAAACAATCAACCTTTTTACTATTTTTTTTAACTTAGTTACTTTATTTTGTCTAGTTTTACTTATTTTATTACTACTCGTGTTATATTTACTTACACGAAGCATTGTGCTTGACAACCACACGGTGGGGTTGGGGACACAAGGCTTTATTTTACTTTGCAGGATATCTAGAAGAAGAGAGGGAGAGATACCTCTTTGCTCAGTTCCCCGAGAGTTTGATATAACCCTCGAGTCACCCTTGTGGGGAAAATTGCTTCCTAAACTGCACACTCTGCACTTGGAGTTCCAGCGTTATCACTCAGCCACACAGAAGTTCTGTAAAAATCCACAAAAAAATGAACGGGTTTTTTCTCACATAAAAGAACAACACAGTCTTATTTTTCTCTCTAAATATTTGTTAATTATTTTAATTAACAAACATTAACATTCAGCCCCCTTAACTATTCCGATATCCTGAAACAATTCTGGCGATTCCCAAGATAGTCCTTATGCTGTCCAAACTTTATTCGGTGTTCCGTATCCACTTAAAAACATCGAAGAGCCTTAAGCGTGTCACCCTACGGTTCGTGAATAATATGGACATGATCGAGACACCTCTCTAGGATTTGGAGATCCGTAATGACTCCCAGTTATTCAATGATGAAATTTGTGATCGCATGAACCATAAATGTCATAACTAATTCCTTTTATCTCATTATATTTTACTTGTCTGGGATCCGATCATCTGTATCAACCTAGTTCAATCCCGTTACCAGCAAATACTCTTTACTCGTTCCGTGATATGACATTCCTGTGACCTAGTCACATGCTTGTAAGCGGTGTCATCAGAACGGACAAATCCCATTCTTGATCCATGAGCGTCAACTAACATTTTCGCATGCTATACATACTTGGGTGTGTGTTCATCACATTATTCTTCTAATGACATGACCCTGTTATTAACAACATCCAATGTTCATGACCAGGAAACCTTGATCATCGGTTAATCAACGAGCTAGTTAAAATAGAGGCTTTACGAGGAACCCTTGCTTGTTTTTTAAACACACATGTATCAACGTTTCCGGTTAATACAAGGAAAGAGGGCATGTGGTGCGCCCACCCCCTTTGGGCGCGCCACTAGGGTTCTTTCCCACCTCGAGCATCCGTTTGGCCTCAATCTTTAGCGAACCGACTTCTTTCGACCTAAAAACCACTATATATATGAGCCCCAAGGTTTTGTCGAGGCTACTGATGGTGCTAATCGTAGCGTAGACTTCACACCGTTGGAGAACCCCAATATGAAGGTATGATGAGCACAACAGCAAGTTTATTCTCAGTAAGAAACCAAGGTTTAATCGACTAGTGGCAGAAAGGCGTGACTTCTGAAGGTGTTGCTAGCTGACTTGTGGCAGGGCGCACTACCGGCGTCAGCAACAACGTGGAACCTGCACACAACGCAACCAAAATACTTTGCCCCAACTTACAGTGAGGTTTTGTCAATCTCACGGTTTTGCTGAACACAAAGGATTAAATGTATCGAGTGGAAAGAGATGTTTGCAGTGGAATCAATGAGAACAGTGCTTGCAGAAAGTAAACAGAGCAGGATTGAATTTATAAGTGTAAAAGAAAGGACCGGGGTCCATAGTTCACTAGAGGTGTCTCTCCATAAAGATAAATAACATGCTGGGTGAACAAACTACACCTGGGCAATTGACAGAATAGAGACCATACATGAAAATATGATTACTATGAATTTCGTTTGGACATTACAACATAATACATAGATCGTAACCGCGTCTATGACCGAATTCCCTTTTGTAGCGATCGAGCGTTGGAGCCAACTGCGTCTATGACCGAATTCCCTTTGTAGCGATCGTATGCAGTTTTTGTCGTATTCGATCCGAGACCCCGCGCCTGCGCCCGAAAAAGATAACTGCCCTGGGGAGATTCGAACCCACAAAACCTCCTGGTTGTCACGGGCCTGCTGGCCTAACCACGCGAGCAACCAATGGTTTGTGTTAGAATTAGAAACAGATTGTTTTTGTACTATCGACTGTATATGTTATAAACATAAAAATATGAACTTTTTTTTTCCGCGAATTTCTTTTGGTGATTTTGTCATTTGTATCAGTATATTTTTGATTCCGTAAATTTATTCCAAATTTTACCTAGCAATGCAACTTTTTTTCAATTCCCTTTGTACAATTCCCTTTTAAAAATTCAGTATCATTTTTTTTTCATATTGTTGTTACTTTTGTATATAAAAATCATGTTATTTGGACTATTTTTAATTCCCTTTTTTGGGCTAGTGGTTTTTAAGAGGGAAAAAAATAACGGGTGGGAGAACTACTTGCAACTCAAATGAACTACCACTTGCAACTCAAATAAATATCACTTTCAACTTAATTAGATTTTGGGTAGGTAACTTTTCAGTTTTAGCGTTGATAAATAATGGGCGAGGGGTTGATAAATTGTGAGCTAAAATGTTTCTAAAATATTTTAAATAAAATTAACTTTTCGGGTTGATAACTCTTCACATTTGCCATTGCTAAATAACGAATAGAGGGGTTGATAAATTATGAGATAAAAATATTCCCAAAAATATTCTAAATAAAATTAGGTTTTCGGGTCGATAAGTTTTCACATTTACCTTTGATAAATAATAGGCATAACGGTTGATAAATTGTAAGCCAAAAATATTCCCAATATATTCTAAATTACATTAACTTTTCGGGTCGATAACTTTTCACATTTTAGCGTTGATGAATAACGGGCGGAGGGGTTGATAAATTTGAGAGTTAAACATGTTTTTAATATATATTATAAATGAGTTTAGATTTTCGGATTGATAACTCTTTACATTTACCATTGCTAAATAACAAACATAGGGGTTGATAAATTATGAGCTAAACATATGCTCAAAAGTATTCTAAATGAAATTAGCTTTTTGGGTTGATAACTTTTTACATTTTACCGTTGGTAAATAATAAGCACAGTGGTTGATAAATTGTGAGCTAAAAATATCCTCATAATATTCTAACTTAAATTACTTTTTCGGATCGATAATTTTTCACATTTACCGTTGATAAATAACGGGCAAAGGGGTTGATAAATTTTAAGCTAATAAAAAATTGTCAATATATATCAACATGGATGCTAGTTTCATGGTTTGCTATCTGGTTTTTTTTTAGTTTAGACCGTGTTTTCTTTTGTTATCTCAGCCGTGATTAATTTTAGTATAAATAGAGGTACGTCTACGGAGATGACACAAACAACTGATAGCTTAGTTGGTTGTACCCACTGTTTGCCCCGCCCGGGCTCGCCAGGAGGTCGTGGGTTCGACTCCTTTTCTCTGCTGTTTAATTTTGCTCCGCGTCACGTGCGTCCAGAAATGGAAACAATACAATCGCCCGGAAATCCGTTTTCGGAAACGACAAAAACGATCGCTTGGGTCGAAGGCAGCGCTCGTTCGCTAGCTAGGCTCGCCCGTCTATGACTAATAATCCACCATTTGGTTATCGTCCGAACCCCTTCCAGTATTAAGTTGCAAGCAACAGATTAACGCATTAAGCAATGTGTGTAAAGTAAACAATAGAATTACCTTTGGATAAAACATTGTTGTTTTCTCCCTAGTAGCAACAACAAATCTACAATCTTAGAAGTTATTGTCACTCTTCCAGAAAACTAGAGGCATGAACCTACCATCGAGCATAAATACTCCCTCGTGGAGTCACAAGCATTTACTTGGCCAGAGCAACTACTAGCAACGGAGAGCATGCAAGATCACAAATAACATATGACAAGTATATATAATCGATCTCAACATAGTATTCCATATTCATCGGATCTCAGCAAACACAATATGTAGCATTACATAAGGATGATCTTGATCATGTTAGGCAGCTCACAAGATCTAAACATGAGGCACAAATTGGAGAAGACAACCATCTAGCTACTGCTATGGACCCGTAGTCTAGGGATGAACTACTCACGCATCACTTCGGAGGCAGGCATGGCGATGTAGAGGCCTCCGGCGATGATCTCCCCCTCCGGCAGGGTGCCGGGAATAACTTCAGAACCCTCCCGAGCTAGGGTCTGAGATGGCGGCCATGATGGAACTTTTCATGGATGGAGGCTCGGGTGTTTAGGTTTTTCCCGAGATCGTGAATAAATAGGCGGAAGGACGAGGTCGGTGGAGGCCAGGGGGCCCACACCATGCCATGGCGCGGCCAGGCCTAGGCCTGTGCCATGGGGTGGCCTGGCCGCCCTGTGGCCTTTCTCCGTCTACCCTCCGGACTCTGTCTTCGTTGCGGTAAAATATTGACTTCGGCTTTTGTTTCGTCCAATTCCGAGAATATTTCCTGTACAACTTTTCTGAAATACAAAATAGCAGAAAACATGGAACTGCCACTGTGGCATCTTATTAATAGGTTAGTGCCGGAATTTTTTTAAAAGTGCAACGAAGTGTAACCAAAACATATATATATATTGGTGTAAAACAAGCATGGAGCATCTAAAATTATAGATACATTTGCGACGTATCTGCATGCCCAAGCTTAACTCCTGCTCGTCCTCGAGTAGGTAAGTGATAACAAAATAATTTTTGAGGTGACATTAAGCCAACACAATCTTGATCAAGTTATTGTAAAAGCATTGTAAGCTGGGATCAAACTACTCTAAACATAGGCATGATAGATATAATTCTAACAATAGAACTTAGCAACTATGTTATAACATGAGAAGTAACTCAAACAAAGGATCATGAATAATTATGTATTGAAAGCAACTGTTTGTTTATGAGCATAGAGAAAACATAGTAAAGTGGTACTGAACATGTCCTTTATGAAGTAGCAAAACATAAATGCTAGGAAACCTTTAAAGTTTAAAGGGTGACTAGATACAAATAATTTGAGAGCAAGTAATAACATAATCATGAATCAATCAATAATAATTTTGGAACTATACACATTATACTAAGAATAACAACTATGCTCTCTTAATTGGTGCATAAAGCAAGAAGATGAAGATTCAACATAAAAGTAAATGAAAGGCTCTTTACAGAGGAAGCAAGATTAACAAGTTTTATAAACCTTCCAAAAAGTATGGTACTCATTGGCTTTGAGCTTTCATTACCCCTATCATAAGCATCTTGAATGGTTAAAGTTAATGTGGGGGCAAATATGAGTTATAGGCTTGATAAATCACAAGTTGAAAATCTCGTGCCCCTTGAATACGAGTACCTAAACCTCATGCTACTCAATTTAGGTCCCAAATAAATTCTTGTCATTGTAAGTATACATGTATCACCGAGAACGCCAATGGGGTACCTCCTGCCCCATGATATGGAAGTACTCCTGCATAGGAGAAATCCCATGCCAAAATGACAACACAAACAGACAATGAGCATCTCAGGAATCCTTTTATTTACTATGGGTATAGCTTTTTTTTATTGAAGATGCTTCATAGAATGCTCACTATGGTTCGCTGTAAATTTCCACCATGAATGATGCATGGATTAAATTGGCCGCCCAGGCGTTTCTCTAACATATATACAAACTCCATGGACTTACAAGTTTCTATTTTATTTCGCACCACTAGGTATCCATAAACAAAAGAACATGACATCAACTAAATAGGAATAAGTGCAATATTGAAAGCGTTCCCCATGAAAGCATGGTTATGCTAACTCCCAACTCGTAATTTGCAAACATATAGACTTCATAAGATAGTCACAATGGCTCAAGTTTATTAAGTGCAAGAAAGTAAATGTGCCATCAAGTTCGTGAGAGCTTTACTAGCTAATTTTCTCATGAAAAAAAATTTAATTTGGAAGATAAATAAAAACATGATGAATATACTTAGAATAGAAATAATGCTAATAGGTAGATATGGTGGACACAATTGGCAAACTTTGGTTTTTGGTGGTTGGATGCACGAGTAGAGTTCATACTCGCATACAGGCGAATGCTAGCAAAAGACTGGGAGCGACCAACTAGGAGTGCAGTAATGGCCATAATCATGCATAGCGACAAAATATTATTAATAAAAGCATAAAGTGATATTACAAGTCAAAAACTAAATGATCTCAGAGTCATAACATGGCATAAGCATGTGCCAAGTCATCCCAATAAAGCATCAAATGGGAATACCATAATATTATGCTTTGTATGATGGGAACAACACATGATTCTTTCAATAGCACATTATGCACTCTCAGCTATTTGAGACAAGTCATGCTACAACAATAAATACTAAGCATATAACAAGAATAACATCCAACATGACATGCCAAAGTCTATGCCACAGTCTAGACAAGCTTCCTTTTGCATCACTATAAGCATGAAACATTTTACTCGTCTCCAACACCAATCAATTTATTTGAAATAGCTCTCGGAGATAAAAAAAAAACAAAATATGGACCAGAGATCTAATAATACACAAATAAATAATACTAACCAGCTCTGAACAAAATTTGAGTGAAAGAACAAGAGCTAAACGCAGTACTAGCAAAATAGAGCACTCGCAGAATAATAAGAACAAAAACTAGAACGTTCTATGCAATTAAAAGGAGTGTGTCATTCTACAAAACAAATATGCCGGGATCCAACCATATGCTACAGCAAGAAAACTAAACTAAACTAAAAACAAAAATAAAGACGCTCCAGGAAAAACACATAATATATGAAGCAATAAAAATATAGCGCATAGAAAGATGATCTGTTGCTTTGTTGATGAAGAGGGGATGCCTTGGGCATCCCAAGGTTTAACGCGTGTACCTCTTGGATATTTCTTGGGGTGACATGGGCATCCCCAAGCTTGAGCTTTTGTCCATTCTTCATCTTATTACATCATTCTTCTCTCGCTACACTTGAAAACGTCCTTCATACAAAACTTCACACAATTTTTATTAGCAGCATGAGTACAATCAAAACAACAAATCCACTTGGGTTCAGTTCTAACATATATCAAACATATCTTAAAGCATTATGTACTGTAGAACCTCTTCCAAAAAACTCTTTGCTCAAAAGAACTCAGAAATAAAGAGATTAAGAGGCAAATACAAATAGTGGCAGAAATCTGTCAAAACAGAATAGCAGGTAAAGATCGATTTTTTTAGAAAAATATATGTTGCTCAAATCGAAAAGTGGTAAACTAATGAAAGTTAGATAATAACCTGGGGCATATGCACAAAAATTTTCAGCTCAAAATTCCGCTCTGCCTGTGAATACGAATTTTTATGGTGACAGCACAAAATCTGTTTTCAGGACAACAACTTCCCCAAATCTTACTTTCTTTCTATTGAAGGCTATTTTTGGCACAAAAAAAAAATAAAAATGATAAGAAGAGGTTATTACAGAGGTAAAAAGTTCCAAGACTCGGCATAAAATAAAAATTACAGAAATAAAACAATGGGTTATCTCCCATAAGCGCTTTTCTTTAATGCCTTTTAGCTAGGCTCAGTAATTTGAGAAGATGCTTACATAAAAATATGAATTGAAGCAAAAGAGAGCATCAAGGAGAAAATATGAAACACATTTAAGTCCAACCCACTTCCTATACATAGGAATCTTGTACACAAATAAATTCACAAATAACAAAGTGACAATCATAGGAAGATAAAACAAGAGTAACTTCAAAAATTTCATCATATAGAGGTGTTTTAGTACCATGAAAAATTCTACAACCATATTTTCCTATCTCGTAATAATTTTCAGTAGCCTCATGAATAAACTAAAAAATATCACTAACACTATCACATAAAACATTATTATCATGATCCACATAAATAAAATAATTATTACTCTCCACATAAGCATAGTCATTCTTATTAATTTTAGTGGGAGCAAATTCAACAAAATAGCTATCATTATTATTGTCATCACCATAATCATCCGATATAGGAGACATATTGTAATCACAATTAATTTTCTCCTAAATAGTAGGTGGACTGAAAATATCATATTCATCATTGTGATCATCATAGCAAATTTTCTCCTCTAAAGCCGGGGAACTAAAAAGATCATTTTCATAAAAACCAGCTTCCCCAAGCTTAGACTTTTTCATAGCATCAGCAATAATGGTGTTCAAAGCATTCATACTAATAACACTGCTATTAGCATGCAAATAAAGTTTCATAGGTTTTTTTAATTTTCTCTTCAAACACTTCATGTCCTAGCTCAAGATAAATACTATAAAGGTCTCTAATTTTGTTGTTATTTTCCATTAAGCCTAAATAGTGAAAATCAAGAAACATCAACATGGGAGGTGAGCATGGAATAAACTAAGCAAAACAATAACAAAGTAAAGAGATTGGAAGTGAGAGAGTCTGATGGTGCTCTAGTGATGGCAGTGGTGGAAGCGGTTGGGAAACCCCAAGAGGAAGGTGTGATGAGCACATCAGAAATTTTCCCTCAGTACGAAACCAAGGTTTAATCGACCAGTAGGAGAAAGGCGTGACTTCTGAAGGTGTTGCTGGCTGACTAGTGGCAGGGCGCACTACCGGCGTCAGCAACAATGTGGAACCTGCACACAACACAACCAAAGTACTTTGCCCCAACTTATAGTGAGGACGTTGTCAATCTCACCGGTTTGCTGAACACAAAGGATTAGACGTATCGAGTGGAAGGAGATGTTTGCAGAAAGTAAACATAACAGGATTGCAGTTGAATTTATCAGTAAAGGAAATAGGAATGGGGTCCACAGTTCACTAGAGGTGTCTCTCCATAAAGAAATAACATGTTGGGTGAACAAATTACAACTGGGCAATTGATAGAATATCGGTCAATACATGACAAGATGATTACTATGAGATTTGATATGAGCATTACAACATAATATATAGATCGTAATCCAATTGCGTATATGACTATTTGTAAGGGTATATTGCCCCTATGTGTGGTTTTGGTAATTAATGAAAACCCCTATGGACTAATGTTTTCATTGAGTTTATATGAAGGAATATTCCATAGGAACTACTTGTATTTCATGTGTTGGATTCAAGTATGGATGCCATGAAGATAAAGATATACCTTGAGTATTGGCATCAAGATCATCGATTTAAAGATATATATGTGATATGATCAAGAAGAAGAAATGAAGATGGAGTCCTTATGTGGAACTCAATATTAGCCATGCTCTAGCTTATGTGATAAGCAATGAATGATCAAGATCTTGAGTGCTTGATTCCAAGTGAAGAATTCAAGATATGGTTGAGTTATGGTTGACTAAGATTTAGAGCATGCAAGCAAATGAAGAATTCTTTATACACCTCAGGATAGTATGATAGAGCATGAGAAGATACAAGGTTGACCAATACAAAGAGTGAAGAATAGATTCAAGATTGGTCAACACATGAAGCATGAAGAATGTGCCACATGAAGTCATGTGGTATGGTAATCCTTGTCAATTATGCTTTGTGAACTAACCCATCATATATGTGCCCTTGTGTTGTCTATGTGGGTTAGGTATCTTTCCATGGGCATGCATCAAAAGTGAGATCTCATATAGCCCATGAGAGGATGACGGCAAGTGGTGATCGTCATCAAGGTTGAGTTGGGAAAGTTCAAGTTGAGCATCTCGAGAGGATCATATGCTTGAAGCTTGCCGTCCATTTGATGATAATGGACATGTGAAGATGTACATCAATGGAGCTTTCCCATCATAGTGTATGGGGAGCATTTGTGAGTCTTCACGAAGTAACGATGATCAAGTAAGGCATTCTCGCTTGAGTGGAGCTTGAAGAGCTATCATCAAGATCAAGCGGGATGCGCAAGGCAAAGGTATGGCCTTGCTAGGTTTTCCTTTTACCGGTCTCAAGGTGGTTGTTGGGAGACCGGATTATAGGATAGATAGCCGTACTATCAAGAGGGGCTTTCGGTTGGGTAACTTGATCGCATCGTCTTAGGGAGATCAATCCTTTGCATACTTTGCATATCCCTATTGCTTCTTAGTGTTTCTCTGTGAGAGGTTCTTGAGCTTGTTGCTAGCTTTACAACAAGCCCAAGTTCATCGAAAACAGAATCCGCATGCATCTTCTATTGCGTTTTCGAGTTTGGACGTCTTCACTGTTTCTTGACGGTGGGAGACTCCCTCTCTAAAAACATCTAAAAATATCCTGTGAGGAGTCTATCTTTCCAACAAAATTGGTTTCATGTCAATCGGGGTCCGGACACAAAGGTTATCACAATTTTTGTATAACATGTTTTCCTGCTGGCCCAGTTTCTCGCCCGGCGTGACCGGCCGTCCCACCGGATGGCCCGGTTCAAACCGGCCCCTAGACTGGTGCCAACCGGGCACTATCCAGTATGTCTTCCAGCTTCGCCCGGTGCTGGTCCGGCCTGTGGTCCGGTTTGGACCGGTCGGGTCCGGCCGGTGGCCCGATCTGATCGGCCCCTGGACCGGATGGCCCGGTCCCAGGCCCGGTTGACCGGCCTCCTCGGCGGTTGACTGATACGTCCCAAACGTATCTATAATTTCTTATGTTCCATGCTACTTTTATGATGATACTCACATGTTTTATACACATTATATGTCATTATTATGCATTTTCCGGCACTAACCTATTGACGAGATGCCGAAGAGCCAGTTGCTGTTTTCTGCTGTTTTTGGTTTCAGAAATCCTAGTAAGGAAATATTCTCAGAATTGGACGAAATCAACGCCCAGGGTCCTATTTTTCCATGAAGCTTCCAGAAGTCCGAAGAGGAAACAAAGTGGGGCCACGGGGCGCCGCCACAGTAGGGCGGCGCGACCTACATGGGGCCCGCGCGGCCCTGTTGTGTGGGGCCCCCGTGACGCCCCTTGACCTGCCCTTCCGCCTACTTAAAGTCTTCGTCGCGAAACCCCCAGTACCGAGAGCCACGATACGGAAAACCTTCCAGAGACGCCGCCGCCAATCCCATCTCGGGGGATTCAGGAGATTGCCTCCGGCACCCCGCCGGAGAGGGGAATCATCTCCCGGAGGTCTCTTCATCGCCATGATCGCCTCCGAATCGATGTGTGAGTAGTCCACCCCTGGACTATGGGTCCATAGCAGTAGCTAGATGGTTGTCTTCTCCTCATTGTGCTATCATGTTAGATCTTGTGAGCTGCCTATCATGATCAAGATCATCTATTTGTAATTCTACATGTTGTGTTTGTTGGGATCCGATGAATATTGAATACTATGTCAAGTTGATTATCAATCTATCATATATGTTATTTATGTTCTTGCATGCTCTCCGTTGCTAGTAGAGGCTCGGCCAAGTTGATACTTGTGACTCCAAGAGGGAGTATTTATGCTCGATAGTGGGTTCATGCCTCCATTAAATGCTGGGACGAGTGACGAAAGTTCTAAGGTTGTGGATGTGCTGTTGCCACTAGGGATAAAACATCGATGCTTTGTCTAAGGATATTTGTGTTGATTACATTACGCACCATACTTAATGCAATTGTCTCGTTGTTTGCAACTTAATACTGGAGGGGGTTCGGATGATAACCTGAAGGTGGACTTTTTAGACATAGATGCATGCTGGATAGCGGTCTGTGTACTTTGTCGTAATGCCCTGATTAAATCTCATAGTACTCATCATGATATATGTATGTGCATTGTTATGCCTTCTTTATTTGTCAATTGCCCAACTGTAATTTGTTCACCCAACATCTCGTTTATCTTATGGGAGAGACACCACTAGTGAACTGTGGACCCCGGTCCTATTCTTTACATCTGAAATACAATCTACCGCAATTGTTACTGCATCGTTCTTCGCAAACAATCATCATCTTCCACACAATACGTTTAATCCTTTGTTTACGACAGAGTCTGGTGAGATTGACAACCTCAACGTTACGTTGGGGCAAAGTACTTTGATTGTGTTGTGCGGGTTCCACGTTGGCGCCGGAATCCCCGGTGTTGCGCCGCACTACACTCCGCCACCATCAACCTTCAACGTGCTTCTTGACTCCTACTGGTTCGATAAACCTTGGTTTCTTACTGAGGGAAACTTGCTGCTGTACGCATCACACCTTCCACTTGGGGTTCCCAATGGGCGTGTGCTTTACGCGTATCAAGCTAAATTTCTGGCGCCGTTGCCGGGGATCGAAGAAAAGTTACACCACAAAGATTTTCAACTCCCACGTCAACAGCTAAACTTCTGGCGCCGTTGCCGGGGAGATCAAGACACTCTGCAAGGGGAGTCTCCCACATCCAATCTCTTTACTTTGTTTTTGTCTTGCTTTGCTTTACTTTATTTACTGCTTTGTTTGCTTCTATATCAAAAACACAAAAAAATTAGTTGCTAGTTTTACTTTATTTACTGTCTTGTTCTCTATATCAAAAACACAAAAAAATTAGTTACTTGCATTTACTTTATTTACCTTTTGTTTATTTCATCATGTTTCCTCCTAAGTTCACTCTGAAAGACATACCGGTAGGACGAGGGTCTATAATTGGGAGAGATAATATAGAATTTTTTTTCACTCATGTTAGTACAGCTGAAGATTTTGAAGATAGACACTTGGTAGAACTTGCTCCTACTTATGAAATTGCTGTTGCTTATTTAGTACACATGTTGGAAACTAAATTTGTTAATCTCAATCCTATAATTCAACACATGTTTCTCACACTCTGTGATATGGAGGAAGGGGAAAAGAAAGATTTTGTCTTAGAAACCCTTCTTAAAGAATTTGGTGGTGTAGCAAGAGAGGCTAGAAAGGTCTTCACTAAATATAAGATGCTTGGCTCTTATACCAACTTTGCTAGTACCCTTGAAAAGATGGACATGGATAGAATAAGGTATACTAATAATGTCAATGATGGTGGGGAGATTAAGACAACAATACCTTGTAAGCTCCTAGGAATGAATGACGTTGTAGAAAATAACTATGGTTGGCTTGTTCCTGAAAATTTGTTTGACGAGGATAGCAAACCTAAGAATAATGAAAAGGGAGCCTCTGAAACTCACATAGATAAGATAAAATGCATAGTTGAGAAAACTCCCAACACCAATGTTGATGCTTCATCTCTTGATAATACTTGATACACACTTTCGCGCCTAGGCGAAAGGCGTTAAAGAAAAGCGCTTATGGGAGACAACCCATTATTTTACTTCTGCACTTTGTTTTATATTTGAATCTTGGAAGTTGTTATTACTGTAGCAACCTCTCCTTAGCTTTATTTTATTGCATTGTTGTGCCAAGTAAAGTCTTTGATAGTAAAGCCAATACTAGATTTGGATTACTACGCAGGAACAGATTTCTTGCTGTCACGAATTTGAGCAGTAATCTCTTTAGAAAATTTATAAAAATCTGCCAATTTACGTGCGTGATCCTCAGATATGTACGCAACTTTCATTCAATTTGGGCATTTTCATCTGAGCAAGTCTGGTGCCTCTTAAAAATTCGTCTTTACGGACTGTTCTGTTTTGACAGATTCTGCCTTTTATTTCGCATTGCCTGTTTTGCTATGTTTGATGGATTTCTTTGTTCCATTAACTTTCAGTAGCTTTGTGCAATGTCCAAAAGTGTTAAGAATGATTATGTCACCTCTGAATATATGAATTATGCACTCGACCCTCTAATGAGTTTGTTTTGAGTTTGGTGTGGAGGAAGTTTTCAAGGGTCAAGAGAGGAGGATGATACAATATGATCAAGAAGAGTGAAAAGTCAAAGCTTGGGGATGCCCCCGTGGTTCATCCCTGCATATTTTAAGAAGACTCAAGCGTCTAAGCTTGGGGATACCCAAGGCATCCCTTCTTCATCGACAACTTATCAGGTCCCTCTAGTGAAACTATATTTTTATTCCGTCACATCTTATGTGCTTTACTTGGAGCGTCTGTTTGTTTTTGTTTTTGTTTTTGTTTGAATAAAATCGGATCCTACCATTCTTTGTTTGGGAGAGAGACACGCTCCGCTGTTTCGTATGAACACATATGTTCTTAGCTTTATCTTTCATTGCGAAAGTTGAACTACTTCATTCATTGTTATATGGTTGGAAACGGAAAATGCCGCATGTGGTAAATGGTATAATGTCTTGAATAATTTGATACTTGGCAATTGTTGTGCTCATATAGATCATGTTTAAGCTCTTGCATCATGTACTTTGCACCCATTAATGAAGAACTACATAGAGCTTGTTAAAATTTGGTTTGCATGATTGATCTCTAGAGTCTAGATATTTTCTGGTTGAGGTATTTGAACAACAAGGAGACAATATAAAGTCTTATAATAATTACAATATGTTCATATGTGAGCTTTGCTGCACCTTTTATACTTGAGTTTGCTTCAAACAACCTTGCTAGCCTAGCCTTGTATTGAGAGGAATTCTTCTCGTGCATCCAAATCCTTGAGCCAATAACCATGCCATTTGTGTCCACCATACCTACCTACCACATGGTATTTCTCCGCCATTCCAAAGTACATTACTTGAGTGCTACCTTTAAAAATTCTATTCCTTTGCCTTTTCAATATATAGCTCATGGGAAAAATAGCCTTTAAAACTATTGTGGTGAAGAATATGTACTTATGTGTCTTATTTCTTAATAAGTTGCTTGTTGATCGGTAACCATGTTTCTGGGGACGCCATCAACTCTTTTACCTTTGTTGAATATCATGTGAGTTGCTATGCATGTTCGTCTTGTCTGAAGTAAGAGAGATTTTCATGATCAAATGGTTTGAGTATGCATACTGTTAGAGAAGAACATTGGGCCGCTAACTAAAGCCATGATCCATGGTGGAAGTTTCAGTTTGGACAATCAATCCTCAATCTCTTATGAGAATTTTAATTGTTGTTGTATGCTTATGCATTAAAGAGGAGTACATTATCTGTTGTCTATGTTGTCCCGGTATGGATGTCTAAGTTGAGAATAATCAAAAGCGAGAAATCCAATGCGAGCTTTGTCCTTAGACCTTTGTACAGGCGGCATAGAGGTACCCCTTTGTGACACTTGGTTGAAACATATGCTATGCAATGATAATCCATGTTAATCCAAGCTAATTAGGACAAGGTGCGAGCACTATTGGTATACTATGCATGAGGCTTGCAACTTATATGACATCTTATACATAACACATATGCTTTATTACTACCGTTGACAAAATTGTTTCTTGTTTTCAAAATGAAAAGCTCTAGCACAAATATAGTAATCAATGCTTCCCTCTGCGAAGGGCCTATCTTCTACTTTATTGTTGAGTCAGTTTGCCTATTCTTTCTATCCCAGAAGCAAACACTTGTGTCAACCATGCATTGATTCTTACATGTTTACCTATTGCACTTGTTATATTACTTTGCGTTGACAATTATCCATGAGATATACATGTTGAAGTTGAAAGCAACCGCTGAAACTTATATCTTCCTTTGTGTTGCTTCAATGCCTTTACTTTGAATTTATTGCTTTATGAGTAGCTCTTATGCAAGTCTTATTGATGCTTGTCTTGAAAGTATTATTCATGAAAAGTCTTTGCTATATGATTCATTTGTTTACTCATTATCTTCATCATTGCTTCGAATCGCTGCATTCATCTCATATGCTTTACAATAGTATGATCAAGATTATGATAGCATGTCACTTCAGAAATTATCTTTGTTATCGTTTACCTACTCGAGGGAGAGTAGGAACTAAGCTTGGGGATGCTTGATACGTCCCAAACGTATCTATAATTTCTTATGTTCCATGCTACTTTTATGATGATACTCACATGTTTTATACACATTATATGTCATTATTATGCATTTTCCGGCACTAACCTATTGACGAGATGCCGAAGAGCCAGTTGTTGTTTTCTGCTGTTTTTGGTTTCAGAAATCCTAGTAAGGAAATATTCTCGGAATTGGACGAAATCAACGCCCAGGGTCCTATTTTTCCACGAAGCTTCCAGAAGTCCGAAGAGGAAACGAAGTGGGGCCACGGGGCGCCGCCACAGTAGGGCGGCGCGGCCTACATGGGGCCCGCGTGGCCCTGTTGTGTGGGGCCCCCGTGACGCCCCTTGACCTGCCCTTCCGCCTACTTAAAGTCTTCGTCGCGAAACCCCCGCATCGAGAGCCACGATACGGAAAACCTTCCAGAGACGCCGCCGCCGCCAATCCCATCTCGGGGGATTCAGGAGATCGCCTCCGGCACCCTGCCGGAGAGGGGAATCATCTCCGGAGGTCTCTTCATCGCCATGATCGCCTCCGGATCGATGTGTGAGTAGTCCACCCCTGGACTATGGGTCCATAGCAGTAGCTAGATGGTTGTCTTCTCCTCATTGTGCTATCATGTTAGATCTTTTGAGCTGCCTATCATGATCAAGATCATCTATTTGTAATTCTACATGTTGTGTTTGTTGGGATCCGATGAATATTGAATACTATGTCAAGTTGATTATCAATCTATCATATATGTTATTTATGTTCTTGCATGCTCTCCGTTGCTAGTAGAGGCTCTGGCCAAGTTGATACTTGTGACTCCAAGAGGGAGTATTTATGCTCGATATATGTATGTGCATTGTTATGCCTTCTTTATTTGTCAATTGCCCAACTGTAATTTGTTCACCCAACATCCGTTTATCTTATGGGAGAGACACCACTAGTGAACTGTGGACCCCGGTCCTATTCTTTACATCTGAAATACAATCTACTGCAATTGTTCTTTACTGTTCTTCGCAAACAATCATCATCTTCCACACAATACGTTTAATCCTTTGTTTACGAGCAAGCCGGTGAGATTGACAACCTCACTGTTACGTTGGGGCAAAGTACTTTGATTGTGTTGTGCAGGTTCCACGTTGGCGCCGGAATCCCTGGTGTTGCGCCGCACTACACTCCGCCACCATCAACCTTCAACGTGCTTCTTGACTCCTACTGGTTCGATAAACCTTGGTTTCTTACCGAGGGAAACTTGCTGCTGTACGCATCACACCTTCCACTTGGGGTTCCCAACGGGCGTGTGCTTTACGCGTATCATTGACTCAGCCCAACTTTTCCCCAACGGTTATATTTGCTATTGGGCTATAAATAGCCCTTCTTCCACCTTGGGCTGTATAAGTTCTTCCACTCTCTCTCCTCCATTGTTGACTTTGAAGAACTTGCCCTCTCTCTTGATTCCCCCCATGATTCTTCCTCATTCTTGAGGGATATATGAGAGGAGATCTAGATCTACAACCTCCACCAATCCATTTCTCCTCTAAGTGAGGGGAACTCTTGGGATCTAGATCTTGGAGTCATTTGTTGATTTCCTCTTTGTTCTTCTCTCTAATCTCATCCTAGTATTTGTTGCTTTGGTGGGATTTGAGTGTGAAGGATTTGAACACCTCTAGTGTTCTTGCTTTGCATCATTGCATAGTGTTGAGCTCTCCACCACGATTAGTTCGAGTGAGAGACCGTGAGCTTGTTACTCTTGGAAGGAGACCTCCTAGTTGGCTTGGTTGGTGTCCCGGTGACCTCTTCGTGGAAGATTGTGAAGGGGCCCGGGCTTCTCCTTCGTGGAGCTTGTGAAGTGGTTGTGGAGCTTGCCATCTCCGGAGTGGAGAAAAAGCTAACCATAAGGAAAGGGCCATTATCCTTCGTGGGTTTGGCTCGGAGAATAGGGTGAGCCTTCGTGGCGTTGGGGAATCCTTCGTGGGACCTCCACTCCTCCAAACGTGACGTACCTTCTTGCAAAGGAAGGGAACACGGGAATACATTCTCGTCTCTGCGTGCCTCGGTTATTTCTATACCCGAGCTTACTTTCCTTGTGATAGCCATCGTGCTTGAAGTACATATATCTTGCTATCACTTGTGCTACATATATCTTGTGCCTATCTTGCTTAGCTCTAATTGTTGTTGTTGCACTTAGGTGAGCCTAGCATATTTAGGGTTTGTGCTTGTAGAATAAACATAGTTTAATTCCGCATTCTTACAAGCCAAATCCGTAAGAGTTTTTAAACACCTATTCACCCCCTCTAGGCGACATCTCGTCCTTTCACTAATAATCCACCTTCAGGTTAGCGTCCGCACCCCTTTTAGTATAAAGTTGCAACCAACAGACTATCGCATTAAGCAATCTGTGTAAAGTAAACAATAGAATTACCCTCGGTGAAAGAGCAAAGTCTAAACCCCGGGTTTTGTGTGTTTGATGACAACACTTGAATAATCTCACTGTGTGCTTTGAGTATCGTTGTTAGATTTGCAAGTGCACGGTGACCTCGCTGGACACGTCAAGATCGGAGGACTGAAGCGTAGCTTATAGGTTTTCTGGTTTTGTGTGTGTATCGCGAGGTGACATGGTTGGAGAGAAAAAGGGGAGAAAAATAGTTTTTGTCAGGCCGGTACTACCGGTACCAGTAGCGGTAGTACCGCTACCCCTACTGGTACCGCCCACGGCACCGCTCTGAAGTTCTGCGCTGGTTTTGACCCAAAGTATGAGTTACGGTACCTCTGCGGTACCTGGAGCGGTAGTACCGCTTGCAAGCGGTAGTACCTCCCACGGTACCGCTCAAGTACCGTAACTAGTTACGGCAGTACCTCTTAGGTACCGCTTTGGATCCAGTAAGGTTTGGACCCCATTGGTACCTCGAGCGGTAGTACCGCTCTGTGTCCACGTGGACCAGATCTGTGGGACTTTGAACTCAGAGCGGTAGTACCGCTTACCTAAAGCGGTAGTACCGCTTAGGCAAAAACTGGACATAACGGTTGGATTTGGGAGGGCCTATTTAAGGGGCCCTTCTTCCCCAACTCGTTTTTATCTCTCCTCTCTCTCTCCTCCATTGTTGCTGAGCTCAAACTGAGTGGATCTCCCTCCCTACCCAATCAATCTTGCTCATACTTTGAGGAGTGGTGGAGGAGACCCCGATCTATCGTTCTACCGAGAGAAATTTCACCAATTCGTGGTAGTCCTTAGTGGATCTTGGTGGTAGAGTTCCTATGGTGGAATCTTGGAAGAAGTGCACCTATGGAGGCTAGCTTGGTGTTGTGCTAGCCCCATAGGTTGTTGGGAGCCTCCTTGTGGTGTGGAGCTCGCCCCAACCTTGTGAAGGAATCACCGCCTCGACCGGTGCCATAGTGGAGAAGGGGGGGGCACCTTCGTGGAGCTCTCTCGAGGATGAAGGTGAGGCCTTCCTTCGTGGTGTGGCCGTCTAGCCTCTTGTGTGAGTCTAGCACCTCCTCAACGCAGACGTACTCCCTTTTGTGGGAGGAACTGCGGGAAACAAACCTCGCCTCGTCTTCGCGCCCTCCGGTTGTCCCGCTCCTTAGTTTTACTATCTTGTTTGATTCCTTTGCTTGTTGCACTTGTCTAGGATCATTGTAGGAACACCCCCATCGCTAAAGCTATCACCTTTACCTTCCGCACCGCTAAAATTGAAAAAGACTAAAACTTGACGTAGCGTCCATTCACCCCCCCTCTTGTTCGCTACGATCCATTCAATTGGTATCAGAGCAAGGTTTCTTGCTCGGGCTTTACCGCCTAAGAAATGGCCGAACAAGAGACGGTTGGGAATGGGTCACCTTCCCTTGTGCCACCCGCTCCATCATCTCCCATCGATAGCACAGCGACTACGTTGGATGACCTCAAGAAATTGGAGTCATCCATCGTTAACCAAATTAATGAAGGCGATGATGATGGAGTTGGTTGCTCAAAAACCAACCCCTATCGTAGATCCTAAGGCAAGTGCCAAGGATCCCCCACCAAAAGCTAACCCATTTCCTCTTGTTGATTTTGTCGCGCAATCGACAAAAGATCCACAAAAGGAAGGGCGTGGGGAGACCGGCACTTCGACAAAGGGGAAGGATGAGACACCGGTTGTGGAACGTCTAGGGGGTAATCATGAGGTGCCACCACCAAGTGATTACACCATAAACGTTCCAATACCTATGCCACATATTTTGTCGCATGGTTCACCACCGTTACTTGAATCAAATAGCTTTGAAAATTGGGAATTCTTAATGTGTTCTCATGTGCGCAGCGCATCTACCGAGCTTTGGCGCATTATCAAGGAGGGCTACTCACCAAGAGACCCAAAGAGCTTGACAAGAAGAGAAGTGGTGGATGACCAACTCAACGCCACCGCCATCAACATGATTCACATGGCCGTCACGCCCAAGGACCGCGCTCATATCCGCTCGCTCAAGACCGCCAAGGAAGCATGGGATAAACTCGACAAGCTCTTCCTCGGAAATGAGAGCATACAAAGCTCTTGTTTTGATGAAGTGAACAACATGGCCGACAACTTCGTCATGAATGAAGGAGAGACCCCGAAGAAATGTATCGGCGCCTCATCGCTCTCGCCGTACAAATGCAAGATCTTGGAGCAACGTTTGTGGATGACCATTGGATCAAGCGCAAGTTCTACAACGCTCTCCTCCCTTATGAGGAAGTGAAGTTGACGGCCATCCGCCAAAACGCCTCCTTCCGTTCTATGACATCCGATGAAGTTCTTAGCGAAGTCATCGCTTTGGACATCTCCAAGAAGAATGCGGAGGATCTTGTTGCTCGCGCCCACAACACCCGCAAGCCCAACCTTGCATTGAAAATGAAGGTACATGAGGCTAGTGAAAGCGATGAGGATCCCATTGAGTGGGGACCGGATGATCCCAAGACCAACTATCATGAGCACATGGCTCTCGCTGCCAAGAAATTTTGGGAGGGAAACAAGTCCCGAAGCACAAGACCAAGAAGATCACGTGATTCTCCAAGAGCCCAAGGGAGGGGCAAAGGGGGAGAACATGCTACAATTGCGGCGACAAGAATCATTTTGTTGCGGATTGTATGTTTGAGAGAAGAGAAGATAATGGTGGAAGGCTTGTCCGCAAGGAAAAGTTCAAGTCTCTCTCCATAGGATTCTCCAAGTTCTCCCCCAAGCCCGATGACGACAAGGTCCCCTTCACCAAGAAGCCTAGAGCCTTCATCATTCGAGAAGAGTACTCCTCCGATGAGGATGAAGAACATGAGGACAAGAGATCCAACAAGGAAGGAGAGGGAGTGGCCGCCATCGCCATTACCACTCCCTCTATCTCCCTCTTCGACTCTCCTAATGAGAACCTCATCACCCACAACGCTCATTGCCTTATGGCAAAGGTATCCACGGAGGTAGAACCCCCTTCCAAACTCTCATCTTCAACTAATGCCTTATATATTGATGATGCCACTAGTCTCACCATTAAGCGTGAGGTTATGGGTTTGGATTATTTTCTCACTAACATGCAAGGGGATACCAAGACTCATGTTGGGGCTCTCTTGGCCCAACTTGGTGCGGCACAAGACCTTATAGAAGAAGGAGAGGCTTGAAAGGGAGGCGGCAAATGAGATTTCCTCTCTCAATCAAGCGCTTGAAGAAGAACAAAATTTGCGCATGTCTCTTGAAGATAGTGTCATCATCCTTGAAGACTCCAACAAGGATAGTATCTCCCAACTCACCAAGGACCAATACCATGCTCTTGGTTTGATGGGTGAGCTCAAGAAGAAGATGCTCTCTCTCGAGGAAGCCAACAAGGAAAAAGATGAGGAAGACCCTAACTCTTGCCATGACGATCTTGTTGATCAAGTTGCTTCCTTGAGGAAGCACAATGCTCTTCTCTTGGAGGTCAATGCTCTTCAAGAAGAAGCCTTGGATGAGTATTACCTCTTGTGCAAGGAGAAGACCTCATGTTGCAATCATGAAGAAGAAATTGCCACTCTTGAGACCACCAAGGCCAAGCTATTGAGTTAGAGTAGCATGCAAGAAGAGTCTTTGGTGGAATGCCTCCGCATGAGCAAAGAGAAGCTCACTTGTTGTGATCATGAGGAAGAAATAGCCGTCTTGAAGAGGAGCGAAGCCAAACTCATGGAGGTCAATTCCATGCAAGGGGAAGCATTGAAGAAGTATTTTCCTTTGAGCAAGGACCGTGCGTGTTGCACCCATGAAAGTGACATTGCCAACATGGAGAGTGACAAGCGTATACTCATGAAGATGAACGCTCTTCAAGAAGAAGCTTTGATGGAACACTTCCGGGTGAACAAGGCAAAGGAGGTCCAAGTGTTTGATATTTGTCATCCTCACCCGGAACATGAAGATGAAGTCAATCGTTTGAAGGCCAAAATTGATAGACTCCAAGTTCAAGCCAAGTACTTGGAAGGAGTCATTGGAGCCAAAGATGGAGCCAAAGAGGGCTCTTGCAATGAAGGAGGAGTGGCTACCAAGCCAAAGAGGAAGAGGAATAGGAGGACCAAGAAGAAGAAGAACAAGGAGAACATGGAGATCAACCATGAGGAGAGCGATGTTAGCTCAAGAAGGGATGGAGTACCCAACTCCGCCTTGAAGGGTTTCGCCGGCTCTAACAACCCTTCTCATGTTCTTTTTGTTGATTACTATGGACATATTCGTGCTCGCTTTATTGGTCCTCAAGAGGCCAATGTTGATTGGACTATTTGGGTTCCCAAACCCCTTGTTACTAACATGATAGGACCCATTGAAAAATGGGTACCTAAATCCAAGACTTGATTCCTTGTAGGACTATGCTTCTGGTGGCGCTAAGTGGGTGGTTGATAGTGGAGCCACAAGTCATATGACCGGAAGCGAGAATATTGTTGTCGACCTCGAGCCTTCTCACTCTACCGTATCATATGGCGACAACACGTGCTCTAAGGTATTGGGTCTTGGCAAGGTGGTGGTAACACCCGACATCTCACTCGTGAATGTCCTCCTTGTCGAGACCCTTGGTTACAACTTACTCTTCGTTCATCAAATTGCTCGTATGGGTCTATGTACTTTCTTTGATGAACATATGGTGGTCCTCTTGTGGAGCAAGACACTCCGTGTAGCTTTTGTTGGATATGTAGAGAACAGATTGTATGTTGTTGATTTCTCTGGAAAGACAACATCTTCCGCTCTTTGCCTACTCGCCAAAGGTGACAAGGGTTGGTTATGGCATCGCCGACTAGCCTATGTCAACATGAGGACTTTGCAAAGTCTCCACAAGGGTGGCCACATTCTCGGACTAAAAGAAGATGTCTCCTTTTGTAAAGATCGTGTTTGTAGGGCTTGCGTACAAGGAAAAATGCATGGAGCTCCTCACAAGGCCAAGACTATCATCTCTACCGCAAGATGCTTGGAGCTCCTACATGTTGATCTCTTCGGTCCACCGTCTCATGAAAGTCTTGGAGGAAAGAAGTATTGCCTCGTCATTGTTGATGACTATTCACGCTATTGTTGGGTATTCTTCTTCAAGTACAAGAGTGAGACTCAACGGACCATGATGGAGTTTGCCAATCAAGTTCAACGCAAGTACGACAACAAGATCCTCGCAATAAGGAGCGACAATGGAATGGAGTTCAAGAACTACACCTTGGATGACTTCCTCGGCGAAGAAGGAATCCAACACCAATACTCCACGCCATATACTCCCCAAAAAAATGGGGTCGCCGAAAGGAAGAATCGAACCTTGATCGAAGCCGCTCGAACCATGATGATGGAGTACAAGTCTAACTACAATTTTTGGTCGGAAGCTATCTCTACCGCATGCCATGCTACTAATCGTCTCTACTTTCGCAAAGGTCTAGAGAAGACACCATATGAGATTCTCACCGGCAACAAGCCCAATGTGTCATATTTCAAGGTCTTCGGATGCAAATGCTATGTGCTTGTCAAGGACACACGTCTATCCAAGTTTGATTCAAGAGCTCAAGAAGGAATTTTTGTTGGCTATGCTACGGATTCTCACGCCTATAGAGTCTTCAACAAGTCAAATGGGCGGGTTGTAGAATCTTGTGATGTGACATTCGATGAATATGATAGATCTTTGGAGGAGCGAAGTGCTTCTTGTGAGAAAGGAGATGCCATTCCCCCGAATGCCATAAGAAGGATGGGTGTTGGCGTTCGCCGACCTCAAGAGCTACCTTCTATGAGTACCGGGGAAGGACCAAGTTCCACCCAAGTGGAGCCATCTACACCACAAGGCCAAGCTTCTTCCGTTGATCTTACAAGTGCAAGCCAACCTCTACAACAACCTCAAGTTCAACCTCAACAACTACAACAACAATGAAGTACAAGCTCACCTCAACAAGCTCAAGAACAACATCTACCGCAAGCTCATCTACCACAACAACCAACATCAAGTGACCAAGGCCAAGCTTCAAGTTCTTCTCCGAATGGCTTGGGGATGATCTTTACGGACAATCCCATTCCTAGTACCCCCGAGTCATCCGGCTCTCATGATGATGATGATGATGCCCCCTTAAACAACAATGAAGGTCAAGGCGAGGATCTAAACTGTGATGAAAGCCAAGAGGACCCACAAGAATCTACTCCTATAGCTGATACTCGCTGTGAAGATCCTACTACAAGACACTTGCGCCTCAAGTCCCATTCTTTGCGTAATGTCATTGGTGATCTAAAGAGCAAAGTAACCACCCGGAGGCAACTAGCAAACTTTTGTGAGCACCACGCCTTTGTCTCTATGGTTGAACCTCTCAAGGTTAATGATGCCCTTGAAGATCCCGATTGGGTGATTGCAATGCAAGAGGAACTCAACAACTTCAAGAGGAATGATGTGTGGACTCTCATGAAGCGACCCGATCATTGCCGCAATGTTATCGGCACCAAATGGGTCTTCAAGAACAAGCAAGATGAACATGGCATCGTCATCCGCAACAAAGCAAGATTGGTGGCACAACGCTATTCTCAAGTTGAAGGCGTGGACTTTGGTGAAACCTTTGCACCCGTTCCAAGGCTTGAGTCCATCCGTATCCTTTTGGCCTTTGCCTCTCATCATGGCTTCAAGTTGCAAAAAAATGGATGTTAAGAGTGCTTTTCTTAATGGTCCTTTACATGAGGAGGTGTATGTGAAGCAACCCCCGGGGTTCGCGGACCCCCATTCTCGGACCATGTCTTCAAGCTCAAAAAGGCCCTATATGGACTCAAACAAGCTCCTAGAGCTTGGTATGAGCATCTAAAGGAGTTGCTTGAAGATCGTGGTTTCGAAGTGGGGAAAATCGATCCCACTCTTTTTAATAAGAAAGTCAATGGGGAGGTTTTCGTATGCCAACTCTATGTAGATGACATCATATTTGGCTCGACTAACACAAAGTTTAATGATGAGTTTGCTAAGTTGATGACTAATAGGTTTGAGATGTCAATGATGGGTGAACTCAAGTACTTCCTTGGGTTCAAGATCAAGCAAATGTTGTTGGAGATATGCCCAAGAGGCAATAATAAAATGGTTATTATAATATATCTTTGTGTTTATGATAATGTTTACATACCATGCTATAATTGTATTAACCGAAACATTGATACATGTGTGTTATGTGAACAACAAGGCGTCCCTAGTAAGCCTCTTGTATAACTAGCTTGTTGATTAATAGATGATCATGGTTTCGTGATCATGAACATTGGATGTTATTAATAACAAGGTTATGTCATTATATGAATGATGTAATGGACACACCCAATTAAGCGTAGCATAAGATCACGTCATTAAGTTATTTGCTATAAGCTTTCGATACATAGTTACCTAGTCCTTTCGACCATGAGATCATGTAAATCACTTATATCGGAAAGGTACTTTGATTACATCAAACGCCACTGCGTAAATGGGTGGTTATAAAGGTGGGATTAAGTATCCGGAAAGTATGAGTTGAGGCATATGGATCAACGGTGGGATTTGTCCATCCCGATGACGGATAGATATACTCTGGGCCCTCTCGGTGGAATGTCGTCTAATAGCTTGCAAGCATATGAATGGTTCATAAGAGACCACATACCACGGTACGAGTAAAGAGTACTTGTCATGAGACGAGGTTGAACGAGGTATAGAGATACCGATGATCAAACCTCGGACAAGTAAAATATCGCGTGACAAAGGGAATCGGTATCGTATGTAAATGGTTCGGTCGATCACTAAAGTCATCGTTGAATATGTGGGAGCCATTATGGATCTCCGGATCCCGCTATTGGTTATTGGTCGGAGAGAAGTCTCAACCATGTCTACATAGTTCGCGAACCGTAGGGTGACACACTTAAGGTTTGATGTCGTTTAAGTAGATATGGAATATGGAATGGAGTTCGAAGTTTTGTTCGGAGTCTCGGATGGGATCCAGGACATCACGAGGAGTTCCGGAATGGTCCGGAGAATAAGATTCATATATAGGAAGTCACTTTCCAAGTTTGGAAATGATCCGGTGAATTTATGGAAGGTGGTTTCTAGAATTATCCGGAATAAATCACTATGGAAGGAGGAGTCCCGGAGGGACTCCACAAACCCTAACCAGCCAACCAAGTGGGAGGGTGGAGTCCATGATGGATTCCACCTCCTTGGCCGGCCAAGAAAAGAGGGAAGGGGAGAGTCCCTGTCCCTCTAGGTTTCGTCCATAAGGCGGTTTTTCTGTTGGGGTCTTATTCGAAGACTTTGGGCAAACCCTTGGGGTTCCACCTATATAATGAGGAGGAGAGGGAGAGGGGCAGCCATGGCTTGGCCGCACCACCCCTGCCCCCTTGAGGCCGGCGCCCATAGCCCCCTCTCCCCAAACCCTAGCCTCCCCTCCTCCACATACAAACTCCCGCAGCGCATAGGCGAAGCCCTGCCGGAGTTCTCCACCACCACCGCCACCACGCCGTCGTGCTGCCGGGATTCCGAGGAGGATCTACTACTTCCGCTGCCCGCTGGAACGGGGAGAAGGACGTCGTCTTCATCAACACCGAACGTGTGACCGAGTACGGAGGTGCTGCCCGATTGTGGCACCGTCAAGATCTTCTACGCGCTTTTGAAAGCGGCAAGTGATCGTCTACCGCAGCAACGAGAGCCTCCTCTTGTAGGCTTTGGAAATCTTCAAGGGTTAGTCTCGTTCATCCCCTCGTTGCTCCCATCTTCTAGATTGCATCTTGGCTTGGATTGCGTTCTCGCGGTAGGAAATTTTTTGTTTTCTATGCTACGAATCCCTACGGTGGTATCGAGCCGTGTCTATGCATAGATGGTTGCACGAGTAGAACACAATTGTTTTGTGGGCGTTGATGCTTATGTTGTCTTTAGTTTGAGTACTTTGCATCTTTGTGGCATAGTGGGATGAAGCGGCTCGGGCTAACTTTACATGACCGCGTTCATGAGATTTGCTCCACGCTCGACATGCAACTTGTATTGCATAAGTGGCTTTGCGGGTGTCTCGTCTCTCCTACTATAGTGAAGATTCAATTTACTCTTCTATTGACAACACTAGTATCACCGTTGTGGTTCATGTTCGTAGGTAGATTAGATCTCACTCGAAAACCCTAAACCACGTAAAATATGCAAACCAAATTAGAGACGTCTAACTTGTTTTTGCAGGGTTTGGTGATGTGATATGGCCATAATGTGATGATGAATATGTATGAGATGATCATTATTGTATTGTGGCAACCGGCAGGAGCCTTATGGTTGTCTTTAAATTTCATGTTGAGTAGTATTTCAAAGTAGTTGTAATAGTTGCTACATGAGGTGAACAACCATGAAGACGGCGCCATGGACCTTGACGCTACGCCGACGATGATGGAGATCATGCCCGTTGATGATGGAGATCATGTCCGTGCTTTGGAGATGAAGATCGAAGGCGCAAAGACTAAAGGGCCATATCATATCACATATGAATTGCATGTGATGTTAATCCTTTATGCATCTTATTTTGCTTAGATCGCGACGGTAGCATTATAAGATGATCCCTCACATTAATATCAAGATAATAAAGTGTTCTCCCCTCGTATGCACCGTTGTACAGTTCGTCGTTTCGAAGCATCTCGTGATGATCGGATGTGATAGACTCAACGTTCACATACAACGGGTGTAAGCCATGTTGCACACGCGGAATACTTGGGTTTGCTTGACGAGCCTAGCATGTACAGACATGGCCTCGGGACAACGGAAACCGAAAGGTTGAACACGAGTCATATGGATGATATGATCAACATGTTGATGTTCACCATTGAAGCTACATCATCTCACGTGATGATCGGTTTTGGTGTAGTGGATTTGGATCGTGTACCACTTAACAACTATGAGGGATGTTGTATTAAGTGGGAGTTCATTAGTAATTAGATTAAAACATGAACTAATTATCATAAACATAGTCTGAGTAGTATTTTGAATTAATTTTGTAGTATTGGCATCCGTTTTCTACCATGCGCTAGTCTTGTAATTGAGATAGAAATACTGTTAAAATCTGACAAGAAACTTTACGGATTGGTACCGTATTGTTAAAGAATCAAGAAATGATTAAGTCCTATTGCAAACTTTTAGTAAACCTCACATTGTTGATTCAAAGAGCTATGGTTTCAATTAGTACCTAAAGTTATCTTGTCTCCGTGAAACTTGAAGTTCAAATCTGTTTGAAAAGTAAGGAGCTGAAAATTTAGTTTTCATAAATAATCAAGGTATGAGATATATATGATATCTAAGACCTTATTGCAAGATGATAGAATATAATTTGGTGAGACTACATAAACTCATAAGTTTTATGGGAATGTACGAAGGTTGAAGACGCAAGTCGTCCCAATCCTCCAACTATTGGGGCACTAACAATATTCGCATATCCATGAAGTGATCGTCCTTAGTATGCACCGTTGCTAAGACTCGTCGTTTCGAAGCATCACGTGATGATCGGGTGTTATAGATTCTACGTGTGCATACAACGGGTGCAAGCCAGATTTGCACATGCGAATATTGAGGTTATACTTTACGAGCCTAGCATGTACAGACATGGTCTCGAAAAGTCTTCATGATATGATAATATTATGAGTGAAATTGTTCATCATATTAAAAGGTTACTAATAGTGAAATCCGGAACACTTGTCATATGATGATCAACTTCAAAGTAAGAACCTCAAGGTTATTGGTATTTGACCAACAAACCTAGAAGTTATTGATGTTGAAGTGTTTTTCTGAATAATGAGGAAAGCTAAAAGAGAAACTACAAAAAGATTATTGGCGTAAAGAAAGAAAAGACTAGAAAGTCTAGCTCGGGTGTATATAAATGATATACATGTTATGAATGTATTCCTTGTTTGGTCACACAATGAAATTCTTGGGTATTAGTACCATATTGGTTGGTATGAAGTGTCATACAAAACAACGCAATACAAGAATACAATGGCCTAAGTGACTGATAAGGAATATGATAGGAATGCACGTCTGGAACAAAAATAAAGTGTTATTATGTTCATCGTTGGCATTCTATCTAGCCCTTAGAATTTATAATAAAGAACTTAATAATTGTTATTTTGCTCTGGTCAAATGAAAAACAATGAGTTGTTCAAATTATGACATTACTCCATGTACGATGGATAAGTTATTATAAATCTTAATAGTGAAACACACATACATAACACTGACGCTAAAATGCCATAAGGCAATTGATTTGAATTCCACTTATTTGTGGAACCGCCATTTAGGTCATGTTAGAAAGGAACGCATGAAGGAACTCCATGCAAATGGATTTTTGGAGTCATTTGATTTTTTGAATCGTTTGACGCTTGCAAATCTTTTCTAAAGAGAATGACTAAAATACCGTTCATAGGCCAAGAGTTGAACGGGCAACTAACTTAGTGGAAAAATACATGATGATGTATGTGATTCACTGGGCATAGTTGTGTGCGGGAGATTCTTCTACTTCATGAAAACTTCCAACGATGAATTGAGTATATATGTGTGGATATATTCAATAAGGAAGAAGTTTGAAACATTTGAATAGATTCAAATAAATTTCAGCATGAAGTGGAAATCATCGTAATAGAAAAATCAAATATCTATGATTGGATCATGGTGGAAATATTTGAATTACGAGTTTTAGTGAACATCTAAGAGAGTTATGAAATTGTTCTACAACTCATGTTTCTTGGAGTATCATAGTGATGATGAAGTATCCGAGAGATGTATCCAAACCTTGTTGGATGAATGATGAGATAAAATATTGATGCCATTATATTTTTGTGGATTATGCTTTAGAGACTACCGCTTTTACACTAAATAGAGCATCATCATGATCCGTTGAAATGACATCATACGAGTTATGACATGGGTATGAACCCTAATAGTCTTTTCTTAAATTTTGGTATGCATAGCATAAGTAAATAAGTTTACAACCAAAATCGGATGAATGTCTTTGTTGGTTATCCCAAAGAATTGATAGGGAATTCTTTCCACTATGAAGTAAAAGACAAAAGTGTTTGTTAATGTTACTTGCTTATTTCCAAGAAATTGTTTTCTAGCGAAGTATTTGAGTGGGAGGACAATAGAACTTGATAAGGTTTATGAACCCGAGCAAAATGATCGAGTAGTACAAGCATCGGAAATGGTTCCGGAAGCGGCCACGACGATCATGGCTCCCATGACTACAAAGTGTTTTAGCCATGGAGATCGAAGTACATATTGAACCTTGTAGGTATGGTTTACTTTGTGATCAAATAAATGATTTGTGGACAAAGGATTGATTTTGAACAATGATAAACCAACTACAAACAAAGAAGTTATGATGGGCCCTGACTCCGTTAAAATGGCTATACGCCATGAAATCCAAGATAGATAAATACTTTTTGAAAGTAAATGGATCTATAGAATTGATGGACTTGGATGAAATATCCTTGAAGAAGCTCGACTTGTCGAAAAGTTGTTTACGACAAAGTTCAAAGAGTTGACTACGATAAGATTAGATCTTCCGTAGCAATGCTTATAGTCTATGAGGATTATTCTAGTAATCGCTACATATTTCTTTTATGAGATATGCTAGTAGGATGGCAAAATACATTACTTAACGAAGTGTGTAGTAAAGGTGTATACAAGATACAACCAAGAGTTTTGCTGGTCCGTGGAATACTAGATAGGTATACGAACTTCAATTGGATGAAGTGAGTATCGCGGAGTTGGAATCTTCACCGGATGAAATAGTCAAAGAGTTTTTGATTTCATCAGAGACGATGAAGAGGCTTGCATTTGCAAGAAATTAAGTGGGAGCGCTGAGACATATTTATAATACTTTATGTAGATGACATATAGTTGGTTATAAATGATGTAATTATATACTTGATTAAAAAGGTTTCATTGAGAAATTAACTTCAATGAAAGGATATGGATCGAAACAAATTTAGTGTCAAGATCTATGAAGATAGATTGAAACACATAATAAAGTTTAAGTCAAAGTACATAGAATGGATATTGAAGTAGTTCAATATAGAAATATTAAGAAAATGTTCTTGTCATGTGAAAGTTTAACAAGACTTGAGTGTGTCTGACACTCAATGAGTAAAAACACATGAGTGATTATAGATCACGAATAAAATGTACACAATCAGATGTCCTGTGCTCTAAAAATGTTATGAGCATGTACCAGAATGATTCATATGATAATCATTGAAAAACAGTAAGAATATTCTTGAGTACTTAAGAAGAACCAAGGATATATATATATTTTTGTATGGAAAAATGACAAACAAATCGCTGTAAGTTGTTGCACCGATATTAGTTTGGTCACATATAAAAATGAATTTCAAATCTCAATTAGGCTAAGTGTTGATTAAAAGGTAGCACAATGAGCTAAGAAGTTGTCTATGCTAGATTTAGAAGAGTTCTAAAATATTGTGACGGATTCTACAAACAAAGGCAGAGTATGTCATTGTTTTGACAATGACCGAGGATGTTAAGTTAAAAGGTTCTTTGAGAACTTGGTGTAGTTCCGATAGTGTCGAACTTTGAAGCTATATTGTGTATGACAATATTAGTGACATATTTCAGACCGCGGAATTAAGGTTCCACCAGAGGACTGAACATATAAGAATAATGCCGACTCATTTGGAAAATAAGTGATGCGTTGAGACGCAAATGAATTGCAAAATACATACGTTTCTGAGCGTGTCAGATCCGTTGACTAAAACCTCTCCCGTGAGCAAAACATGATAAAGCACCGGAAGGCCAAGGTGTTATATCTTTACATATGTAAACTAGATTATTGACTCTAGTGCAAGTGGGAGACTCGTTGGAGATATGCCCAAGAGGCAATAATAAAATGGTTATTATAATATATCTTTGTGTTTATGATAATGTTTACATACCATGCTATAATTGTATTAACCGAAACATTGATACATGTGTGTTATGTGAACAACAAGGCGTCCCTAGTAAGCCTCTTGTATAACTAGCTTGTTGATTAATAGATGATCATGGTTTCGTGATCATGAACATTGGATGTTATTAATAACAAGGTTATGTCATTATATGAATGATGTAATGGACACACCCAATTAAGCGTAGCATAAGATCACGTCATTAAGTTATTTGCTATAAGCTTTCGATACATAGTTACCTAGTCCTTTCGACCATGAGATCATGTAAATCACTTATATCGGAAAGGTACTTTGATTACATCAAACGCCACTCGCGTAAATGGGTGGTTATAAAGGTGGGATTAAGTATCCGGAAAGTATGAGTTGAGGCATATGGATCAACAGTGGGATTTGTCCATCCCGATGACGGATAGATATACTCTGGGCCCTCTCGGTGGAATGTCGTCTAATAGCTTGCAAGCATATGAATGGTTCATAAGAGACCACATACCACGGTACGAGTAAAGAGTACTTGTCATGAGACGAGGTTGAACGAGGTATAGAGATACCGATGATCAAACCTCGGACAAGTAAAATATCGCGTGACAAAGGGAATCGGTATCGTATGTAAATGGTTCGGTCGATCACTAAAGTCATCGTTGAATATGTGGGAGCCATTATGGATCTCCGGATCCCGCTATTGGTTATTGGTCGGAGAGAAGTCTCAACCATGTCTACATAGTTCGCGAACCGTAGGGTGACACACTTAAGGTTTGATGTCGTTTAAGTAGATATGGAATATGGAATGGAGTTCGAAGTTTTGTTCGGAGTCTCGGATGGGATCCAGGACATCACGAGGAGTTCCGGAATGGTCCGGAGAATAAGATTCATATATAGGAAGTCACTTTCCAAGTTTGGAAATGATCCGGTGAATTTATGGAAGGTGGTTTCTAGAATTATCCGGAATAAATCACTATGGAAGGAGGAGTCCCGGAGGGACTCCACAAACCCTAACCAGCCAACCAAGTGGGAGGGTGGAGTCCATGATGGATTCCACCTCCTTGGCCGGCCAAGAAAAGAGGGAAGGGGAGAGTCCCTGTTCCTCTAGGTTTCATCCATAAGGCAGTTTTTCCATTGGGATCTTATTCGAAGACTTTGGGCAAACCCTTGGGGCTCCACCTATATAATGAGGAGGAGAGGGAGAGGGGCAGCCATGGCTTGGCCGCACCACCCCTGCCCCTTGAGGCCGGCGCCCATAGCCCCCTCTCCCCAAACCCTAGCCTCCCCTCCTCCACATACAAACTCCCGCAGCGCATAGGCGAAGCCCTGCCGGAGTTCTCCACCACCACCGCCACCACGCCGTCGTGCTGCCGGGATTCCGAGGAGGATCTACTACTTCCGCTGCCCGCTGGAACGGGGAGAAGGACGTCGTCTTCATCAACACCGAACGTGTGACCGAGTACGGAGGTGCTGCCCGATTGTGGCACCGTCAAGATCTTCTACGCGCTTTTGAAAGCGGCAAGTGATCGTCTACCGCAGCAACGAGAGCCTCCTCTTGTAGGCTTTGGAAATCTTCAAGGGTTAGTCTCGTTCATCCCCTCGTTGCTCCCATCTTCTAGATTGCATCTTGGCTTGGATTGCGTTCTCGCGGTAGGAAATTTTTTGTTTTCTATGCTACGAATCCCTACAAATGCGGCAAGGCACCTTCATCAATCAAGCAAAGTACCTCCAAGACATGCTCAAGCGCTTCGACATGAAGGACGCCAAGGGCATTGGAACTCCAATGCATCTCAAGTGTCAACTCTCCCTTGACGAGACCGGCAAGGCGGTGGATCCCAAGCTCTACCGTTCGATGATAGGTTCGCTTCTTTACCTTTGTGCCTCTCACCCGGATATAATGTTAAGCGTTGGTATGTGTGCACAGTTTCAAGCAAGCCCGAAGGAAAGCCACATTGTGGCGGTCAAAAGGATCTTTCGATGTTTAGTTGATACCCCACACTTCGGACTATGGTACCCAAGGGACACGGACTTTGCTTTGGTTGGCTTCACCGACTCCGATTGGGCGGGCGACAAGGTTGATAGGAAGTCTACATCCGGAGCTTGTCACTTTCTTGGAAGATCCTTGGTGTGTTAGTCCTCGAAGAAGCAAAATTGTGTCTCCGTCTCCACCGCGGAAGCCGAGTATGTTGCCGCGGCAAGTAGTTGTGCTCAAATCTTATGGATGAGGGAAACCTTGCGGGATTATGGACTCGAGTATAGCAAGGTGCCTCTTTTTTGTGACAATGAGAGCGCAATCAAGATCGCCTATAATCCGGTTCTTCATGGCAAGATGAAGCACATTGAGATAAGGAACCACTTCATCCGGGACCACATCGCTCGCGGATATATTGTTCTATCCTTCATCGGCACCAAGGAGCAATTGGCGGACATCTTCACGAAGCCCTTGGATGAGAAGCGTTTCATTGAGTTGAGGCATGAGCTAAATATCATTGATCCATCGAACTTTGCTTGACCATCGTGCGCACATACCACTCTCAAACTATATATCTAGGCACGCATGAACATAGGGGGAGTGCGGTTTAAACTTATTGAGCTATCCCTCCCCCCATAATGCATAAAGAAATCCAAAACATATGCTATTTGTCAAATAAGTGACTAATGAGCTTCATTTTGAGTTGTAGTCGTGAGTCCTAGATACATCTACGCGACCTCACACTACTATACTCTTACACGGTGGCTTCCGCCACCAACCTCCTCCTTGAGGAGTTTTTCGGTTCTTCGTGTTTCTTTGTGACTTTCTTTTTTGTCCTTCCTTTTTGTTATCCTTTTCCCCGTGTTTTTGGAGCGTCTCGTTCAAGCTTTGTTTCCTTTTTGGTTTTTGCAAGCTTGGTTATGTGTTCTCTCTTACCATTCTTATAGTTTCCTTACCCTCCTTTTTGGTGTTCCGATGCCAAAGGGGGAGAAGTTCTTATTCGGATGGGTGTTTGCATGGGTACTTTCGTTGATTGTAGCCTTTGGATCCTCGTTGTTTATCTTTTCTTGTGGCTACATCAACACTATGGAGGCATCTTACGGTGAGTTTGGGTATTCTCAAGGCAAAGGTATGATAACTTCACCCAAAACTCCTTGCATGATCTTGTGTTGCCTCCATATTGCGCATATGCTATTTGAACATGTCAAGTATCCTTGTTGCATATGTGATTGGTTTGTAAAATCTAGGGGGAGTTATCTCTCTAGAACGTGTGTGTTTGTATTCAAATACATATTCAAAATATGCACATGTTTAGGTGGAGCTCCGTCGAGCTTTTGCAAATCTAAACATCTCATCATAATATCATATGCTTTTGCAAAGTCTTGTGTTGTCATCAAACACCAAAAAGGGGGAGAATGAAAGAGCAAAGTCTAAACCCCGGGTTTTGTGTGTTTGATGACAACACTTGAATAATCTCACCGTGTGCTTTGAGTATCGTTGTTAGATTTGCAAGTGCACGCTGACCTCGCTGGACACGTCAAGATCGGAGGACTGAAGCGTAGCTTATAGGTTTTCTGGTTTTGTGTGTGTATCGCGAGGTGACATGGTTGGAGAGAAAAAGGGGAGAAAAACAGTTTTTGTCAGGCCGGTACTACCGGTACCAGTAGCGGTAGTACCGCTACCCCTACTGGTACCGCCCATGGTACCGCTCTGAAGTTCTGCGCTGGTTTTGACCCACAGTACGAGTTACGGTACCTCTGCGGTACCTGGAGAGGTAGTACCGCTTGCAAGCGGTAGTACCGCCCATGGTACCGCTCAAGTACCGTAACTAGTTACGCCAGTACCGCTTCGGTACCGTTGTGGTACCGCTTTGGATCCAGTAAGGTTTGGACCCCATTGCGGCACCTCGAGCGGTAGTACCGCTCTGTGTCCACGTGGACCAGATCTACGAGATTTTGAACTCAGAGCGGTAGTACCGCTTACCCAAAGCGGTAGTACCTCTTAGGCAAAAACTGGACATAACGGTTGGATTTGGGAGGGCCTATTTAAGGGGCCCTTCTTCCCCAACTCGTTTTTATCTCTCCTCTCTCTGTCTCCTCCATTGTTGCTGAGCTCAAACTGAGTGGATCTCCCTCCCTACCCAATCAATCTTGCTCATACTTTGAGGAGTGGTGGAGGAGAACCGAGAGAAATTTCACCAATTCGTGGTAGTCCTTAGTGGATCTTGGTGGTAGAGTTCCTATGGTGGAATCTTGGAAGAAGTGCACCTATGGAGGCTAGCTTGGTGTTGTGCTAGCCCCATAGGTTGTTGGGAGCATCCTTGTGGTGTGGAGCTCGCCCCAACCTTGTGAAGGAATCACCGCCTCGACCGGTGCCATAGTGGAGAAGGGGGAGCACCTTCGTGGAGCTCTCTCGAGGAAGAAGGTGAGGCCTTCCTTCGTGGTGTGGCCTTCTAGCCTCTTGTGTGAGGCTAGCACCTCCTCAACACAGACGTACTCCCTTTTGTGGGAGGAACTGCGGGAAACAAACCTCGCCTCGTCTTCGCGCCCTCTGGTTGTCCCGCTCCTTACTCTTACTATCTTGTTTGATTCCTTTACTTGTTGCACTTGTCTAGGATCATTGTAGGAACACCCCCATCGCTAAAGCTATCACCTTTACCTTCCGCACCGCTAAAATTGAAAAAGACTAAAACTTGACGTAGCGTCCATTCACCCCCCCTCTTGTTCGCTACGATCCATTCACTCGGATAAAAAATTATTGTTTTCTCCCTAGTAGCAACAACACATCTACAATTTTAGAAGTTATAAAGTCACTCTCCCAGAAAACTAGAGGCATGAACCTACTATCGAGCATAAATACCCCCTCTTGAAGTCACAAGTGTCCACTTGGCCAGAGTTTCTACTAGAAACGGAGAGCATTGAAGATCACAAATAACATATGACATGAATATATAATCAATCTCAACATAGTATAGAATATTCATCGGATCCCCGCAAACCAAACATATAGGATTACATAAAGATGATCTTCATCATGTAGGGCAGCTCACAAGATCGATACATGAAGCACAAAGTGGAGAAGACAACCATATAGCTACTGCTATGGACCCATAGTCCAGGGATGAACTACTCACGCATCACTTCGGAGGCGGGTATGGTGATGTAGATGCCTCCGGCGATGATTTCCCCCTCCGGCAGGATGCTGCGAAGAGCTTCAGAACCCCCCGAGATGGGTTCTGCGATGGCGGCCGCGACGGAACTTTTCGTGGATGGAGGCTTGGGTATCCAGGGTTTTCCCGAGAAGATGGGCGGAGGATTTAGGTCGGTTGGGTTCCTGGTGGGCCCAGACCTACCCTAGGCGCGGTCCAGGTCCAGGCCGCGCCTAGGGGTGGTCTGGCCACCCTGCTGCGCCTCTTCGACCCCCCTCTGGACTTCGTCTTGGTTTCGGTAAAATATTGACTTCAGCTTTTGTTTCGTCCAAATCCAAGAATATTTTCTGTACAACTTTTCTGAAATACAAAAACAATAGAAAACAGGGAACTGGAACCGTGGCATCTTGTTAATAGGTTAGTGCCGGAAATAATGTAAAAGTGCAATGAAGTGTAAACAAAACATATATGAATTTGTGTAAAACAAGCATGGAGCATCAAAAATTATAGATATGTTTGAGACGTATCAGACTCCCCTTGCAGAAATACTCTTTCTCCCCGGCAACGGTGCCAGAAAATAGTCTTGATGGTGCTTCTCATAGCGTAGACTTCACACCGTTGGGGAACCCCAAGAGGAAGGTATGATGAGCACAGCAGCAAGTTTTTCCTCAGTAAGAAACCAAGGTTTAATCGACCAGTAGGAGAAATGTGTGACTTATGAAGGTGTTTCTAGTTGACTTGTGGCAGGGCGCACTACCGATGTTAGCAACAACGTGGAACCTGCACACATCACGACCAAAATACTTTGCCCCAACTTACAGTGAGGTTGTCAATCTCACCGGTTTTGCTGAACACAAAGGATTAAACGTATCGAGTGGAAAGAGATGTTTGCAGTGGAATTAAAGAGAACGGTGCTTGCAGAAAGTAAACAGAGCAGGATTGCAGTAGATGAATTTATTAGTGTAAAAGAAAGGACTGGGGGTTCACAGTTCACTAGAGGTGTCTCACCATAAAGATAAATAACATGCTGGTGAACAAATTACAGCTGTACAATTGACAGAATAGAGACCATACATGACAAGACGATTATTATGAGATTCGTTTGGGCATTACAACATAATACATAAACCGTAATCCAACTACGTCTATGACTCATAATCCACCTTCCGGTTATCGTCCGAACCCCTTCCAGTATTAAGTTGCAAGCAACATATTATCGCATTAAGCAATGTGTGTAAAGTAAACACTAGAATTACCCTTGGATAAAATATTGTTGTTTTGTCCCTAGTAGAAACATCACATCTACAATCTTAGAAGTTATTGTCACTCTTCCAGAAAACTAGAGGCATGAACCTACTATCGAGCATAAATACTCCCTCTTGGAGTCACAAGCATTTACTTGGCCAGAGCAACTACTAGCAACGGAGAGCATGCAAGATCACAAATAACATATTACAAGTATATATAATCGATCTCAACATATTATTCCATATTCATCTGATCCTAGCAAACACAACATGTATCATTACATAAGGATGATCTTGATTATATTAGGCAGCTCACAAGATCTAAACATGAGGCAAAAATTGGAGAAGAAAGCCATCTAGCTACTGCTATGGATCCGTAGTCCAGGGATGAACTACTCACGCATCACTTCAGAGGCGGGCATGGCGGTGTAGAGGCCTCCGGCGATGATCTCCCCCTCCGGCAGGGTGCCGAGAAGAGCTTCGGAACCCTCCCGAGCTAGGGTCCGCGATGGCGGACGCGGCGGAACTTTTCGTGGATAGAGGCTCGGGTGTTTAGGTTTTTCCCGAGATAGTTAATAAATAGGCGGAAGGGCGAGATCGGTGGAGGCCAGGGGGGCCACACCATGCCATGGCGCGGCCAGGCCTAGGCCCACGCCATGGGGTGGTCTGGCCGCCCTGTGGCCTTTCTCCGTCTCCTCTCTAGACTTTGTCTTCGTTACGGTAAAATATTGACTTCGGCTTTTGTTTCGTCCAATTTCGAGAATATTTCCTATACAACTTTTCTGAAATACAAAATAGCAGAAAACAGGGAACTGGCACTGTGGCATCTTGCTAATAAGTTAGTGCCAGAAAATGTATAAAAGTGCAACGAAGTGTAAGCAAAACATATATAAATTGGTGTAAAACAAGCATGGAGCATCAAAAATTATAGATACGTTTGTGACGTATCAGCTACGGCGGTGGAGATCAAAAACACATAAACAGAGAGTCAGCAGGCCGCCGCCGGCGGAGATCGAAGGGAGGAAACGCTGCCGGAATCGCCTCCTGTGGACTCCAACCCCTCTGGTGTGGGCATCATCAGCATCTTCATCATCTCCATCACCATCTACAACAGCACCATCTTCATCTACCCCTTGTAATCTCTTGGCAAACATGATGTGTGATGCAATATATTGTTTTCCACGATCTATTGTATCTCTATGTCTATGTTTGAGTAGTGACTTGTTCATGGCAATTGTGAGATAGTTTGTGATGGTTGCATATAAGTATTTGTTATCTTCTATGATGATCATTTGTAATGATATATGAGTGCACAATGATGTTGGGGGATGCATAAGGTTGTCACCATTTCATGTTGATAGGATGAGGGGCAGATGGAGCATGACAGAAACCATGTCCCAATTCTTAGATGCATGTTGTCTTAATCATGATTAATCAAACGTGGGGTATAACTATGGGAACCTTTAAACTTACAATGGTGGTTGGACGTTATGTCTTAATAATTCCTTTGTTTGCTCATACCTATGGCCTCAGGCAATCATTAGGGGTGTATTTTCTCATATCCATAGTTACACATATCTATGGCTCCTCTCTAGAAGAAATAATAAAAAGACTATCTTTGTGTGCTTCACTAATTATGACAACCAAAAAAATGAAGTAGCAATTTGCTAGAACACTTACGCCCTTGAGTTACTCCACTTCACTTCACTTCATCTCATTTTATTTTATTGCACTAGTTTTACATCTCTTATTTTAACTTCAGCACTTATAGTTTATAGTAGAAACCTCTTCACACACATCATATCTCCTAGCTTTGCATAGAAGGCCATATAAGTGGGTTATAGAGCTTTAGAGAATAGATAGCTTACCTTCAGCTCATCGTGGGTTCGACACTCGAATACTTATCGAGTTGTACTGCGGTTATCCCCTGCACTTGGGAGTTATCAGGGTGACGTTTGATCTCATCAAAGTACTCCTCCGGTGTTAGTGATTGACATGATCTCATGGTCTAAGGAACAAAGCTACTTCGTATGTGTTTGATATAGCAATGTAAACTTAATGACATGATCACAATCGCATGCTGTACCTACTTGGGTGTGTGTTCATCACATCATTCTTCTAACGACGTGACCCCGTTATTAACAACATCCAATGTTCATGATCAGGAAACCTTGATCATTGGTTAATCAACGAGCTAGTTAAAATAGAGGCTTTACTAGGAACCCTTGATTATTTATTAAACACACATGTATCAACATTTCCGAATAATAGAACTCTAGCATGAGAAAATAAACATCTACTATAAACATGGAATAAGATAATAACCACTTTATTATTGCCTCTCGGGCATATTCCCTTCAGTCTCCCACTTGCACTAGAGTCAATAATCTAGTTAATATTTGCAAAGATCCAACACCAATGGCCTTCTGGTGATGATCATGTTTAGAGTGTCGAAGAGGTATTAGTCAACGGTTCTGTAAGATCAGACCTGTATGTATGTTCTAATCAGTTGCGTCTATACGCAACACTAATCTCAAATGAGTTAATATGTCATTGTATAAGTTTGGTCCTTTTGTGAGACCTTAATTCCTCATTATGAAATATGTTGCCAACATTGTTGAAGAATGTAGCTCCATATTCACCAAGTTCCCTTTAAAAAACTATTTGACTCAAACACCTTCCAAAGGTTGTTATCAAAATAACGATACACTCAACCTTTAGTTTCTAGAATCCGTCACAATGTCAAGGTTTTAGAAATCATATAAAACCAGCATGGATCACTCCATCATATTGTGCCACCGTTTAATAAAACACTTAGCCTAATTGAGATTGAAATTTAGTTGTATATGTGACGATATTAATACCGGTGTAACACATTACAATAATTTTATTTTGTCACTAACATATACAACACATATCCTCACTTCTTCAAAAACACTCAATGATTTTCTTACTATTGTGTAGTGACCATCACATGATTCACTCTGGTATATGCTTCTAACACCTTAGAGCAAACGACATCTTGTTATGTACATATCATGGCGTTTCATGATCTAAAATCAATCACGTGTTTTACTCATCAAGTGTCAAACACACTCAAGTCTTTTTAAACTACATAGAACAAGAACTCTCTCTTGATGTTTCCATATTGAATTACTTCAATATTTCTTTTATGTATGGTGACTAAACCTTATTAGGTGTCTCAATTTATCACCATAAATATTGATACTTAACATGGTTTAATTTGGCCAGGTATTTTCACTTGAAAAACAATTTTCCAATGATACTTTAATTATGTCTGGTAAAGATACATAAATACATAACTTGTAATCAACTATATGCCATCCACATAAAGTATTGGAAAGATGTATTAGCGCTCCCACTTAATTTATTGCAAATGCAACTATCTTCTTTGTTCCCAATGAAATCAAAACTCTTTGATTATTTCATCTAGTGAAGATTCCAACTCCATGATGCTTACTTCTTCTATCGAAATTTGCATACCAATTTAGCACTCTTGGATTTGACAAAAATCGTGGTTGTATCTTGCATACACCCTCGATTACACTCATGTAGTTTGCTATCCATTTAACATATCTGAAATATGTAGTGATTGCTAGAATAATCCATATAGACTTTGAGCATCGCTATGGAAGATCTCAATCTTATCACAGTCAACTCCCTGAACATTTGTCGTAAAGTTTTTTTACAAGTCGATTCAAGTCTATTCTCTTATAGGTCCACCAATTTCCAAAAGTTTTATCCTTTCGGATGGTCCATCAAGTTCAAAACTTGATTTCATATATGGATACTATCTTGGGTTTCGTGGCTTCAAGCCATTCAATGGTTGCTTCTTTTTTTGTGGTTGGTTCATTATTGTTCAACAAATTTTTTTTCCGTCCTCAAATCTTTCATTTGATTACTTATTTAACTAAAACTACAAGGTTCAATAGATATTTCGATCTCCAGGGCCGTGGACATCTCCGGAACGGCTTCCGGTGCTGCGCTACTATGCTTATGTTGTTTAGTTTCGATAACCTCATCTAATTCTATTGTCCTGCCACTCAAAATTTTGCGAGAAAATTCCTTCTAAAAAACAAGCCATTTTGCGACCAAACAATTTACCGTTGGCTTCATAGTGGTAAGAATACCCAGTTTAAGTTCAGAGGATAACCAACAAAGACAATTTATCTGATTTTGTCATAAACTAGTTTACTTATGCATTGCATACCAAAACTTAAGAATAGACGATTTTTGGGTTTTATCCCATACCATAACTCATATGGAAGTCATTTCAAACGGACCATGATGGTGCTCTATTTTGTGTAAAGCGGTACTCTCTAAAGCATAGTTCTCAAAAATATAACAACAATTTTTTTAATTGACACCATTATCTCGCCATCTCATAACATGTTCGATCATGCCTCTCGAACACTCCACACTGATGTGGTATTTCGTGAGGCATAAGTAGAGGAACCAATTTCGCAATACTTAAATGTTTGCTAAGCTTGTAACTCAAATATTCTCCTCTACGATCCTAATCCTAGATTCTTAATTGTCTTGTTAAAAATGATATCTACATCATGCTGAAAATCATTGAACTTATTCAAATGTTTCAAACATCTTTCTCATCAAGTAGATGCATCTACTTCATTATTCAGTGGAAGTTTTATGAAGTAGAAGAATCTACCGCACACGATTACACTGGATGGATCACATACATCATCTTTTATAATTTCTAATAAGTAAATCGTTCGTTCAACTTTTGGCCTATGAGCGGTTTCGGTCATTTTCTCTTTCTGGAAAAGGTTTGCAAGTATCACACGATTCAAAATCAAATGACTCTGAAAGTCCATTTCCATGGAGTTTCTTCATGTGTTACTTCTAATATAACCTAGACGGCGGTTCCAAGCATACGAGGAATTACAATCAATTAGCCTTGCGGCGTTTAGCATCAGTCTTATGAATGTGTATTTCACCAGCCTGATTTATAATAGGGATTTCTATTTTCATGCCCTCGGGTCCTTAGTTGTGATCAGTTTTCCCTAGCTCCTTAGTTTTTCCTCAGTTTTCCCCAAGACCTTGTCTGAAACCCGCAGAAGGAGCTCGGACGGAAGGAATCCGTTAAGTTGGCCGTTCCGTGATGACGAGTGGGGTCGTGTCGTTTGTGGGGCCGCGTCGTGTGGGGCTGGTAGGAAAGAACCGCGTGGGACAAGACGAGACCATGTTTGTGTGGCCGTAGCGTGCGGGGCCGTAGCATGTGGAGCCGTAGCGTGTGGAGCCGTGTGGGTCCGGGACGTGGGCACGAGTGATTTCTGTCTCTTTCGCCCAGATTAGCAGTTTTCAATGTACCTTTTTCCTCTCTCTCGCTCGATCTCATTCATATTTATAGCCCAAATTGGTAGCAAATCTAGAGCAGCTTCTCCTTCTGTTTTTTAATGACATTCATTTCTTTATGCCTTCGTTTTTACCCAATCAGGTAGGAAATCTAGGGCACAAATCCAGAAAAAATATACGATAAGATGCATACAGCAGCCAACATAGCATAGATATATTCACGACAGATCCAACAGTAGTACCGATAGAACCCTACAACATAAGCTACATTTTACATGAATTTAAGCTGCTCTACAGATAGAGCAGTCACATACAGAGAGTGCAGTAGGCATGTTCAACGCCTCCAGGTTGCGCCTGTGACTCGCCTGGAGGTGGCGCAGGTGAATCCCAAGTGCTTTGTGTTTGGCCATGAGCGCATGCACGTTCACCGTCGTTCCAACTCTAGCGCCGCATCTGCCAATGGATTCAGCATGGTTCACCAGGCAGTTGAAGTTGGTGGCGCGGAGCTTCCTGTTGCAGAAGGGGCACTTGTAAATGCCTCGAGCAAAGGGGCCATCGTAATGGCCGGATTGCAGCCTCCTGAGGACGTGACGAGTCTTGGTGTGGAAGGACTCGTCTGCCGCTCGTCGACGTCGCTGCTCCGCACCTGTCACGTAGCACCAAAGATCGTGCAAAAACACGGAGTCAATTGCAACGATGATGGAACAGAGAGTGAACAAAGATCATGCATGATAATATGGGCTCGAAAAAAAGAGGTATCCTCAGTTACATTGGACACACTTATATCCAGGATTTGAGTGAGTAAACCAAAGATCATGCACAACAAATTTGAACACACCAATTGTTTCCTGACCAAACCCTGAATCAATTTGTGCCCAAATATTCATCATCATCGGCACAAATCTTAAACAAAAGCAAATCACAAGCACTAATAACGCAAGATATAACACAAAAGGATTGAACTAGGAACATACACACCCTAATAACGCTAGATCTAACACAAATGGATTGAACTAGGAACAGACGAACCCTAATAATGCTAGATCTAACACAAAAGGATTGAAATGGGATAAGAACAAGGGAGCAAAGGGTTACCTCCGGCTCGTCGTCGATGATGCTGGTGTCGTAGGGGTTCTCCGGCGCGACGTACGGCACTGGTTCGTACGGGTCCCAAGCGACGGGGGCCTGGACGGTGGCGGGGGCCGATGCGCCGGCGGCTGATGCGCCGGCTGCTACGTTGGAAGCAGCGACAGGGGCCTGGACGGGGGCAGCGGCCGATGCGCCGGCGGCTGATGCGCCGACAATGGGCATCTCATTCTCCATCGCCGGCGGTTTTCTTCAGGGTTTTTTCTTCGGTTGTGGAGAAGATGATGGGACAGGAGAGGCGGTTGCAGTGAGAACGTGCGTCGAGGGAGAGGAAAAGGGCTCTATAAAGATGAAGGTGGCGTGTACCGCAACACGCGTCCGCTATGCACGGCTGCAGCGTGCACCGCGACACTAGTCAAACCCTGGGACGTTTGGTGTACTCAGTTATAACCTCGGGCCTTATACAGAAATTTTATTTGTACTCAGTTTTCCCCTTGAGTACTTAGACTGGCAAGTGCAATATACTCAGTTTTACCCTCAAGTAGCTAGTCAACAGAGAGTCAACAAATGAGATTAACATATCTAATTGAGGCATTTCATGCGCAAAAAAATTCAAAAAAATAAAAACATAGTGGCACCTACTCATGGAGTCTTCCTACGCAACCTGCCACCAAGAAAACCTTAACAAACATATATAAATCAAGTTTTACCACAAATTGCCACTTCTCGGAATCACTAGTGTAGCTATGAAGATGCATGGTTTTCCACTCAAACCCCTTTGCAAAACATCTTCCCCAAAAACATAGTTTGTCTAAATGATGCCATAATTGTCACACTCATGTATATTTGAATTGCAAATAATTTGATGTAGCCCAATATGAATTATATTGTATAAAACACGCATTTTACATTTTGTAATTCTTTTTGTTTGAATCCCTTAGTCTATTTACTATTTATGTGCCCTTGGATTGTTAGTACTACTCAGTTTTGCCCTCAAGTTCTGTCACAAATGCTCTCAGAAGCCCAAACTTATCCTGATTGGTTGAGCCGTTGTCACACGGATCGACTCCACGAACCGTTGATCAACTGATCTAACGGGAGTATACCCCTCCCCGTCTCTTCGTGGCCACCCCTCTCTCTCTCTTCGTGGCCACCCCTCTCTCTCTCTCTCGGTGGATGCATTATTGTCACCCCTCTAACAATTATCAACTATCTTTCGCTTTCCTTTTTCTTTTAGGGGATATAGTTTTGGCATATAGTCTTATATTTACTAATTGGAGGCACCGTAAAAGCCTCCACGTTAATCCACATCATCAGAATAATTAAGACAGTTAGATCTAAAATTTATGGTTTAGATTAGTTGAGAAAATAGCGATTTTTAATGTACCATATGAAATTACATAGTCACGTTATCTCCGTACGCACAAATTACCTAAGGACCTTACCTCATGTGGCCAGATTTTTTATCCGTAGGGCCGATCCAATCGTTTGCACGTTTGAATAGTTCCGTGCAGTTGTAATTTTCATGGACTCCATGCCCCGTACGCCCCCTATCAAGGCATCAAGCTATGAATGCATAATATCAGCTAAAATCACGGTGCTACTCAATGGTGAGGGCGATACCATCCTGAAAAGCTCATCGCCCATGTCGCCCCCGCGAGTCCGCGTTGATCTTTATGTTTTGTAGGCTGCTGATACGGTGGTACCTAACTACCTCAATTATGATGCCTGCGAGATTTGTCCCGTTTTTACTCTCTCTACATGTATCAATCATCTATACACAGCAGTAAACAATTTAGTATTGAATCAGCTGCCATCGTATGCCAAATCTAAAATATTTTTTCTTGATGGTATCTGTAAAATAATCCTGCTGCATGTCAGATCTAAATATTCTTTTGTCATCCTCACGGTATATTTTGCTAACAAGCTGCTGTCCATGCATGGATCCAGGATACGCCTCCTAGCTGCCGTCTTCCAAAAGAATAGGAAAAAAACTCTCACGCAAGATGCCAACACAATCTACTCCGTACCGTCGAGCGATCCCTACCGCCGTCTGCATCGTACGTCTCGCCGAGTCGCCGTGTATCATCTCCTTTCCTTCATCGGCTTCAATAAATGGTACAATCTGATCAAGGCTTCCCGGGTCTCCATAATCTCTTTCCTATCAAACTATTGATTCTCCCCAGTTCCATGTTTTTTACAACGCTGCAATTCAAGGGAAGAATCTCTCACATGGTGGTTATTGCAACGGAGGTGGGCTGCATAACGATAGTAGTTTGCTGTTGATTCGCCGGCTGCCGCTGTCCATGAGTGCATTGTGTCTATAAGAACATTGGTCCTGACTAATTTTATGTTTTTCCATCATTTTTTATTACTTGAACAGTAAGATGAATCTGATACAAATTGTGTACAGTCATTGACATCTAATGTAGCTCATGTTTAATACTACTTTATTCGGAGTAATATTTCATATTGACATATTTACATACTCATTTAATTTTGTGTAACTTAAGCCGGTGGAGGGAATACAAGATTTATTGGTCCTGCCACAGATTCTTCATCATTTCAAGACCAATGTTTGAAAGCGATTCGGTGTCCACCCCATGTAGATTCTTCATTTATAAGTTTCTAGGACAGAGTCATACCAATACTACGGTATTTTTAGAACTGTGTTTGGGTGGACTATGGTGTGAATCTACTATTTCGCTTTAAGAGTATCAAGGGCTATAAGTGACAGTTCTGTAACTCTCTTCTGCTCTAATACGTTAGTACCTTTTATAATTGCCAGAACCAAAATTTATAAAACAGAACTAATAGAAAACTTCAAAGCTGGGCTCACTTCAAGCCTCCCGTCTAAAACTTCATAAAACAGAACCAATAGAGAATTCAGTCAAGGCTGAGGCTATCTATAATATCCTTTTGCATGTCTGATATGAAACAAGAGCCGTCAATTTTCCAAGACTGAAAAGGGAGTTTAATGAAGGAACGATGATAATATCAGCCAAGTTAGAGGCTTATTATATCCTTCCAGGAATCTAGAATCCATATAATATCCAATTGCAAAATGGAATTTATGGGGTTACTTTATCTGATAATGTAATTAGCAAAATATACATAAGTAAGTTAGACATGTTTATTTCTAGACACGGCTTGGCTGCCTAATAATAGCTTCTGATAATGCAGATTTCAAGAGCTACAACCATCTTCCTGACCTCCGAAAGTCAAAATGTCTCTGCCTAATTTATCTCCTCATGTGTGCCTCCTGTCTACAGGTAAATATGTCTCTTCATTGTACTACTTATGCAGTAGTATTTCTATAATTCATGTATAACTTTTACAATATAATAGAACGTTCAATGTTACTAGAAAGAGTGAAATAAGAATGCCAGCTGCATATTCTTTGGTCATATTCCCCAATTTGATATGCCAATGGAAACGGTGACATATGTTCTTGCTTTCCATGGTGGTCATGAAGAAGAGAGTGCCGGCCGGGCTTCTTCTGTGTCCTCAAGACTTCCAAGTGTCAGTTTGGTCTATATCTTTTGAGGTTACTGAATTTTTGCCATATGCTTGGGTATAGAAAATGAATGCAATATGCTTTGTCAAATTAGAAGGTCATTAGCAAAACAAGTATAGTCTATGCTAGCTTAACTTTGACATGTGTATTATTGCCCGTTCAGGGTAAACCACTATACAACCACTGGGCTGAGATAAGCACGAGCTGCTTCGTTTGTCCTGCCAACATGAACTATATTATGAAAAGTTTGTGATAAATTAATTTATTCAAGTTAATAATCTAAATTATAATTTAAAAGCGGTATGAAATCGATTGTACCTGAATAGAAACTCACGTGTATTTTCCTTTGTTAAATGAATATTATTGTGAACAGATTGCATTCTTCTGCAGCCATTCGAAGTACAACAAAGATCTATTACACAGCCATTCGAAGTACATCAAAGATCTATTACACTCTCTTATTTGGATATGCTTGCCAAGTTGTTTCAGATCAACTGAGGAAATAAATTAAAGGTTGTGTGTGTCGATTGATGCCGAGGCCGGATTACTCCCCTTTTAAAAAAAGGAATAAGAATTTCATTACCACAACCAGGTAATTACCAAGTGAATACAACAATAGTTTGACTCCTTTCAATATCATATAGACAAACCGGTGGACAATAAAGCCATGAACGTGATGAGATGCCTAAAGGTAAATAACACAGAGGATGAATTTTGCACATGAAGGAAAATATGATTAAACCGAAAAGAGATATATTTGATTGCAGCCAAATATTCGAGCATCCATTAATGTCTACTATTTCAATTAAATAGGATATGCGCCAATGCTACTCAAGAAATAATCAAGTTACCCAAGTTTGTAATTTAACATTAGATGGAAGAAAATCATTATTTGTTTGTGTCGAAGTATTAAGTAACAAGTGTTAGGAAATGAATACTTCGGTAGGTGTTTCTTCATGTATATGATCAGATATTGAAACTTGATGTGTGATTGATTTCTTTCCTCTCCAAAAAGATAATGATATAATTTTAAAACAGAATGTAAAGTTACAAATTTACCCATGAAGAGAACATGAAATGTGATTGAATGTTTCTGGAGTTTTCAGAGCTCTAGCCCGAGCGGTGCACGGGTTAATGACTAGTTTTAGTAATTTGAAACGGCCCAAAAGTGGTATAATTTTGGTATAAACATGAGGCATACATATTTGCGGATTTCGGTGAATGCATTATTGTCACCCCCTAACAATTATCAACTATCTTTCGCTTTCCTTTTTCTTTTAGGGGATATAGTTTTGGCATATAGTTTCGGTAATTTGAAACATCCCAAAAGTGGTATAATTTCGGTATAAACATGAGGCATACATATTTGCGGATTTCGGTGAATGCATTATTTTCACCCCTCTAACAATTATCAACTATCTTTCGCTTTCCTTTTTCTTTTAGGGGATATAGTTTTGGCATATAGTTTCGGTAATTTGAAACGGCCCAAAAGTGGTATAATTTCGGTATAAACATGAGGCATACATATTTGCGGATTTCGGTGAATGCATTATTGTCACCCCTCTAACAATTATCAACTATCTTTCGCTTTCCTTTTCTTTTAGGGGATATAGTTTTGGCATATAGTTTTGGTAATTTGAAATGGCCCAAAAGTGGTATAATTTTGGTATAAACATGAGGCATACATATTTGCGGATTTCGGTGAATAGATTATTGGGAGCCCTAGATTATTTGTCACCCCTCTAACAATTATTGGGAGCATTCCAATATAGTTGGTAATTTCGGTGAATGCACACACTAACTATGAAAACAACTACAAGTACATGTAACTGGATAATGAATTTGTAACAAGGTATCCCTTGTAACAACTTCTAGCGCCTGGTGAGCAATGATAAGAATCCGATCGCAATTATACAACGTAAAAACAACCAGCCATCGGATTAGCTTGCTTCTTCAACTCGATTAGCTGCCTTAACCGCTTGTTCATTTTCTTCAGTTCTCCCTTCACTTCCACCAGTCCCTGCATTGGGAGCATTAGGCATAATCGGAACGGCTCCTCTCTCCGCCGCATTCTCTACAGCAAGTCCCCCCTCCCAAATTGCGCTCCCCAATAGCGCCAATTGATTCCTGCAATTGAAGCCTCTGAACGTACACATCGATCCACTCGAAATGCCTGCATTTCTTCAGGGCTCGAAAACAACAACGGGAACCCTAAATCCCAAATTCGAGGGAATAGCAAGAAAATCAAGAGAAAACAGAGAAATTGGAGCGAGATCTAACCTTATCCCCCTCTCTATATGGCAAGCTCTCGCATGCAAGGAACTCACGTCCACGGTTGCCGTTCTCGTCCGTCTTGCTGCATCGACCGCTTCGGAGGCTCCCGGCATGGGCAGATCAGTGGCATCTTGTCAAAGGCACGGGTCCATACTGCGGCCATGAAGAACGGGAGGTCGAAGAGAAACTAGACATCACCCGCCTGTCGGAGAAGGGCTGCCGCTGGCGGAGAAGAAGAAAAATGGGGCGCGGGGAAAGAAAGGGGAAACAATGGCACGGGCACGGGCGCGGGGCTGGCTCGGGCTCTCATTTTACAACGGTCACCTGGGTAAGTTGTGGGTCCGGCGCACTAACGAGGACATGTTGTGGGTCCCACGATGATCTGGATAAGTGACGTGTCCACTGCGGGGCACCAACAGCGGCCCCACTTGCCAGCACCAACCAACGTCAACTAAACGGAATCCTCCGTCCGAGCTCCTTCTGCGGGTTTCAGACAAGGTCTTGGGGAAAACTGAGGAAACACTAAGGGGCTGGGGAAAACTGATGGGGTTCGTTGCATAGAAAACAAAAAATTTCCTACCGCAAGACGAATAAAACCAACAGATCTAATCTATGGAACACCCAAGATCTAATCTACAAGATCGAAGCAACGAGATTGATATGAGACAAACCCTCGAAGATTCCAAAGCCTACGAGATTAATCTCGTTGTTGGTGTAGACGATCGTCCCCGGTGCTGCAATCCGACAGCACTTCCGTACTCGGTCGCGCGTACGGTGTCGATGAAACTCCTTCCTCTCCCGTTCCAGCGGGCAGCGGAGGTGTGGTAGATCTCCACGGAATCCCAGCATCACGATGGCGTGGTGGTGGTGGTGGAGAAGAGTTGCTGCAGGGCTTCGCCTAAGCCTGCACAGCGTATGGAGGTGGAAGAGAGGGGGGCGGCTAGGGCTGTGGATGGGGGGCCTTGGCCGGCCACCCCCTCCCCTCTTTATATAGGTGGGGGGTCGGCCTAGGGTTTCCCCTAGGGCCCACCTGCCCCCTTGGCCGGCGCATGGGGAGGGGCCAACTCCTCCCCCAAGTCTCCCCCCTTATCTCCTAATTTAAGCATTTTATTTTAGGAGATAGATCTTATCTCTAAATTTAAACCATTTAAATTAGAGATAGATCTTATCTCTAAGGGGGGCCGGCCTAGGCCCACATGTCATGGTGGGCAGGACCCACTATGCCATGTGGCGCCTATGTGGCCTCTCCCGGGGTGGTGGGCCCACTGGTGGCCCTCTAGAACCTTCTAGAAGCTCCGGTCAAAACACCGGACTTTTTCCTGATCCCCGGAAACTGACTTCCCATATATGAATCTTATTCTCCGGACAATTCCGGACCTCCTCGTGATGTCCTGGATCCCATCCGAGACTCCGAACAAAAACTTCGGACTCCAACTCATATCCCGAATCTACTATATGCGACATCGAACCTTAAGCGCGTCACCCTACGGTTCGCGAACTATGCAGACATGGTCGAGACTCCTCTCCGAACAATAACCAATAGCGGGATCTGGAGATCCATAATGGCTCCCACATATTCAACGATGACATTAGTGATCGATTGAACCATTTACATACGATGCCAATTCCCTTTGTCACACGATATTCTACTTGTCCGAGGTTTGATCATCGGTATCTCCATACCTTGTTCAACCTCGTTACCGACAAGTACTCTTTACTCGTACCGCGGTATGTCATCTCTTATGATCCAATCATATGCTTGCAAGCTAATCAGACGACATTCCACCGAGAGGGCCCAGAGTATATCTATCCGTCATCAGGATGGGCAAATCCCACTATTGATCCATATGCCTCAACTCACACTTTCCGAATACTTAATCCCATCTTTATAACCACCCATTTACGCAATGGCGTTTGATGTAATCAAAGTACCCTTCCGATGTAAGTGATTTACATGATCTCATGGTCGAAGGATTAAGACAACTATGTATCGAAAGCTTATAGCAAATTGAACTTAATGACTTGATCTTATGCTACGCTCATTTGGGTGTGTGTCCATTATATCATTCAAATAATGACATAACCTTGTTATTAATAACATGCAATGTTCATGATCACGAAACCATGATCATCCATTAATCAACAAGCTAGTTATACAAGAGGCTTACTAGGGACTCCTTGTTGTTCACACAACACACATGTATCAATGTTTCGGTTAATACAATTATAGCATGGTATGCAAACATTTATCATAAACATAAACATATTATAATAACCACTTTATTATTGCCTCTTGGGCATATCTCCAACAGTCTCCCACTTGCACTAGAGTCAATAATCTAGATTACATTGTAAGGTACCTAACACCCATAGCATTCTGGTGTTGGTCATGCTTTGCCCTAGGGAGAGCTTTAGTCAACGGATCTGCAACATTCAGATCCGTGTGTACTTTGCAAATCTCTACTTCACCATCTTCGATGTACTCGCGAATCGAATGAAAACGCAGCTTGATATGCTTCAGCTTCTTGTGTGACCTTGGTTCCTTTGCATTGGCGATGGCACCCGTGTTGTCACAATAAATGACTAACGGGTCCAATGCACTAGGAACCACACCAAGCTCAACAATGAACCTCTTCATCCATACCGCTTCGATGAAGCCTCCGAAGCCGCTATATATTCAGATTCTCGTTGAAGATTTCGCCACCGTGCACCGCTTGGAACCGCTCCAGCTTATCGCCGCACCATTCAATATAAACACGTACCCAGACCGAGACTTAGAGTCATCGAGATCGGTGTTCCAACTTGCATCGGTGTAACTCGGTTACAACGAGCTCTTGGTCACCGCCATAACAAAGAAACATATCCTTAGTCCTTTTCAAGTACTTTAGGATATTCTTGACCGCTGTCCAGTGTTCCATTCCTCGGATCACTTTGATATCTCGCTGGTCAAACTAACAAGCATGTGCGATATCTAGTCTAGTACACAGCATGGCATACATGAGAGAGCCTATCGCCGAAGCATAGGGGATCTTGCTCATCCTCTCTCTTTCATCTCGCCGTAGCCGGACCTTGAGTCTTACTCAAGACCTTACCTGGCAACATAGGAAAGAACCCTTTCTTGCTTTCATCCATTCTAAACTTCTTTAGAATCTTGTCCAGGTATGTACTCTGTGAAAGGCCTATTAGGCATCTTGATCTATCTCTATAAATCTTGATGCCTAAAATGTACGCTGCTTCACTCATTGAAAAAGACTTATTCAAATAACCTTTAACGCTGCTTAATAGTTCTATATCATTCCCAATCAATAATATGTCATCCACATATAATATCAGGAACGCTACAGAGCTCCCACTCACTTTCTTGTAAATACAGGCCTCACCATGAGTCCGTATAAAACCGAAGTCTTTGATCACCCTATCAAAACGTAGGTTCCAACTCCGGGATGCTTGCTTCAGTCCATAAATGGAACGCTGAAGTTTGCATACCTTGTCAACATTTTGAGGATCGACAAAACCTTTGGGTTGTACCATATACAACTCTTCCTCAATGTCACCATTAAGGAACGCCATTTTGACATCCATCTTCCAAATCTCATAATCGAAAAATGCAGCTATTGCTAACAAAATCCTCACAGACTTTAGCTTCGCTACAGGTGAGAAAGTCTCATCGTAGTCAACTCCTTGAATTTGTCGGAAACCCTTTGCGACAAGTCGAGCTTTGTAGACAGTCATATTACCATCAGCATCTGTTTTTCTCTTGAAGATCCATTTACACTACAAGGAGAAGGCCTATTGCCGGCACACCTATTTGGTCTACCGCCGGCGCACCCTAGCCCGCCGGTGCGAACGGGCCGGTGATAAGTGGCTACTGCCGGCGCACCACCCTGTGCGCCGGCGGAAGATCATGTACTGCCGGCGCACCAGCACTACTTCGCCGGCAACGGGCTTGTTCCACCGGCGCACGTGCCACTGCGCCGGCAGTAGGGCTGCCAGCACTGGCGCGTGCGATGTGCGCCGGCAGAAGGGCATTGAGGTGCGCCGGCAGTAATATTCGAAAATTCAATTTTCCCGCTTTTTCCAGCATATTACAATTCATATTTGCATATTTATATAGCAGTATATAATAGTTCACATTTAGACAGCAGTACATGCAATATGAGAAGCACATAGAGAGCCAAGTTTCATTTCGGTATCAATACACAAATACGCAAGTCTCGTTGATTCATACAACACATGTGCATATGCAACACCGAACGACGAAGTTTCACAAAGTTAGAAGTCTCGGTACATAGTCGTCACAAGTATCGTCATACACCTCACAATGTAGGTCCTAACCTAAACTACAATCACATAGAACATGACCAACATGGTCATGATGACCATCATCACGAAGGCCATGGTCTTCATCCGGTTCCTCCTCATGTCCCTCATCTCTCCCGCTAGATAACGGGCGTATCTTCCTTCCGCCTCCACCCAAGTGGGGTATCCCTTGTAGCTGTTGCCGCTGAAACGGTGCACTGCTCTCCGACGAGTCCTCCCGATCGTCGTAGACTCCAGGAACCCTCCCCTTGTACACGACATATGTCGTCGGCATCTCCATTCACAAGACAAGTAAAACGTTAGTACCAATGCAATGAACAAGTGCCAACTCAAATAAGAGACAAGTAGTACGAACTAAATAGCATGTGCCTCATACTTTGTTGGTCGAAATAAATAATAACATACAGGGATGGGGTCAGTGAGGCTAGGTAGGATGCACAATAGATTGATATTTGCGGCCATCACACCAAGCCTCACTGGCCCCACCTCGGAGTGTACAAGTGACCGAACATTTTAATCATCGGCCAATGCAATTAAGAAGTGCGAACTCAAATAAAAGACAAGTAGTACGAATTAAATAGCGTGCCTCATACTTTGTCGGTCGAAACAAATATTAACATCCAGGGATGGAGTCAGTGAGGCTAGGTAGGATGCACAAGAGATTGATACTTGTGTCCGTCGCACCAAGGCTCACTGGCTCCACCCCCGAGTGTACGAGTGACCGAACATTCTAATCATCGGCGAACTCCAAATACGAGGCAAGTAATGCAAATAATTATTAAGCTATCTACACCATAATCTTGAAATATATAGCAAAGTAAATGAAACTATAGACACATGTTCACATGCACATTCATACAACTAAATAAAAGCAACAAGTCAATTCTATTGGAATATATAGCAATTATTACAATACGGAAGTTCAAGGACATATCGTTCAAGCTTTAGCAAGTGTTCCCGTCGTAGGATCAGGTTGTACGCCTAGGGGGGAATGGACGGCAGCCCTCAAGCGAGTTGAACGGCCTCTCATCACGCGACATCTCCAAGCGGAGTTCTATCTTGTCATTAGGTGGTAGACCGTAGCCATAGAAGAACTCGCCAGACCTAGCGTTGACATCCTGCAGGATTACCGTGCAAATGAACCGCTGGATGCGACCCCAGCTCTTTCTAATCTCTCTATCGTGGACATCCGCCATGTTTGCAAACCTGTTTCGAGATTCTCCGGCAGCAACATGTCATCTCGCGTACTTTATGTACTCCCGCATCCGAAGGATGGCGTACCACGCGTCCATCCCATTGTCTTGCGTCGATCGCCCGAGGCAGGGGAAGTTGGTTGTGTGGGTTAAGACCAAGCCTCCTCGGGATTTCCTCTCTACTTTGAGGGGCCTCGCCTTGTTGGCGAAGCCGGTGAGAGCATCATTGAGAAGGGCCCTGATGTGGGTGTAGTCTTTCTTGCGGTCCCTACCCGAGTCGAGATAGACCGCATGCGAGTGTTGCGGGTGCACGACGATGAGGGTGCGTAACTTGTCTCTCGCGGAAAACACACGGATTAACCTTTGGAAATGCAAATGGAGATATAGGATAGAATGGTGATGGGGGACTAGCGAGTGATTACTTACTCGGGGAAGTAAGGGATGAGAATGGCGCCCTTTTTAATGTTCGCCAGCATGAAATCCTCGACCTGCCGGGTGGCAATCGCGCGATCCCCGGCCGTTGCGGATGATGCTCTCCCGCATATAGAAGGGGTCCATTATCGCGATGGTCGGCGTCCCCTCCTTAACAATCTGGGAAGACAAGCTAAGAGCAACTAGGCGAACCACACTAAAGTGGAGCACTTGCATGCGATAGATGCCGAAGATGTCGTTGAACCGGATGAAGCACAAGTCCGCGGGGTACTTCTCGACGAAGTTCATGCCGCTTGGCACCTTCGCCACGAAGAGAGGGTAAGAAGGATCTTTTGATTTGAGAAGAATGTTCTCCACATGCCCGATGAGCCTCATGCAAGCTCCTCATATCCGGGGTGAGTTTCTTCAGGACATGCTCCGGCAGCATCGGTTCACCCAAGTGATGCGAGAGGTCGTCAATTGTTTGGCAACTTGTCAAGGAGTGGGACCTTGTCCTTGGATTTGGCCGCCGCCTTGTCTTTGGCGTCCTTCTTATTTGCCCTCTTCCTCTTCTTGGGTTGTAGTGCTGGACCATCCATCGCCGTAGTGGCCGTAGCACGGAGTGTGTTTGGGCTCAGCATATTTTTGACGGCGGCGGTGGCGACCTCCTCAGGATTTTCCTCCTCAGCCGTTTCTTGAGAATCGAACAGCTTCTTGGAGCACACATATTTTGATGCCGGCGCATCCTGTTGCGGTCAGAAACCCACCGGCGGGCAGCGACGGGCAACACCGTAGAGCCGGGAATCTCCCAGGACTGCGGCTGGCCCTGGTCCCTCCGAGCGACGGCCCGCAAAGCCTTCTGCGCACACGTCCGATGCTGATGCAAGGGCATGCCACCTCGACCTATACCTGGTCGGGAAGGTGTTGGATGATGCCTCGCTTAGTTTCCTCGCATGGCATACACGTAAACATTAAATACGAGCCTCGATCGGCTCTCAGGTTGTCCTGTGAATCGGCTCAAAGAGCCGATCCACCCATGATACGTACGAGGTGTACGATCGGATGGTGGTCCTGCTTGATCAAGATAAAGCTAAAGCGACCTACTACGATTTGGGGTTTTCACCGCATAATCGGAACATCCTACTCGTGATTGGGCCTCGCGCTCGCGTACGGTGATCGTAAGCCGATCCTAGACAGGGCCTAAAAACCAACACGAGGTTGATCCCCGGAACATCCCTGTCTAGGGCTAGCAAACTACACCCTACACGCCGCCGGATCCTCCAACCCTTTGTAAGGCCTAACAATGCAGATATTAAACTAATCCTTGAAGAACAAGGAGCAATCATAACGGATCGGATCTACTAAACAATGATCAAGCGGGTGCCGCCCTTACACCCGTGACAGGCGTAAGGGCGGCTAGATGCCTAAGGGTTGCACGACGATAGCATATGATACGAAGAACAATGCTAACCCTAAAACATCTATGATAACTACGTTGCTCGCCATCAAAAAGGCTTCAGTACGAGCAACGCATGGACGACGAATAAACGTGTGCTGCCTAGATCGCAAGATGCGATCTAGGCAGCATGGTGCTTACCCGGAAGAAACCCTCGAGACGGGGAGTTGGCGATGCGCCGAGATTGGTTTGTGGTGAACGTTGGTTGTTGTTTATTTCATAAACCCTAGATACATATTTATAGTCCGGGGGACTTTCTAATTCAGGCTTGCACCTAACCGTGCACGGGTAAAACTCTAACTTCTAAATTAAGATGCGATCTACTATAATACAGATACACGGGCAATTTTGCCCAACTTCTTCGTGTCAGGCCGCTTCAGAGATCCTCCACGCGTATATCTTTCAAGCCCATCTCACATCGCGGCCCACCTCTGATCTGGTCAAATTCTGGTGATAACACATGCCCCCCTGGTTTTGGAAATGACATTTCCAAAATCATTACGCTTTTCCTTCGTCGGGTCATGTCGTGGCAGAGCAGAACTGCCGCAGTATCCTTCATCACGATGCCTTGCCTCTTCCACTTCTCCGCGCATTGTGCTAGAGTCGATGGCTATGCATCGGCTTCGTCGGGTTTTTTACGGGCCGATTTTTCTATCGGCCCCCAATATTTCACTGCACATGTATCGCATATGTCCATCTGATTAGGTGCCCCCCGAGCCGATTCTGCCAGGTAACTGCTGATATCGGCTCTGTGGTTAGCCAAGGCACTAAAATGTGAACGTCGGCTCTGTTAGGAATAATGTAGATTTCTTCCAGCGCATCAGCCTATGCAAACCCATTGCCCATTAGATCGAAGTTGAACCCAGGCAGAATGAATGGTGAGGATAATTTTGGCCGATTGCTGGAATCGGCCTCCATGTTGCTTGCTCGATGAAGGTTTTGCAATGTTCCTCCATAGATCCTTGGGGCCGATCACCTAGATCGGCATCGCCACGTTTGTCCATCGATGTTGCTTTTGTTACACGGTCAGGCCGGTGGATAAAACCAGCCTAACCCCGTCCTTTGTCACGTCGATGCTTTCTCGTGGCTTCTCAAAGATGGCCGGCCGTGGGCCGCAGTCAAGTTGTGCCACAGGTGCTTCGTCTGATCCTGGAGCACTAAACTCCGTTGGGAGGATGAACACCATGTTTGTGCCAGCCGATGTCTCATCATCGGCTTTCTTTTGTCTGGGGCGCCACTCTTTCCTTTGTGGCCGACCTTCTTCGTCCGAGGGTTCGCTGAATTTTAGCGGCCAAATCAGGCCGCGCCTTCCTCAACGTGTGCGGTATAACCTTTCAGCCTTCCTCCAACCCACGTAGACGCTGAACCCTTCGCTTTTGGGAACGGCCGAGCCCATCGGGGCACCACCTTGGCCGATGATACTTGTCTTCTTCTTCATCATCGTCCTCTAGTTCCTCGAGATCTTCCACCCGAGCGGACTCAGCATGCTTGTTCCGAGGCGGGAGAGGCCCTAGACGTTTGAACACGGACACGTTAGCTGCATCCTTCTTCTTTTGTTTACATTCTCGGCGCTTGCCGATTGTAGGCAATCGGCTCATTCCTGAATCCCAGCAGTGTCTGAAGAAGGGGCAGTCCCAGTGCCTATCCTCGTCGTCTTGCTCTCTCGACTTTTCCTTGGCGTGGCGCTCATATCGCTCCTCGTCGCGATCATGCCGACGACGTCTCCTGTCGTTCCTAGCCAGACGATCTTTTTCATCATCGTCGTTGTATCGCCGGCGTTGGTCGTATTGACCCACATACTTGTTGAGGAGGTGATCAGAGAGAGGTCGCTGATATCTTACGTTCCTCACTTCTCCCTCTGTGATGTAGCGCTTGCCATCGTGGCGAAGCCGATCGCGTGGAGCGGCTTCCTCTGTGTCCTTGCTATGAGAGCAGCTGCCCTCATCTCCATCCTTACCAGAGTGGTGCCCAGGTCCTACCATGTTGATATTGCACGAGAAATCTGGCTGGCACCCTCCATGGTAAGTATACTCCACCATGTTAACGGCGGGGAAGGGATGTGTGTCGACCTTCATGGCGTACTGGCTGAAAATTAGCCGCCCTTGTTCTATCGCCATTTGGACCTGTTGACGCCACACCCTGCAGTCGTTGGTGCCGTGGGTGAACGTGTTATGCCATTTGCGGTATGGCTTTCCGTTCAGCCTCTTGCACCGTGGGGATCTTGTGGCCTTCGGGTAACTTTAGCCGCTTCTCCTTGAGTAAGAGGTCGAAAATCTGCTCAGCTTTAGTCACGTCGAAGTCAAACCCTTTTGGAGGACTTTGTGGCTTAACCCACTTACGGGACACGGGGCTTGCCCCCCGAATCCATTCAGCCACTCGCTACCTCTTGATCTCCCGCAAGCACCTTCATCTCCGTCCGCCTCAACCAGGACCACCGCACGCTTGAATTTATCCCGGTAAACATCCGGGTGTCGCTGTTCATATGCCGACGCCTTCGCACCATGTGCGCCGATGAAGGGTAGTCCGCTTGGGAGGCCACGTCCTTGATCGATGATGAGAGACCCACCATCGCCAACTCGATCGCTTCTTTTTCACTTACATGAACCGAATAGCATCGGTTCCTAACGGTCCCGAAGCGCTGGATGTATTCTCGCCACCGTTTCCCCGCGCTTCGTCGTACTTGTGCTAGATCGGCAATGCCAGCCTCGGAAGCCTCCGAGTGATACCGCTCGTGGAACTCGTTCTTCCAACCGCTCCCAAGTCCGGAATGAGTTTGGTGGCAGCGATGTGTACCACCCGAAAGCCGATCCCGTGAGGGACTGTGCGAAGAACCTCACACGCAGCTCGTCCGATGCCGAGATCGTGCCCACTCGTGCCAAATATCGGCTCATATGCTCTATGGAGCTGGAACCATCTGATCCACTAAACTTTGTGAAGTCCGGGAGCCGATATTTGGGTGGTAGCGGGATCAATTCGTACTCGTTGGGGTACGGCTTGGTATAGCCGATTGTCCTCCTTTTCGGCATCATGCCGAACTGGTCTTTCAGAATTGTACAAATTTGATCCGCGGTGATGGCTGCAGGCGTCGAACTCTGAAGGTTCGCCGGGGTGGCATACTTAGCCAGCCATGCTTGCTTTTCCAACTCTGAGCCAACTGCAGGAGCTGAGCTCTGGAGGTTTGTCGGAGTAGCGTACTTAGCTAGCCACGTCCGCTTCTCAAGATCCGTTCCCGACGTTCCTCCCGCTGTTCCGTAAGTCCCCGCTGTTGCAGCTCGGTTCGAGAGTGCCCGAGCCATCGCAGTCCGGCACGTATGCGCACGTGTATCCGTGCGGGATCTCCTTAGGCGCCTCATGCAAGAATTGGTAGTCACTAGGGTCACCACCAATCTTGTAGACGACGTATGCCGATGAATTCGGCACTTCTGGTGCTGCCAACGCGAACGGCAGCGGTGGACGGGACTGGAGTGGCATCTCTCCTTGGTAAGTCCCCGCAGCTGGTCCCGACGGAGAATACCGATGGCTCATGATTTCCTGGATCACGCGCGAGCGACACGCTCCAAAGTGTTCACCAGGGTCTCGTAGTGGTGGTGCAGCCGAATGAGCCACCATGAAGTTGATCTCCCGACGCAGCCGACCCGGTGCGTTCTTCTCGACGGGGAGGACAGGTCCACTCCATCGAGCGCGCTTCGAGTGAGAACCCCTTCCACCCGATGCCATGTGAGCGGGTTCTCGTGAAAAGAGCCGATGAGGTCGGCTTCGAGGACTCGCTTTGATCTCGTCATGCTTCTTCTTGAGCTCCTCGCCGGATCCTCGTACTTGACCGGAGTGCCTTCCGCCATCTCGGATGTAGATGGCGATGCGGTGGATGTTGAAGATTGTCCCACCGGGCGTGCCGTAATATGTTGCGGTCGAAACCCACCGGCGGGCGGCGACGGGCAACACCGTAGAGCCGGGAATCTCCCGAGATCGCGGCTGGCCCCGGTCCCTCCGACCGACGGCCCGCAAAGCCTTCGCGCACACGTCCGATGCCGATGCAAGGGCGTGCCACCTGACCTATACCCGGTCGTGAAGGTGTTGGATGATGCCTCGCTTACTTTCCTGCATGGCATACACGTAAACATTAAATACGTGTCTCGATCGGCTCTCGGGTTGTCCCGTGAATCGGCTCAAAGAGCCGATCCACCCATGATACGTACGAGGTGTACGATCAGATGGTGGTCCTGCTTGATCAAGATAAAGCTAAAGCGACCTACTACGATTTGGGGTTTTCACCACATAATCGGAACATCCTACTCGTGATTGGGCCTCGCGCTCGCGTACGGTGATCGTAAGCCGATCCTAGACAGGGCCTAAAAACCAACACGAGGTTGATCCCCGGAACATCCTGTCTAGGGCTAGCAAACTACACCCTACACGCCGCCGGATCCTCCAACCCTTTGTAAGGCCTAACAATGCAGATATTAAACTAATCCTTGAAGAACAAGGAGCAATCATAACGGATCGGATCTACTAAACAATGATCAAGCGGGTGCCGCCCTTACACCCGTGATGGGCGTAAGGGCGGCTAGATGCCTAAGGGTTGCACGACGATAGCATATGATACGAAGAACAATGCTAACCCTAAAACATCTATGATAACTACGTTGCTCGCCATCAAAAAGGCTTCAAGTACGAGCAACGCATGGACGACAAATAAACGTAGGCTGCCTAGATCGCAAGATGCGATCTAGGCAGCATGGTGCTTACCCGGAAGAAACCCTCGAGACGGGGGAGTTGGCGATGCGCCGAGATTGGTTTGTGGTGAACGTTGGTTGTTGTTTATTTCATAAACCCTAGATACATATTTATAGTCCGGGGACTTTCTAATTCAGGCGTGCACCTAACCGTGCACGGGTAAAACTCTAACTTCTAAATTAAGATGCGATCTACTATAATACGTATACACGGGCAATTTTGCCCAACTTCTTCGTGTCAGGCCGCTTCAGAGATCCTCCACGCGTATATCTTTCAAGCCCATCTCACATCGCGGCCCACCTCTGATCTGGTCAAATTCTGGTGATAACACATCCTCATGGACAACTTGTGAAGACATAGGAATATCCCATTGGAAGTTCTCACGTTCGTATTCCTCGGCCTCCGGCGCAGCTGGCTGTTGTGGTGGGGCGCTGACCTCTGGCGCAGCTGGCCGTTCTGGTGGGGCGATGACCACCGGTGCCGCTGGCTGTCGTGGAGGGACGCTGACATGTGGCGCCGCAAGGTGCTTGTCTTTGCTTGCCGTCGACCCCGAGTAGGTGTTGATCCGAATTAGGGTCTTCGTCCATAGCAGTACCCAACCCTTCAGTGAGGCCAGATTCAACGGGCTATCGTCATCGGCACCATGCGGTTGATTAGGAGGAAACAAATCCTCATAGCCCGGTAACGCGCGATCCACTTCAACCCGGTAAACGTCATCCGCCATATCTCGTGTGTGCCACTTCTTATCCAGGGGCCGAAGGATGGACCTCCTCGCGACGTCTTTGAGTTCGTCGTTTACTCTCATCGAGAAGGTGCATGGCGTTGAGAGCGCCCGCGAGAACATGTGTATGGCGTTAGAGAGAGGGCAAGGATGACGAAACTAATATATTAACTTGATGTACACATTAGTTAATTACCGTGAGGGCGTTGAGCTCGGCTAATGTCGACGGGCCGGCACATGCGGCGGCGGGCGTGCAAGTGACGGAGGGGCTGCTACCCGGCATGGACGGTGAATCCCTAGCACCAGCGACATTGCCGGCAGCCGGAGGAGTCTCCATTATAACATTGTCATTGCCGGCGGACGGCGGCGCCATCGAGTTGCTGCCGTCGAAGCTAACCACTTGCATTTTCGGGGGGGCTTGTTTGCCACCCTCATACCACGCGTGTAGAGCGTCGAAATCTGCTTGGACCGAAGCGGCGACTTCAGCTTTGACTTCGTGTACGAGCGTAGCTTTGAGTTGCGGTACCGGCTGCGGTACCATACCAGCTTGGACTTGGGCTAGGATTGACTCCCTCATTTCCTCCGCCTCCCGCTGCTTCCTCTCACCGCGCGCATTTTTATCGGCCGCGAGACGACAAGCCGTAGTGACCATGCTTGTAGCCTGTACCGGCGCCGGCCACACGGCCTCTATGCGGCCTTCTTGTCGGTGAATGCTCATTAACGATGTTTAGCGCCCGTACGAGAGGCTTGTCCCAGGCTACCCCGCCCGTCGACGCCCGGGAGGAGGAGCCTTCGTCACATTGAGAAAGTCTTTGTCTTTCTTCTTCCTGCGGAAGAAACGCGAACCATTTAGAAATGTTGCTACTATTATATGAACGATACTTGATCTAATTAAACCGGTAAATTGCTTACCAGTTTTTTCTCCAACGCCAGGACCTTCTTGTCGTTCGTGAACCAAATTATGTCGGTTACGACCTTCGGGTCCGTGACAAGTTCCCCGGTTAGTTTCTTCTTATGGTACCGGGACCTGATGAATCTTCTTTCAAGCGGGTCCTTGTACTTGAGCCGGGGTTCTCAATGCCGGCATTTACATACGCCTCGTCCTCCTTCGCCCAATAGGGCTCCTTTCCCTCGTACCCACGGCTCCCAAGGTTGTGGTTGCCGATGTTAAGCTCCCGCATTTCCTTCCCCCACAACTTGCGATTCTTGGTTGCTTGTAGCTCTTCATTGGCCACAAAAGCATCAAATTCCGCCTGGGAGACATGCGGAAAGGCGGAGTGGACCTCTTCGAAACCTTTGCCCTCGGCAATCAGCTTCCGCACCATGTACTTATAGTCGTCGAGGTGTTTGGTGAACTTCGGGAGGGCTTGTGAGTTCACAATGTTGTTGGTTTGATGACCGGAGGCGTAGTCGCCTAGGAACTTGTATCATGCGTGCAACCTCGCAATGAGCCGGGCTCGCAAAGGCGCTTTGTTCTCAGCTCGGAGGTCCGTCTCGTTGAGATTGACGACCTCTCGGAGGATACATGCCGCTTGGTTGCCGTACCCCTTGGCAACATCCTTAGGCTCCACCGGCAAACCACCGGCGGGGTCCACCTCTTTGACCGTGTCTCCGCCGGTGCCGACCGTGTTTTGGCGCCTTGCCTTCCGCGGCCTCTTGGAACCACTTGTCCCGGTGCCACTACTCCCGGCGGCGCCGCTAGGATCGTCGCCGCTTGTCTCGCCGCCACCCCCGGCGGCGCCGGTTGCCTCGTCGCCGCTTGGCGCGTAGGTACTACCACTACAAGAAATCTGCCATAAGTTGACGAAATAAAGGTGTCACTGAAACGTCACTAATGGCTACTTGTGACGTTATTGTGACAACTTTCAAAACGTCGAAAGCTGGGAGTCAGCAATGAGTGCTTAAGACGTTCCACTTGAAAACGTCGTAGACCTTTGTGACGTTTTAAAATGTCACCGATCGCATGACGTTCCCAAAACGTCATGGGCACCCGCCCCGAGTCCAGCCGTGGCAATCCGACGTGGCAAAATTGTGACGAATTAGAAACGTCGTTATTTGAATTCAGCCCGGTCCATTCAGCTCCTTATGTGGGCTGAGCCCATTAGTTCTGATTATTTTTTTCGGCTTTGTTGGGCCTTGGCCCGTAACTGGCCCAATTACCTCGGCCTTTTTAGCTTTTTTTTTTTCAACGGCCTTTTTAGTCGCCGTACTTACCGGGCTCCGGGCCAATTTCCATTGGGCCGTGGCCTTTTTAGGACCCATTACGCTTTGGGCCGTGGCCTTTTTAGGACCCATTACAGCTTTGGGCCGTGGCCTTTTTAGGACCCATTACAGCTTTGGGCCTTGGCCTTTTTAGGGTCCAATATGGTTTTGGGCCTTGGCCTTTTAGGGTCCATTAAGATTTTGGGCCTAGGCCTTTATAGGGTCCACAAAGGTTTTGGGCCACAGCCTTTTGGGGTCCATAAAGATATTGGGCCTTGGCCTTTTTGGGTCCATAAAAGTTATGGGCTTTGGCCTTTTTACGGTCCCGCAAGTTTTTTGGGCTTCGGCCTTTTTGGCCTTTTCAACTCCCATTTTTCGAAAATACAATTAATTATTTGTTGGGCTCTAGCCTTTTAAGAGCCCATATATTTCTAGGCTACTTTGGGCCTTGGCCTTTTAAGAGCCCACAATAGCCCAACAAAGGCATATATTAAATTAGGAAATTCAACAAAGAAAATATAAAAGACAACATTTCAAATCCGCAAATTTCACAAGCAGAGTGACAAAGAAGAAATGACCAGGTTCACAGCATTCACCAACATGCCAAGAAAGTTCACAGCATTCACAAGTAAGAAGTTCACAGATATGACCAAGTTATTGTCACGCTGCCAGATATGACCAAGTTCCATGGCGGGACACAAAAAAGGGATACGACCAAGCAGCTAGGAGCTAATTCGCAGATGCTCCGAAGATGGACATCATGTGAGCAAGCCTCCTATCACTTTCCTCACTCCGCTTGAGGAGCTCCATGTAGTCCTTGTCACGCCGAGCTTGTGCGGCTTCATTTGCCGCTTGCTTCTCCTTCCGGGCAGCAGCCTTCTTCCATGATGGCAGCGAACCGCCGCTTCATCCGTTCAGCTTCCTCCCGGGACCTCTTCGACCGTGCTTCCAGTGTCATGAACATGCGCCGATACAAGCAGCTGCGGTGGGCTTGTTGAGCTTGACAGTGGAACTGGGCTGAAGTCCAAAGATTCTTCGTGAAAGTGCCGTGCTTGGCTTCCTTGCTAAGAACCTTTGCAACAACAGACGATCGGCAGACCTTGGCGGTGCACCTTCCGGCACAGGAATAGCCATCTCAGCCTTCCATATCAGCCTGGAGATCCATTTCCAAAAGATTCATCAATTCAGGAAACGCGCAGGTCCAAGAATGGTTCACAAAAGTGAAATGAACAAGTCACTTACTATTGCAGCCTAGAGCTTCCTCGCAGAAACCATCCTTCTTGCCGTGATGGGTCGCCTTAAAGATGTCGATCGCATCTAGCTCTTCACCTCTCGCGCTCCTCCCTCCGGAAATGATGTTCACCAAGAATCGTAACATAAGCTTGTGGAGACAAGAGTAAGATGCAAAAGGAAATTCTGTAAGAGTGTTCTTACAGCTTGCATACAGCATGAGCAAAGCATAGCTACGAGAGCCGCCTTTTGGCCAAATTTGACCGCAAAGACGACCGTCCTTGTTCTTGGTACATGTGTTCTCGTAAGGGCACAATCATGATATTCAGCAATGTGCACACTATAACGATGAGCATCATGTCTACCATGCAAGCACTAATGACTCGCAATCGAAGCAAAGAACATACCCTGTGTCTTGGGGTTACCCACAGAGCAGTTAGAGCTTCCCATTCTTCATCTGAGACATCCTTAACAGGGGACTTGATGCTGACTTCATTTGCTGGTACTTTGTCGAAGTAGTCCCTTTTCAGGATGTAGCGCCTGTTCTTCGACACTTTCCGCAGGACGTCATAGCAAGCCTTCCGGATGTCTTCCGACTCGTGTCCATGTTGAAATTTGCCTACAAAGCAAACAAGGGCAAGGACGAGGTTAGTTATCATGAACTATGAACAATCAAGCAAGCACTCCTATCATCTAACAAATGAACTCGGTGATGAAGAAGATTACCCCCATCTTTCCAACGAAGTCGGCCAACAAATTCTCATCCCTCTTGTACAACTTGAAATGCGGAAGGAGCGGCATCCGGCCTCTTGCAAGCATTCCACCCTCCGATGCAAACTTGGCAAGCAGGCAAAGGCTTCTCAGACGTTTCAGCCCCGGAGGAATCTCAATGGTAAGCTTGACTCCCATCCCCTTGCAAATCCGCTCCAGCCCGGTGCCCTTCCTTTTACGGCCACCTGCAGCAGCTGGTTCCACCCGAATAGCATACATACAAAGATCATGTCGAAAGCAAGCACCCACAACCAAAAGAGTTTATAAAGATAAACAAAAAGGCAAGAGATAGTGTGGACAGTCGTCCAACAAAAACTTGCCTTCATCATCCTCGAGATCAAGAAAACCATCGTAATCAAAGTGCCGATGGACCATGACATCGATGCAGTAGGACCCGTGTCCCCGCGAACGTTGCTTGCTTCATCGATCCTTTCATCAATCTGCGGTGAGCTTCTGCGATTGTTGCGGGGCGGAGTATCTTCATTGTTCGTTGCGTACGCTTCACTTGATGTCCTCCTCGGTGACTCTTTTGGAAGGAACTTCAAGCAACAGTGTTCCGTATGCCTCTTTCCCCTCCCGGAGCATCAAGCAAACACTCTAACAGGAGGCATTGAACTTTGTTCCTTTTGCAACCTCTTACTCCTCCTCCCCGGGCTTGTCTTTCTAACGTAAGCCTTTTTCTTTCTACTCTTGGGATCCTTCAATGCCTCGCAAAAATAGCAAAACAAAATGGCATTACATCACAAAGTTATAGCAAAACAGAAATAAGAAAACAGATACAAATAATGCCGCGCTCCAAAGATGATAAGCTGAATGCACCTTCTCAATGTGTTCCCCTATACTCCCTTCAACCTCCCCATCCTCCTCGGTCAACCAATTGGTCATTGCTCGGATGATAATCTGAGCTCTCGCCTTGTGTTATGGCAGATGACTCATCATTTGAAAGTGTGGAACGACCTCCACCTCGACCACCATGTGACTTCCTAAAAATTGACACTACAAACGGGGAGACCTGTGGATTGTAAGACACGGTTGTTCCGCATCATTGTCCTAGCCCCGTCCTTCTCTATCTCGGTGAGGGGCGCTTCTTTACATGTATGAGAAAAATATGTAACCATTAGATTGATGGTTGAAATGCATAGAAGCAAGCCAACTCGAACAACTAAGGTAAATTGTTTAATCATAGCAATTTTCAACTTTTAGTTTCATTTAATCCTAGGGTACGTAAATATTCAGACAGAGCCAAAAAACCCCAAAGACCCGATTAAAAGCATCAATTAGACACAATGATGTTAGGATGAAGCCGCATACCAGCCTACCGCTTCTTCCCAGCCTTTGCCATGCCCGATGTTGATGGGTTGGATATGTGCCGGCACGAAAAGAATAACAATTAGTGACAAAGCAGATACAACATATGGATGCAATTAAAGAACCAAGCAACATAGGTTCATGTGGATCAACAATCACCTGGTTCACCTTGCTCCTTGAAGTAGGTCGACCTTGATAGTATTACCTAAGAAGATAACAAAGTTATAATCATTAGACATATCCCTTAATACAACAATAGACATGTACACAGTAAAAAGCCGTAGGCATGTACAGATAAACGTGGCTCCCAAACTTTGTTTGGGAGAAGTTTCATCAACACAGGATAAAAGGGCAATATAAATGTTCATCGACGAAATATAAAAGGGCATGCCTTGGTAAAGATCTGTACCAAGCAAGATCCGCAGCAGGTAATCATATTATGTACTAGTTGCAGCAAGAAAGATCTGTAGCAGCTAATCATATATGGACTGCAGGAAACTAGATGTACAATCTACAGAGCCCAAGCCAAGTAAAATCCCCCAACAATCATGGACTCGGTTGCAGCGAGACCCACGCGAGGCAAGATCCGCATCACTAATTGATTGGTTGGATACAGCAAGCAAGATCGGCAGCAGGTAATCATATAGGGACCGCAAGAAACCGCATCTAAATTCTACTGCAGCCTCGAGCTAAGCAAGATCCGCAAGCAATCATCGATCGGTTGCAGCAAGACACATGTCAATCAAGATCCGAAGCAAACATGGACTCGCTTGCATATAGCAAGCAAGATCGGCAGCAGTAATCATATAGGTACCGCGTAAAACCAAATCTAAAATCTACAGTAGCTCGAGCCGTGCAAGATCCGCAAGCAATCATCGACCGGTTGCCGCAAGAACATGCCAAGCAAGATCCGAAGCAACCATGGACCGGTTGCAGCAAGAACCATGACAAGCCGAGCAACCCTAACCCCGGACAAGCCAAGGAAAGAAGCCATGCCACGAAATCCCTAACCCTAACCATGCCATGCCAAGCAAACCGTAACCCTAGCCATGGCCGACGAAACCCTAAGCAGTGCCAAGAAAAGGCCATAGAAGTGGGGGCGAGGGGTCGGGTTGAGGAGGGAACTCGCCCGAAGATCTTGTGGCGAGCGTCTACGCACGCGCGGCCGTCGTCGGCGGGTAGCTCTCCGCTCGTCCGCTCGTCGGAGCGCCGCTCGCTCGTGGCCGTCGGCGGGTGGGGATGAGCGGAGTGGGAGGGGAATTGGGGTTCGCATCGCACCGGAGTGGGAGGGGAATTGGGGAATTGAGGGAGCTCGTACGGGATTTGACCGAAATGTCCCTCCTTTCCAGCCTTAGGTTAGTGGCGTTTCGACATTTGCCCTCCTTTCCGTGGCGGGTGGATTCAAAACATTTCGCCGGAGCCGGCGGGAGAAGCAACTGGGCGGGAGAGTTTTGGGGTTTGGGAGGGTTTTGGCTCTATCAATTTATTTAAGTAGGAGGGAATTTTTGGGGCTTTTTTGTGCAAAACAATAATAATTAAATGCGCAATAATGCATATAATTTGGTGTAGGTTAAAATATTTTTAAAAACAGAATATCATGTAATTAAACGTGTGTCACCTTCATTCCTTTAATGATAATAATATAGGGATATATGAAACTCCTAGAATCCTTAATAATTAAATTATATAAAAGAAATCGTAAAATGTTTGGTTAATTAGGTCAAATAATATATGTCTCTTGCACACACTAATTATATGCTTATCATAAGGCATATGCAAGCTTTATCCCATTCTATATACATCAAGATTCCGAACGTGGCGCTTCGATCGTGAAGGATTCTCCTAGCTAGAATGTCGTCTCCGCTCGATTTTTTGGCTCCGTTTAATTTGCCAACCGCGCAAAACGGGGCCGCCGGGACATGCGGTATGGCCGCACCGGCGCGCGCATGCACCCGTCCGCCAACGCGCGAAACGGAAAACATTTAGCACATAAAATGACGCGTCCTAGACCTAAAAACATGTTTCCCTCCATTTATTGAGCCAAGGAAAGTGTGGCCCCAGCTCAAATCCTCCCGGCCGCTTCCGACGGATTCGGCGGGACACCGCAGAAGCGGGAGGGATTCCCGCATGGCTACCGCGCGCATATGGCATGTGATAGGTGGTGCGTAGGAGGTATCCTACCGCCGCGCGGAGGTCCCGCGCGACACCGAAATGCGCGCCATGTAGCCGCTTCACAAAAAAAGCCCTTCCAAGCACCCCGCAAATGGAAAAACCGTCGCCCGTGGTTCGGATTGGAAATCCGCGACACGGGCCTTGCTTCCCATCCTAAGGTCCACGCACGTGCCAAATATGGCCTCGTTCCGACAAACTATGTGGTGAAACGGGCCGTTTCCTACTCATTTCCCCTAAAAGCCATAGAACTCCGGCGTGATAGCCCTATTCGTGAAGGGTTTTTCAAGATAATTGCCGTATCCCAATTCCGTCTTTTGAAGTGGTTACCAGGACACATAAAATGACGCCACGCGGCTCCGCTCGATTTTTTGGCTCCGTTTGCTTTGCCAACTGCGCAAAACGGGGCCGTCGGGACATGCGGTATGGCCGCACCGGGAGCGCGCGTGCACCCGTCCGCCAACGCGCGAAACGGAAAACATTTAGCACATAAAATGACGCGTCCTAGACCTAAAAACATTTTTCCCTCCATTTATTGAGCGAAGGAAAGTGTGGCCCCGCTCGTATCCGGACAGCTTCCAGCGGATTCGGCGGGGCACCGCAGAAGCGGGTGGGATTCCCGCATGTCTTCCGCGCGCATACGGCATGTGATAGGTGGTGCGTAGAAGGTATCCTACCGCCGCGCGGAGGTCCCGCGCGACACCGAAATGCGCGCCATGTAGCCGCTTCACAAAAAAGCCCTTCCCGCACCCCGAAAATGGAAAACCGTCGCCCGTGGTTCGGATTGGAAATCCGCGACACGGGCCTTGCTTCCCATCCTAAGGTCCACGCACGTGCCAAATATGGCCTCGTTCCGACAAACTATGTGGTGAAACGGGCCGTTTCCTACTCATTTCCCCTAAAAGCCATAGAACTCCGGACGTGATAGCCCTATTCGTGAAGGGTTCTCCAAGATAATTGCCGTATCCCAGTTCCGTCTTTTGCAAGTGGTTACCAGGACACATAAAATGACGCCACGCGGCTCCGCTCGATTTTTTGGCTCCGTTTGCTTTGCCAACCGCGCAAAACGGGGCCGTCGGGACATGCGGTATGGCCGTACCGGAGCGCGCGTGCACCCGTCCGCCAACGCGCGAAACGGAAAACATTTAGCACATAAAATGACGCGTCCTAGACCTAAAAACATTTTTCCCTCCATTTATTGAGCGAAGGAAAGTGTGGCCCCAGCTCGTATCCGGCACGCTTCAGCCGGATTCGGCGGGACACCGCAGGAAGCAGGAGGGATTCCCAGATGGCTACCGCGCGCATACGGCATGTGATAGGTGGTGCGTAGGAGGTATCCTACCGCCGCGCGGAGGTCCCGCGCGATACTGAAATGCGCGCCATGTAGCCGCTTCACAAAAAAGCCCTTCCGGCACCCCGAAAATGGAAAAACCGTCGCCCGTGGTTCGGATTGGAAATCCGCGACACGGGCCTTGCTTCCCATCCTAAGGTCCACGCACGTGCCAAATATGGCCTCGTTCCGACAAACTATGTGGTGAAACGGGCCGTTTCCTACTCATTTCCCCTAAAAGCCATAGAACTCCGGACGAGATAGCCCTGTTCGTGAAGGGTTCTCCAAGATAATTGCCGTATCCCAGCTCCGTCTTTTGCAGTGGTTACCAGGACACATAAAATGACGCCACGCGGCTCCGCTCGATTTTTTGGCTCCGTTTGCTTTGCCAACCGCGCAAAACGGGGCCGCCGGGACATGCGGTATGGCCGCACCGGCGCGCGCGTGCACCCGTCCGCCAACGCGCGAAACGGAAAACATTTAGCACATAAAATGACGCGTCCTAGACCTAAAAACATTTTTCCCTCCATTTATTGAGCGAAGGAAAGTGTGGCCCCAGCTCGGATCCGGTCAGCTTCAGCGGATTCGGCGGGACACCGCAGGAAGCGGGAGGGATTCCCGCATGGCTACCGCGCGCATACGGCATGTGATAGGTGGTGCGTAGGAGGTATCCTACCGCCGCGCGGAGGTCCCGCGCGATACCGAAATGCGCGCCATGTAGCTGCTTCACAAAAAAAGCCCTTCCGGCACCCCGAAAATGGAAAAACCGTCGCCCGTGGTTCGGATTGGAAATCCGCGACACGGGCCTTGCTTCCCATCCTAAGGTCCACGCACGTGCCAAATATGGCCTCGTTCCGACAAACTATGTGGTGAAACGGGCCGTTTCCTACTCATTTCCCCTAAAAGCCATAGAACTCCGGACGAGATAGCCCTGTTCGTGAAGGGTTCTCCAAGATAATTGCCGTATCCCAGCTCCGTCTTTTGCAGTGGTTACTAGGACACATAAAATGACGCCACGCGGCTCCGCTCGATTTTTTGGCTCCGTTTGCTTTGCCAACCGCGCAAAACGGGGCCGCCGGGACATGCGGTATGGCCGCACCGGGCGCGCGCGTGCACCCGTCCGCCAACGCGCGAAACGGAAAACATTTAGCACATAAAATGACGCGTCCTAGACCTAAAAACATTTTTCCCTCCATTTATTGAGCGAAGGAAAGTGTCGCCCCGGCTCAGATCCGGACAGGCTTCCAGCGGATTCGGCGGGGCACCGCAGAAGCGGGTGGGATTCCCGGATGGCTTCCGCGCGCATATGGCATGTGATAGGTGGTGCGTAGGAGGTATCCTACCGCCGCGCGGAGGTCCCGCGCGATACCGAAATGCGCGCCATGTAGCCGCTTCACAAAAAAGCCCTTCCGGCACCCCGAAAATGGAAAAACCGTCGCCCGTGGTTCGGATTGGAAATCCGCGACACGGGCCTTGCTTCCCATCCTAAGGCCCACGCACGTGCCAAATATGGCCTCGTTCCGACAAACTATGTGGTGAAACGGGCCGTTTCCTACTCATTTCCCCTAAAAGCCATAGAACTCCGGACGAGATAGCCCCGTTCGTGAAGGGTTCTCCAAGATAATTGCCGTATCCCAGCTCCGTCTTTTGCAGTGGTTACCAGGACACATAAAATGACGCCACGCGGCTCCGCTCGATTTTTTGGCTCCGTTTGCTTTGCCAACCGCGCAAAACGGGCCGCCGGGACATGCGGTATGGCCGCACGGGCGCGCGCGTGCACCCGTCCGCCAACGCGCGAAACGGAAAACATTTAGCACATAAAATGACGCGTCCTAGACCTAAAAACATTTTTCCCTCCATTTATTGAGCGAAGGAAAGTGTCGCCCCAGCTCAGATCCCGGACAGCTTCCGACGGATTCGGCGGGGCACCGCAGAAGCGGGTGGGATTCCCGCATGGCTTCCGCGCGCATATGGCATGTGATAGGTGGTGCGTAGGAGGTATCCTACCGCCGCGCGGAGGTCCCGCGCGATACCGAAATGCGCGCCATGTAGCCGCTTCACAAAAAAGCCCTTCCAGCACCCCGAAAATGGAAAAACCGTCGCCCGTGGTTCGGATTGGAAATCCGCGACACGGGCCTTGCTTCCCATCCTAAGGCCCACGCACGTGCCAAATATGGCCTCGTTCCGACAAACTATGTGGTGAAACGGGCCGTTTCCTACTCATTTCCCCTAAAAGCCATAGAACTCCGGACGAGATAGCCCCGTTCGTGAAGGGTTCTCCAAGATAATTGCCGTATCCCAGCTCCGTCTTTTGCAAGTGGTTACCAGGACACATAAAATGACGCCACGCGGCTCCGCTCGATTTTTTGGCTCCGTTTGCTTTGCCAACCGCGCAAAACGGGGCCGCCGGGACATGCGGTATGGCCGCACCGGGCGCGCGCGTGCACCCGTCCGCCAACGCGCGAAACGGAAAACATTTAGCACATAAAATGACGCGTCCTAGACCTAAAAACATTTTTCCCTCCATTTATTGAGCGAAGGAAAGTGTCGCCCCAGCTCGGATCCGGACAGCTTCAGCCGGATTCGGCGGGGCACCGCAGAAGCGGGTGGGATTCCCGCATGGCTTCCGCGCGCATATGGCATGTGATAGGTGGTGCGTAGGAGGTATCCTACCGCCGCGCGGAGGTCCCGCGCGATACCGAAATGCGCGCCATGTAGCCGCTTCACAAAAAAGCCCTTCCGCACCCCGAAAATGGAAAAACCGTCGCCCGTGGTTCGGATTGGAAATCCGCGACACGGGCCTTGCTTCCCATCCTAAGGCCCACGCACGTGCCAAATATGGCCTCGTTCCGACAAACTATGTGGTGAAACGGGCCGTTTCCTACTCATTTCCCCTAAAAGCCATAGAACTCCGGACGAGATAGCCCCGTTCGTGAAGGGTTCTCCAAGATAATTGCCGTATCCCGGCTCCGTCTTTTGCAAGTGGTTACCAGGACACATAAAATGACGCCACGCGGCTCCGCTCGATTTTTTGGCTCCGTTTGCTTTGCCAACCGCGCAAAACGGGGCCGCCGGGACATGCGGTATGGCCGCACCGGCGCGCGCGTGCACCCGTCCGCCAACGCGCGAAACGGAAAACATTTAGCACACAAAATGACGCGTCCTAGACCTAAAAACATTTTTCCCTCCATTTATTGAGCGAAGGAAAGTGTCGCCCGGCCCGGATCCGACAGCTTCAACGGATTCGGCGGGGCACCGCAGAAGCGGGTGGGATTCCCGCATGGCTTCCGCGCGCATATGGCATGTGATAGGTGGTGCGTAGGAGGTATCCTACCGCCGCGCGGAGGTCCCGCGCGATACCGAAATGCGCGCCATGTAGCCGCTTCACAAAAAAAGCCCTTCCGACACCCCGAAAATGGAAAAACCGTCGCCCGTGGTTCGGATTGGAAATCCGCGACCGGGCCTTGCTTCCCATCCTAAGGCCCACGCACGTGCCAAATATGGCCTCGTTCCGACAAACTATGTGGTGAAACGGGCCGTTTCCTACTCATTTCCCCTAAAAGCCATAGAACTCCTGGACGAGATAGCCCCGTTCGTGAAGGGTTCTCCAAGATAATTGCCGTATCCCAGCTCCGTCTTTTGCAAGTGGTTACCAGGACACATAAAATGACGCCACGCGGCTCCGCTCGATTTTTGGCTCCGTTTGCTTTGCCAACCGCGCAAAACGGGGCCGCCGGGACATGCGGTATGGCCGCACCGGCGCGCGCGTGCACCCGTCCGCCAACGCGCGAAACGGAAAACATTTAGCACACAAAATGACGCGTCCTAGACCTAAAAACATTTTTCCCTCCATTTATTGAGCGAAGGAAAGTGTCGCCCCGGCCCGCATCCGGACGGTTTCCAGCGGATTCGGCGGGGCACCGCAGAAGCGGGTGGGATTCCCGCATGGCTTCCGTGCGCATATGGCATGTGATAGGTGGTGCGTAGGAGGTATCCTACCGCCGCGCGGAGGTCCCGCGCGATACTGAAATGCGCGCCATGTAGCTGCTTCACAAAAAAAAGCCGCAGCTAGAGCCATTATCACACGATCGAGGGTGTGCCTGATCTACTGGTTAGGGTTTGGTGTAGGGTTAGGTCTAGGGTTTAGGGGCTAGGGTTTAGGTTAAAGGTAAGTATTTATGGTTAGGTATATGTTTAGGGTATAGGGTTAGGGTTAGGGTTTATGATGCATGGTTCTCGCAGCTCCGTGTCGTGGTTTAGGGTTTTAGAGGGGTTTTAGTGCTCGAAGCCTCCCAGCTTAGGGTTTAGGGTTTAGGGGAGCTACTTTTGCACCATTAGACCTTGCACCACACTTTGACACATATCATAGGTCCACATGCAAGGTTTGGTGGGGTTCCGGTGCTCCGGCGGTCGTTATCCCCCTCCTCCCCCAAAACAAGTGAACGCGTGCCCCGCGGGTCTACCCCCTAGATTTCTCCGCGCGAGGGTGCACCAATGTAACTTTTCATTCTTTTAGGTTTGTTTAGTACATATACACATGTAGAACCAAGATTGGGACCCTTTGGCACATATACCCGCAGCTAGAGCCATTATCACACGATCGAGGGTGTGCTCGATCTATCGGTTAGGGTTAGGTGTAGGGTTAGGGCTAGGGTTTAGGGGCTAGGGCTAGGGTTTAGTTTAAAGGTAAGTATTTATGGTTAGGTATAGGATTAGGGTTTAGGGTTAGGGTTAGGGTTTATGATGCATGGTTCCGCAGCTCCGGCGTCGTGGTTTAGGGATTTAGAGGGGTTTAGGGCTCGAAGCCTCCCCAGTTTAGGGTTTAGGGTTTAGGGGAGCTACTTTTGCACCATTAGACCTTGCACCACACTTTAACACATATCATAGGTCCACATGCAAGATTTGGTGGGGTTCCGGTGTTCCGCGGTCGTTCTCCCCTCCTTCCCCCAAAACAGTAGGCGGGTCTACCCCCCTAGATTTCTCGTGAAACTTGAGGCATACACATATATTATGGAGATGTACATGTAACTTCAAATTCAAATTCGACATACACTTAGAGAAACAAAAAGATAAATCTGGGTGTGAATATTCAACCAGATCTGACAGTACTATTCACATCAGGAAAAGTATGATTTCTCTGATAATCTGAGACGATAGAAGCAAAGTTTCTTGACAAGCAAAAGTATGATTTCTCTGATAATCTAGGCATGGATCTTGGAGAAGTCGTCGCAATTGCCCGGCTTCGTCCGCCACGGATTATCACTCTTCGGGCTCGCTGATCACTCATCTCCGTCGTCCACGGATCATCACTCTTCCGATCAGCACCAGTCCACGACTTCTTCCTCGTGTTCCGCCAATAATCACTACTCTTCGGCGCATCACTACGCTCCAGCCCACCGCTCATCATTCATCTTCGTCCGTTTGCCATGAGGGGGACTTGTCTCGTCGGGTGTTGTCGCTGCAGAAGCCGGTGCCTTCAAGATTGCTAGTTCAGCCAGCGCGCTTGCAAGTTCAGCATTTAACCTTGCTATTTCAGCTGCAAAGCATTTCTCCGTGCATGTTCAGCTTCGATCTCTCGCTACCCCGCATTTGCAACACGTACGTCCCTCAGCTCGTCTTCCTTCTTGCAACCGGGGCAAAACACAAGGTAACGCAGAAGAACCATATCTTAACGTAGAGCTGGTAGCTCACGTAAGCATCTTTAGCTGCATACTCCAGGTTTAAATCGTACAACGGCCGCTCTTCCCAAGCAATTGTGCCTCTCTCGAGGGAATTTGCTCTTCATCTGGCTGTACGACTCGTCGATGATGCTAGTTGCAAGACTAGCCATTCCATCCCTCATTAAGTTTCCTCTCTCGTTGAGACCTTTGACGATGACAATTTCCTGGATATCGATCCAGTTCCGCCTTGGAATTATAATATTCTCGTAATATAACTTTATAAAATCTGCTCTCTTGTCAACGCCGCAGAACACAATTCCTTGATCTTGAAGGAATGAGCGCAGCGCCGGACATTCCCCGTTGGTCCTGAAAGCAAAAATTTAGTACTTGCGAGATCAACACTTGAATAAAATTTGGGACTACGAAGCTAGTCTATATGCAATCTCATAGCTTGAATATAAAATTTGAAACTACATAAGTTTAGTAAGTTCATGATCAACAGTCTCGAAAATTATCTAGTCATAATTCATTTGGTACTAATAGAATGCATGAACAACACTTTTATGAAATGTGTAAGTGCAATTGTTTAGTCATTGAAATTTCATTTTGCATCATATAATTTTGAAACTAACAAAATTCTATTAAATGCAAGATCAAGACTCCGGAAATTTGCTTGTCATAATTAATTTGGTATAATGAAATCCAAGTACATGCTAGATGAGCATATGGATAGATTCAATTTGATGCAAAAATTTAGTACTTGCGAGATCAACACTTGAATAAAATTTGGGAATACGAATGTTTAGTCTATGCAATCTCATAACTTGAATAAAATTGACATAAGTTTAGTAAGTGCATGATCAAGAGTCTGAAAATTATCTAGTCATAATCCATTTGGTACTAAAAGAATGCATGACCAACACTTTTATGAAATGTGCAAGTGCAAATTTTTTAGTCATTGAAATATCATTTTGCATCATATAATTTTGAAACTAACAAAAGTCTATTAAATGCAAGATCAGGACTCCGGAAATTTGCTTTGTGATAATTAATTTGGTATAATGAAATCCAGGACATGCTAGATGAGCATATGGATAGATTCAATCTGCAAGATCAGCACACCATGCTTTGTGGCTTTTGTTACACAAAACACAGTAAACAAAACTAGTTTTGCAACTAGCACTGGTTTGTAGTTTAATTTGTTGCACTCGAGATTAACTAAAACAGATCAAGATTAACCAAAACAGAGCACTCGAGGGTGACTTGGTTCATCATGCACTAGCGATTAACTAAAATCTGAGCAAGATTAACAAAATCAGAGCAAGATTAAGTAAATCGTAGCAAGATTAAGGTCTACAAACCAGGAAAAGTGGCAGACGAGGACGTGGTTCCTCATGCACAGCTTGAGCGACGGCGAGGTAGTTGTCTTCTTCGTGGTTGGGGTCCTCCCGAGTGTACTCGAGATCCAATCCTACAAACTTGTTCTCTTCTTCTTCCGCATACCACCGCGCGTACATCTTCGTGTACTTGCTCATCGTCTCCTCCTCGTTTGTGTAGACAACATCGATCTCCTTGCCGCCATGGACGGTGAAGGTCCTGATCTGAGTAATGGCCTGCATTGCTGACGGCGGAGGAGGCAGAAGCGGTTGCGGAACAGAGGAAGAGGAAGAAGAAGCAGCGTCCATGGCGCGGAGGAGGCAGAAGCGGCGGAGGAGGAAGCGGCGGAGGAGGGAGAAGCGGCGAGGCAGAAGCGTCTTGGCGCGGAGGAGGGTTTTCCGTCTAGTGGGAGTGGAACCGGCAAGAAGCGGAGTGGAACCGTCAAGCGGAGAGGCGGAGGAGGGAATTTCTGATTTATTATAATTAGTAAAAACAGAGAATGAGGGTTCCATTTTACCTGCTGGCCCCTAATCCACATAAAATTACCGGAAATGGCCCAACCCACCCGTCAGATGGCCCCACACGCCGCTGGGTGCCATTTTGCCCCACCCACCCCAAAATGTCCACCGCCTCCGTCACCAAAAGCAACTTTCTCCCCCGTTTCACTCTCTCTCACCCGAGCCGCCACCGCCGCCTCTTCCTCTCCCAACTCCGTCGGCCGAAGCTCCGCCAAGCGCGCTCCGTCAAGCTCCGTCGGCCGAAGCTCCACCGCCTCCGTCGGCCGAAGCTCGTGTTAATTTGGGGGATGAGCGGGGGATTTTCTAGGGTTTGCCGTACTTAATCTCTGGGGATTTTAATTGGGGTTTTTTTGTCCGAGCGGCGATTTTCCTAGTAGATTCTAGTGCTAGAGTAGATTTTCCTGGTTTAGATTGATTCAAAACATGTGCTAGTGCTGCTAGTGCGAATGTCAATCCGAACCTAAACATCCCAACTTAGTTTTAATTAATGTGTAATTAATAGTTTCATAGTTCTCAAATTGTTCACCGCTTGTTATTAGGTCGACACCATGGACCCCTATGACTATGAAGTTGCCATTTTGGTCCCATCCAAGAAGGCCATTGAGACCATCGACATCAGCTCATCCTCCGAAGGTGAGGATGGTGCTCTAGATAGGGTTCACGTCAAGCAAGAGAAAGCTGATGATGCCGCAAGCAATGGATTGTGCAACTGAGCATGAGGAAGTTGCTCCTCCTCCTCCCGCCGATGTCCATCCGACTCGTCGAGGTAAAATATATATATAGTAGTTATAGATGCAGTGATATAGGTCAAATGCTTAATTAGTCTCGGTTTGGCATAATAGCTAGTCAATTTGTAGCATTCAAGGAATACTTCAGCTTCTATAAATACCGTTGGTTTGATATACTTCAGCTTTAGGAAAACTTTAAACTAGGCCTTATTCCCCGGTTTCCTTATATATGTAGGTCCCAGGATAGAGGCAGTGAGGAATGGGATGACTTTTGCATGTATCCCAATCTAGTGGAAATGAATCCTACACAAGTTGATACCCTGAGATATCTTGTTGACCAAAAGCGCCCCGCAATTCCTTTTTATGTGTGCACTATAAAGGGTGCAAGTACCGTGGAAGGCTGTTCCATAATGGTAAATATAATTACTCCATCTCGATCAAGGATGTTTTTGCATCTTTATATGTTGACAATTACTTCATCTGAACGAAGTTTTGCATCTTATAATCTGCAGTACTTCAACCGGAAGTTTACCAAGAAGTACATCTCGACGAATATGCAGCTTCCGTGATAATGACTTTCTTGTCTCTTACAATGAGAGACATGGTGTGAAAGTGAGGATTTTCCAGGGCAAAGGGAAGTTTGACGGTGCAAGTTGATCACAACAAACTCGGAGTGCTCGTGGTGCGGAAGAGCAAGATGAAGGCAAATGATATCTTTGTGTTTTGGTTCCGCATTCGCGCCCGGGGCGGTCTCAAGTTGTATGTCGTGAAGCTCGAGAAATGAGCTAGCAGTGCTGAACCTCTCTAATTAAGCTAGTAGTACTATATATATGTGTGTATGAGCTCAAGTAATATGAGCGTTGAACCTCTTATCGATCGATCCGGTACTATCTAATGGCCTCGTTGGTCTATGTAATGTGCTCAAGTAAATGAGCGTTGAACCTCCTCGGTAGTATCTATAATTAACGTGTCCTTTTGGTACTATGTTATTGAGCTCAAGGCTGGTACTATATATGTGTAATATAATGTGCTTTTGGTGGTCTATATATGATGGAGTATATATAGATATATATAGTTTGCTAGCCGTAATTAATTATTAGTCATATATTAGCCTCGTTGCTTAGCTAATGCTCCCGTACAAATTAACCGTTGTCCTAAATCAGCATCCCTCTGATAGATTATGTAACAAGATCATATCCATAACTATAAAAAAAAAGTTGCCTTAGTTCCACTATGTAAAGGATAAAGGATGGTAAGCTGACAAGATCTCTCCAATAGCTCCACTGGTTAACTGGCACGTTGACACATCTAGAGGTGCTGGGTTCGAGTCCCAGCCCTCACTCTTTTTGATTTTTTTTTGGCGCCCGTGAGAAGCCCAAATATCCCTTCCGAATCCAACTCCCTCCGATAACCTAGCAGAAATTCGAATCTCCGACGACGAGCGGCGGCGGCGGCGGCGGTGGCGGCCCCGTCCCTCTCCGACGACGAGCCCCGTCCCTCTCCGACGACGAGCCCCGGCCCTCTCCGACGACGAGCCCCGGCCCTCTCCGACGACGAGCCCCGGCCCTCTCCGACGACGAGCCCCTCCGCATCTCCCGGTCTGCACCCCTCTCACCTCTCCCCTCTCGATCTGTTCTTCTTCGTCGCTCACAATATCGAATCTCTCGTGATCCAATATGTGCCGTTACTAGGACTAAAGTACCGAGTCCGAGGTGACGGCGGTGGTGGTTGTGCCGGCGCCGCGTCCGAGCAAGGGATCCGTCGTCCATCCGCCTCGCCGACGACGAGCCCCTCGCCCTCTCCAGACGAGCCCCTCGCCCTCTCCAGACGAGCCCCTCCGCATCTCCCGGTCTCGCTCCCCTCTCATCTCTCCCCTCTCGATCTGTTCTTCTTCATCGCTCACAAAATCGAATTGAACCGCCGTGCATTGCTTGAAATTGGAACTCGCCGTGCGCTTAGGTGTGTGCTAATTGCATCATTTTGTTCTTCCGCGTATGGACGTACGCTGGATTACAACAAGAATTAGAAGGCTTTCCCCGAACACACAAAGGGAGTGGCAGTAGTTTATGCAGCTTTGTTCGCTTGAATGCTGCCAATGGTGATCAGGTGCTGTGCCCATGTCGTAGCTGTCTCAACCGGTGCACAAAACCTCTAGATGTAGTAGAGTCTCATTTGCTTCTTTTTGGGATGGCAAGCACTTATGATCGATGGGTCTTCCATGGAGAACCATTACATCCTGTACCTGAAGCCGGACATGGAGGACAAGGAGGTGCACCCGAAGCCGGACATGGACATGGAGGTGAACCCGAGGCCGGACATGGAGGTGAACCCGAGGCTGGACATGGAGGTGATGCAGGGGCACACCATGTTGGTGGAGGTGATGCAGAGGCACACTATTATGGTTTGCAAGAGGAAGATGGTTACGAAGATGATAGAATTCCCGATCCGCTTGCCGATTTGTACAACTCGTAACCGCAAGGTGCCGGAAAGGACACTATATTTGCCGAGTTGATAGAGGAAGCCAAGCGCGCAGCCAGCGATGGGGGTACAATGTCAAGGTTTTCACTCACACCAAGTTACTTCGAGCCAAGTCGTACTACCGGATTAGCAACGTTGCATTCAACGCGATACTCCCGATTTTGGCCTTGCAATACCCTAATAGCTCAATACCAAAGTCATACGAGGAGGCACTTAGCATAGTCGGCAGGTTGGGACTTGGTTATGAGAGTATCCATGTGTGCCCGAATAACCGTGTATTGTTCCGAAGGATTATGCCAAGGAGAATAATTGCCCCAAGTGCAAAGCCTCCGCATGGAAAGATGCCGATGGTAGGAGAAAGATCCCGCAGAAGGTGCTAAGGCACTTCCCATTGATTCCAAGGCCGCAAAGAATGTTTCTTTCAAAGGAGCAATCAAAGGAAGTACAATGGCACAAACCGAAGCGGCAAGACGTGGAGAATGATCTCAGCTCATCCAAGCAGACGGGGATGCATGGAAGGATTTTGACAATATTCATAAAGACTTTGCCGCCGATGCCAGGAACATAAGGCTTGGACTTGCCACGGATGGTTTTAATCCCTACGGGAATATGAGCAACTCCTACAAGCATGTGGCCTCGTATTCGTGGTGCCATACAACCTTCCGCCGTGGGCATGTATGGATCAGTCCAACTTCATGCTTGCATTGCTAATCCCCGGTCCATCCTCTCCGGGAAAAGATTTTGATGTCTTCATGGAGCCTTTGATGGAAGAGCTGCAGGAGCTCCGGAAAGGTGTAAAATCGTATGATGCCAATAGTCCGGACAAGTTTGATCTCCGTGCTGCAATCTTATGGTGTATTCATGATTATCCGGCACCGCACACATTGTCGTGGAGGGCCACAGCTGGTTACCGTGCATGTGTGCGTTGTGACAAAGAGAATTGCTCCAAGAAATTAAGGAACAAAATCTGCTTTATTGGGCACCGCCGTTGGCTACCTCGGCACCATCCTTGGAGAAATAGCAAAGAATTCGATGGTGCTTCGAAAGCCGTGAGAAGCCAGCGGAATTCACTCCGAAGAGCTGAAGCAACAGCTTGATAGGGTTAGAGATGTGATACCGTGCAAGCTTCGAAGAAAAGGAAACGTGAGGACGGTCGTTGTTGGAGCCGTAGATCATGTTTGTGGGACTTGCCATACCGGGAAGATCTAAAGCCGAGGCATAATCTCGATGTAATGCACATCGAGAAAAACATCTCGTGACAATTTGCTTGGTACTTTCATGAACATACAAGGCAAGACCAAAGACACTCGTGAATTCAAGGCTTGATTTGGAAGACATGGGCATAAGAGGTGACTTGCATTTGCAGCACTGTTTCAGCCGACTCTTTTGAGATGCCACAGGCGTGGTATACAATGAGTAAACAAGAAAAAATTGCTTTTTGTGAATTCATAAAAGCTGTGAGGTTTCCGGATGGGTACGCGTCTAACATATCCAAGTGTGTTGCCGCCGATAAGTGCAAGCTTCAAGGGCTGAAGACCCATGATCGTCATATATTGCTTCAAAGGATCTTACCGGCTGGCCTTCGAGGAACAATCCATGAAGACATATATGAAGCGGTTGCTGAACTTGGAAATTTCTTCGTAGAGCTGTGCTGCAAAACACCGAAGAGAGACGTTCCGGACAGTACTTGAAAAGGAAATCGTAGTTATTCTTTGCAAACTTGAGAAGATCTTCCCCCATCTTTCTTCGACGTGATGGTGCATTTGGCCATCCATTTACCAAAAGAGGCAAGGCTTAGAGGCCCAAGGCATTACGGTTGGATGTACCCAACGAAAGAAGGTTGCTAACATTGAAGCGTTATGTCCGGAACAATGCCAGGCCGGAGGGATCGATTGCCGAAGCATATATTGTTGATGAGTGCCCGACATTTTGCTCGAGATACTTCGACGATGTTGAAACAAGATTCAACCGTCCAAGCAGAAATCCGGAGCGGGATGATTCACATATTGGTGATGTGTCTCGTTTTCAAACACGGTGTGAAATTTATTGGAGCCTCTCAATATGTGTTTGCTGGTGAGGACTATGACAACATGGTGTGGTATGTGCTCCGAAGTTGCCCCGAGGTTGATCCATACATCGAGTACGTTTCTCTTCATCTCCTTATATAGATAGGTTATTGCAGCCTCTCCAAATAATAATTAGGATCTATTTTCTCGTTGCCATTCCAACTCGTGCAAACAAGAGTTGAACCAACAAGGTGGTCGATCAATGTTGATAGATGGCTTGCCAAGAACTTTGCTAGATGGTTTCATACTCATGTGAGATCTTTAGCTGGTTTATTTCTGAAGATTGGAAAAGTTCATGATATAATTTTGCTTTGTGTGTTACTCACCCCGGTTGATTTTTTGCAGATTGGAAAAATGCGAAATGATGTCTGTCCTGATCTCTATGCTTTGGCGTGCAAACCAGATTTTAGAGTGAGACTATATTCGGCATGTGTTGTTGACGAGTGTTCGGTACCATACCGTTGACCGCGAGAAGAACAGAAGACACAAAATAGTGGAATCGTTTCGAGGGAGATCATGATGGCAACAGCATTGACTTCTTTGGTCAGCTCAAATCCATCATCGATTGCAATACAACTCCAGCGGTGGCGTCCATCGGTCGCTTGTCCTCTTCCGGTGTGACCGGTTTGACCTTGGTGGTAGGAAACCCGGGCTCGACGATGATGGACACTTCAAGAGTGTTAACACGTAAAAGTTTTGGTACAAGATCGATCCTTTCCTTCCGACATCACAAGCAACCAAGGTCTTTTATGTGCCGTACACCAAGTTGAAAGGAAAATGGCAAGTTGTGCAGAAATTTCACCATAGACATCTATGGAGTGTAAAAGAAAATGAACAGGGACCCGCGGTACTATCATATCAAGATGAAGATTCCAAGTCAAGTTCCTCGTGCAAGAAAAAGAAGGCACCGCACGGAGTAGGACGAGAAGTGACCAGGAACGTGTGCTACTTGAAAAAGTCATTGTGGACAAACCGAAGAAACATAGCAAAGAGGTTGTGCCCGAAGAAATCGAGGAGGTTGATCGGACAATGTACCAATATTGCAGCGATGAGGATGATGATGATGATGATGGAGGAAATAGGACTAGGAAGCGTCAAGTTTTCGAAGAAGATGAGTAGCAGCTTGTGTTGAATATGTCAGCTATTTGTTCCCGTAATTTGTCGCCTATTTGTTCCCGAATTTGTGTTGAATATGTCAGCTATTTGTTCCCGTAATTTATGTTGAATATGTCAGCTATTTGTTCCCGTAATATGTCGCCTATTTGTTCCCGAATTTGTGCCCAATTTTTATGTTCAATATTCCCTGAATTTATGTTGAATATGTCAGCCTATTTGTTCCCGAATTTGTGCCCAATTTTTTGGGGACTCCATGCCCAATTTTTAGGGGAATCCATGCCCAATTTTTTCAATACATGGCCGACGCCGGCGACCATATATGGGCGGCGCCGCCGTGCATGGCCGACGCCGGCGACCATATATGGGCGGCGCCGCCGTGCAAAAGTAGCTGCTACACATTTTCAACGTAACTCATTTTCAACGTAACACATTTTCAACCGAACGAATTGCACACATACATAGACATGGTTCAAATTCAGGAACTAAACATTGTGGCACGAAGAGACAAATGGTTGGAATTACAACACAATAACTCTAGCATATACTCTAGCTTCTTCTCCTCCGACCAACAGTATCACCGAATTCACCCTAATTTCAGTTCCTACACATCACCCAGGTACAACAGATGACAAAAGCTACGAGATAGCACCCAAACCATGAAGCCTCCCATTTTCTTTGGTTCGTGGTTGCTCTGCTTTCCTTGCAGCAAGCGGAAACTTTTCTTCCCGGAGCCTCTCAATTTCTACCCGGAGCCTCTCAATTTCTTCATCTCGATCCCAAACAAGCATCACGCAGATCACGAACTAACTCTTTGTGACGTTCATCCAGCGGATCATCAATCCACTTAAACACTTTACACCCTATTCCACCAGCAATCCGACGGATGAAGAACAAAAGAGGATAAGTAAGCCATAGTAGAAAAGAAACTTCGAAGACGGCGGGCGAAATTCAGAATGGGGGCGGGGGGCGTGCTCGAAGACTAACCGAGCGAATTTTGCAGCTCCGGTATCTTCTCCCAGGATTCGGATCACTCCAAGAAATCCATTGCGGCATCTTCTCGCCACGATCACATACGTCGGCGGGCTCATAATCGAATGGCCGCCGCCGATACGGGATGGGCGTGCCCGGCCGCCGGCGGCGACGCGACGACGCTCCTGACCTAGAAGAACTGCCCGAGCAGGCTGGGAACTGCGCCGCCATGCAACAGATGCACCTGGTCGGAGGGATTTTGGTCGGAGGAGGAACCCTAGCTAGATGCACCTGGTCGGAGGGATTTTGGTCGAGGTGGAGGGATTTTTAAGACAACCGATTAGTCTATCATGTCTATATACATGGATAACCATACTTGTGTCAACAATACTATTGTAGCAAAGCGGTAGGGAGTGGTAGTGCGGCAGCGCTGTGTCGAGGGTTCGAGTCCCCGCAAGCGCAATTTTTGCCGCTTATTTCCATCGGGAGCCACTCCAACCCCGGATGGGCCGTCGGGCCAGCAATTCAACCCCGGATGGGCCGTCGGGCCAGCAATTCAACCCCCGGATGGGCCGCCGTGGGGTAGGCCAGCAGCCCAGCAGCCTAGTAGAGGACAGCCCAAAAGAGGAGGATATCACCAAGCAGCCCATTAAAATGGTGGACGGCACAGAGAAAAAAAATAACAAGACGCCTTTGTCCCACAAGTATCAGTTGGTCCTACATGTCAGTTAGTTCAAGCCAGTTGCTTCCAGTGACACGTGTGAGGCGCGTGGGACCCGAAAAGGGACACATAGGCAAAATGGATGACATGGCAGCCAAACACATACCATTGTATTGAGCCAAATGCCAATGACGCTATTGATTTGTCGCAATCGGCATTGGAAAAACGTCGTAGGCCACTTAATTTTGCTAATGACGTTTTGACCTAAATTGCCAATGACGTTTTTGCCCAATAACGTCACGATTTTCTAGGGTTTTGCCCCCCGGAGTGGCCAAGGACGGTCAAAGCTAGGAACGTCATAAACCTATGACATTTTGATTTCCAGTCATAAAAAAAACGTCATATTATGGCACATTTCTTGTAGTGTACCCCCGGCGGCGTCGCTTGCCTCGTTGCCGCTTGGCTCGTCGGCACTACCCCCAGCGTCATCCTCCATCTCATGGTCCTCGTCGCCGCCAACACCAGCGGCCTCGGCATCCTCCTCCGTCCTAAAGAAGTGCCTATTGTAGTGCTCCTCTAATTCTTCTTGAGACGCCATGGTGGCTTGCACTAATAGAAGATGAAAAAGAGTTAGAATTGACGGAAAAATTCGGCATGACCTTTGCTAAAAATTGTTCATGCCGAGTGCTAGAATTGCCGGAACGGAAATGAATCGACATTCCGGCACTCAATAGCAACTCAATCCCTGTAATGAAATGCAAACATATATATAACAACTTCATTTTCACCGGAGCTCAACCATCACCATAATCAGCATGTTCATTTAGCTCAACCATCACCATAACCATAACCATAACAGCAACATGCACAGCAGCAGCATGCATAGCATCAACATTTAAATACCACCAGTAGCATTTCCACTATAATAAAAAACCCCAATTCATTTCCAGAGAAGCATGTACATCAAGTAAATGGGTCATCAATTTATCACAGCAAGAAAAATATGTGTGGATGAATAAAATCATCCAAACAAGGGCACCACAATCATATACCCCCAACAGAGAAACCAAATACATTATATATACATAAGCTTCAGGGAATTACTTGGGGTCCAGAAAACTAATCCATGATATGAATGCTATGAGAAATACAAATGAGTGAAAAAGGTGTACAAATAAGTGGAATTAAAGTGACATTCCTTCACCTTGTACATGCACTGGCCAATTAACTAAACAAAATAAATTTTGAACCAAACCTCTATTTCATTTTCTTTTTTTGGCAGTAGGTAATGATGCATTTTCATTTTGAACCAAATTTATTTACAACCAGTGAGCATGCATGAGCATTTTGAACCAAACAATTGAGCATTTTTAACCAGTAGCAATTTATGGCAGCATTTTTGCATTTTTGTTATTAGCATGAACCAGAGAATGCATTTCATTAGGCATTTAAATGAACCAGAGAATGCATTCTTGCTATATATGAACCCTAAAAATTTAATAAACATGAATCAAGAATGTGTAAACCAACATAAATCAACTAAATGAACCTAGCTAGCTACCGCACTTTGCATTTCCATCTCAACCAGAAGCAAACCGGAAGCATTTAGTATATAAAGCATTTAGTAAATATAAATTGAAACCCTAAATACTAACCAGCAATGAACTCCACCTAATGAACTAAATACCTAAGCAACATGAACTAAGCAACATTTTAATTTTAAACCAGTAGCTAAACCAGTAGTAGCATTTGCTACTGCCAACCTAGCTAGCATCTTCATTTGCAAAACTATATGAACTAAATACCACCAGTAGCATTTACATTGTAATCCTCATAGTGAAGCTCTCTACCAGGGGTCATTTTTATTTTGATCAATATATAAACAATAGGAGCCTAGCTAAATGAACTAAATTTCAAACCAGATAACAAATTCATTTTATTTTCTTTTTTCAAACCAGAGAACACTTGTTATTTTTATGAACCAGAGAATTGCTAACATCATTTCATCATTCATTTTAAACCAGAGAATTGCTAAAATTTGCATTTCTTGCAATGTTAACCAAAGGTAATCATCCATGAACCAGGGTATGAACTATGAATTGAATTTTACTGATGCCATTCTTGCATTTTAGCTAAATGAACCAGGGTATTAAACATGAATTAAATTTTACTGATGCATTTTAGTTCTGACTCTAGCAATTCATGTTGGTGGCTTGGGTCACCGGAGATGAGGAAGAACCCTAAACAGAGAGGGAAGGGGGAGGAAAGGGGAGAGGGAAGGGAAGAGGGAAGGGGAGAAGGAAGCTCACCGTGGTTGGCGACTTCTTCTCCAACGGCGGCGCCGACGTCCCCTGGTACGCGCGCGGGCAACCTTCTTCTCCAATGGCGCGCGGCTCCTCCTTCTCCACGGGTCTTCCGCGGCGGCGTACGGGGCAGGTGGTGGGGGATGGTCGAGGGGATGGTGGAGGACGGTGGCGGGGCAGAACGGCGGCGCTCGAGAGGGGGAGTTGGGGTGGCGACAGAACTCGATCTGGCCGGCGGTGCTCGACGGTGGGGGTTGAGATGTGGCTGTGGGGAGAGGGAAGGGAGAAAACGGTTAAGTCCTAATTACAGCTGGTTGCCAGGCTTATTGCCGGCGCACCACATACCTGGTTCGCCGGGGACAAGTATACCCCCGGCGAATTAATAATCCTGGTGCGCCGGCAATAAGCCTGGCACAGCTGTAACCTGGGACATGTGTTTAGCAGTATGCAATAAGGATGTGGGACATGTTTATTTATTTATTTATTTTCTCTTTATTGTATGTTTCTTTTCTTTTACCCCAAATACTGTACTATTTTATTTTTCTTATCTTTTCAAGATAATAATAAAGCAATATGCATGAGTTATGTAAAAACATGAATATATATATATATATGAGTTATATATACATACACAAAATATTGACCAACACAATATTAATTAGTCATACATAAAATATTGGCCATGACCATATGAGTAGTTATGAATTACACAAAATATGAGTTATAGATTGCAAATAAAGTTTTACATCATCGATTGAGAAGAGTGTTTCGCTTTCTTCTTGCTTTTCTTGCTCGTCGTTGAATAATTTAGCCCCGTGTCGTGACTTCTTCTTTTGAAGGGTCGACCCGACCTCGGTAGCGTGGTCCTCGCTTCTTCTTGTGGTGTATGTTGTGTCTTCGTCCTCGGATTCTTCCATCATTGGGTCTCCGACTTGTCCTTCGAAGTCTTCCTCGTTGGCGACTCCATCCATTCCGACGATGGTCCTCTTGCCTCTCCTCACGATAACACGGCTAGGCCCGGATGGGTCGGTTATGAAGAAGCATTGGTGCACGTGTTCCGCCGCACCCATGGCTCATTCTGCGCGGTGGCGTTCTTGGACTTTGATTTGTTGGCTTCGGGTAGAAACATGGTGGTGAAATACCGGTCTTCTTTTGTGACGCTCTTAGCCCATCCGATACGGAACATCGGCACTTTCTCCCCAGCCGTAGCTAAGCTCCCGGATTTCCTCGATTCTTCCGTAGTATCTAGTCTTTACGTCACCCGTCCGAGAATCCATCGTTACCCCGAGTTCCGGTAAACACCTGTTCTTGTCTTTTTCTTCCGTGTAGAATGTGTACCCGTTGATATCGTACGCTTGGTAAGTCATGATGTTGGGCGCGGGGCCATGTGACAAGGCCAATACTAGTTTATCCTTGTCAGAATCCGTTGGTGGGGGATTAGCATCAATGTGGTCTTTGAACCAGCGCACGAAAGAGGAGTTGTGCTCTCTGTATATTTCTGCTTCCGTCATCATCGGCTTGCCACTGTTCTCTATCATGGTTTTGTGCTCTTTCAACCAAGGATCGATCAAGTCAATGTGTTGTAGCGCTACTAAGTTGGCCTCGTCAAAGTCGGAAGTCCGACCGGACATGTGCACGTGCAGTTCCTTCCTTCCATTTTTGTGGCCTACTCCCTCGAACCTCGCGGAGGTGCTTGTTTTGAGGCAAACCAACGGGGTCCTCGATGTCTAGATAATTCGTGCGTAAAGAGATGCACTCTTCGGTGAGCCAGCCCCGTACGATGCTTCCATCCGGATGTGACCTGTTACGAACGTATCCTTTAATGACCCCATTCATTCTTTCAAACGGCATCATGTTGTGTAAGAATGCCGGCCCTAGACCGACGATATCATCCATGATATGGACCAATAGATGGACCATCACGTCAAAGAATGCAGGCGGGAAGTACATCTCGAGCTCACATAGGATCACCACGATCTCTTCCCGGAGCCTTGCGAGTTTCTTCACGCTTATTGACTTCCGAGTTATGACGTCGAAGAAGTTACAGAGCCCGAGTCAGCGTTGCACGGACATGGTCATCCATTATACCTCGGATTGCAACCGGAAGAATCTGCGTCATCATCACGTGACAGTCATGAGACTTCATGCCGCTGAAGTTTCGTTTCTTGGGGTCCATGTATCCGCTTATTAGCCCGGAGTAACCGAAGGGCACTCGACTCCTAGAAGGCAATTGAAAAATTGATCGACCTCGGCCGGACTAAAAGTGAAGCGAGGAGGGGGACAGGTAATAGTCTGGCTGCTTAATCCTTTTGCGCTTCTGACCGCCGTCCGCCTCCTCCTCCGACTGTCCCTCTTGGGCCGGCGGGATCTGAAGCTCTTCCCTGATGCCCAAAACTTTCAGGTCATGTCTTGCTTTCGGCCCATCTTTGGTCCGGTCCGGCATGTTGAGAAGAGTGCCAAGCAAGCTCTCGCACACGTTCTTTGTAATATGCATGACATCAAGGCAGTGAGGTGTATCGAGAATTTTCCGAGTACGGCAAGTCCCAAAACACGGACCTCCTTTTCCATACACCAATGAGCGGCGTCGTTTCCTTTTTCTTCTTCTTCTCTCCGGGCTTTTGACGAATCTTTCCCGGCGCAGGGCACTCCTTCCAACCTTTCGGTAATGTATCGATCTCTTCGCCGCTCTTCTTACGTGGAGGTCCTCGGGGTTCATTTGTACCATCGAACGGATCTCCACGCTTTCTCCACGGGTCAGCCTTCCGTAGCCACCTTCGATGCCCCATGTAAACTGTTTTCGAAGAGCCGGGATCCTTACCAAGCTGCAAAAACATCGTCTCTTCCATGCACTCGACACATGCCTTGTGTCCATGGCACACCCGGCACGAAATGTAACCGTATCCGAGGTAGTCCCGCACCGTCGTGATCAACGCGGCTCTCAAAGGGAAATATTCTTCCGCGACGGCGTCCCATGTATCTACCCCTTCCTCCACCCACAACGTTTCAAGCTCCTCCTTTAATAGTTCGAGATACATGTTGATATCGTTTCCTGGCTGTGTCGGCCCTTGAATTAGCATACTCATCTGTATGTACTTCCTCTTCATGCACAGCCAGGGCGGGAGGTTGTAGATCCATACAAACACGGGCCATGTGCTATGTGTGCTGCTCGGTTTCCGAACGGATTGAATCCGTCCGTGCTCGCACCCAACCCGATGTTTCGGGATCTGCCCCAAAACTTCCGAATTCATTGTCTAATTCTTTTCACCGGCTTGCATCCGAAGGGTGCATCGAAGACTGGGTGCTCAATCCGCTCTTCATCATTCAACACTCGCCTCCTTTCTTTCGCGTGCCGGCCGCATGAGCTTTGCTTCCTTGCGGTCCGCGTAGAACCGTTGAAGCCGGGGGCGAGAGGGAAGTACCACACAACTTTCCGAGGAGCTTTATTCTTCCCTTTCTTGTACCGTTCAGCTTCACACACGGGACATTTGGTCTTGTCCATGTGCTCCTTGCGATACATGATACGATCGTTGATGCGGGCGTGATACTTTTCGTGGGGTAAGTCGAGAGGGCACGTGATTCTCTTGGCCTCGGCTAGACTACCGGGACACGTGTTCCCGGCAGGAAGGAGATCTTTCACGTATCCCGGGATGTCGTCGACGCTTGTGTCCGTCCATCCGTGTTTCGCCTTCATCTGCAAGCACATCGAGAGCTACTCTCAAGCGAGACTCCCCCAACCCGCGACTCTGAGTCGTACAACGGAGTATTCGAGTCTATCTCGAGTTGCTCAAGCTTTGATTTCCGCTTGGCGCCTTTCGTCTTTTCGAGAAGCAGATCTTGAAGATGAGGGTCCCGTACGACTGAAGCTAGCGGCACCTCTTCGTCGTCGTCAAGGTTATTGTCGTCGTCAAGGTTATTGTCGTCGTCAAGGTTATCGTCATGTGCGACAAACTCTTCATCATCATCAATATCATGATGCCCTCCTTCTTGCCGGCCATTTTTACCACCTGCCGCCGTCGCCCCATTGACCTCCGCGCCATCATCACTCATCCATTGAGTGTGTCCATGCATGAAACCATTAGTGAGCAGGTGCCCCTGCAATTTTCCCGAATACGGGTCAAACCATTTCCCTCGTTTGCATCTCCGACACGGACACAATACCTCCGTGCGGTTATTTTCATACATGTCGATGATCGCGTGTTTCAGATATCTCATCACGATGCTTTCACTCATCTCGATAACCATTATCGCCTGCATGGTAAGATTACATAATTGATTAGAACCATGCATCCGTCGGTAGTTTTCACGGAAAATTTCGGCATGACCTTCCTACACGGTAGGACATAGGAGCGCCGTAAATATGCCGAAACGGAAACTTAAAGAATCAACATTTCGGCGCAACGTTGGCAACTCATTTTCAACGCCAACACACACAAGCACAAGCACAAACACAACATATATATATATGCCACACACGAGAGCTTTGCTTCAAATGTCCAACATACGTCGATTTCATTCCTCAATTTGTTCATTAATCACCTATTTGTTTGATATAATTGTCGACGAGATCGAGACGACGCGCCGCGACAATGGCGTATGGAAGCCGACTTTCTAGATCTAGATCTAGATTGAGCGGTCAACGCGGGATAGTAGATCTAGATCTACATAGGGGGATGTGGGAGATGCATGTTGGAAGGGAAGATTTGCTCAAAAAATATGATTTTGTTTGGTCAAATTAGTTAAATTGGGGATAAGAATAGGCAAAAAAGAGCTGGGTTGGGAGAAGGCTCGGGTTGTGTGGACAAGTGGAGTGTAGTGAGTGTGTGAGTGAGTGTGCTGGTTGGTGGCTGAAATAACTCCCAGGTTATTGCCGGCGCACCTGGACCATGGTGCGCCGGCAATATATACCCCATCCGGCTATAGTTGCTCCGGGCCAGGCCCAGGAAACACTGCCAGCGCACCAGCCCAGGAGCGCGCCGGCAACAGCAAATTACCGCCGGCGCGCTCCTGGGTGGTGCGCCGGCAGTGTTTCCTGGGCCTGGCCCGAATCGGCCGAGCCCATGCCAGGAATTTTCCCCGGCGCGTCTTCTCCTGAGGTGCGCCGGCAGTATGCCTGCATCGCCGGCGCGGCGGCTTCCTGGTGCGCCGGCAACACTTTCCACCGGCGCACGTCCTGGGTGGTGCGCCGGCACGTTTTGCCTCCACCTATAAGCTTTTTCCTAGTAGTGTTATTCTCGACAGCCTTGCGGCTATCAGGTAAGTCTACCAAAGTCCATACTTTGTTATCATACATGGATCCCATTTCGGATTTCATGGCTTCTTGCCATTTGTTGGAATCTGGGCTCACCATTGCTTCTTCATACGTTGCAGGGTCCTCATCATTGTTGTCCACAATCATGAAATTTAGACAGGGATCATACCAATCAGGAGTGGTACGCTCCCTCGTCGATCTGCGAGGTTCAGTAGCTTCCTCGTTCGAAGTTTCATGATCATGATCATTCGCTTCCTCTCCTATCGGTGCAGGCTGCGCAGGAACATCTTCCGGCACCGCGCTACTCTGATCTATGAGAGAAGGTTCAATAACCTCGTCGAGTTCTACTTTTCTTCCAGTCACTTCTTTAGTGAGAAACTCCTTCTCAAGAAAGGATCCGTTCTTGGCAACAAAGATTTTTCCTTCGGATATGTGATAGAAAGTATACCCAATTGTTTCTTTAGGGTATCCTATGAAGACACATTTCTCCGCTTTGGGTTCTAGCTTGTCAGGTTGTAATTTCTTTACATAAGCTTCGCAACCCCAAACTTTAAGGAACGACACCTTAGGTTTCTTTCCAAACCATAATTCATACGGTGTCGTTTCAATGGATTTAGAAGGTGCCCTATTTAAAGTGAATGCGGCTGTCTCTAATGCATAACCCCAAAACGATAACGGCAAATCAGTAAGAGACATCATAGAACGAACCATATCTAAGAGAGTTCGATTACGACGTTCGTACACACCATTGCGCTGTGGTGTTCCCGGCGGTGTCAACTCGTGAAAGTATTCCGCATTTCTTTAAATGCATGCCAAACTCATAACTCAGCTATTCCCCTCCGCGATCGAACGCGTAAACTTAATCTTCTTGTTACGTTGATTTTCTACTTCACTTTGGAATTCCTTAAACTTCTCGAAAGTTTCGGACTTATGTTTCATAAAGTAAATATACCCATATCTACTCAGATCATCCATGAAGGTTAGAACATAACGATAACCACCGCGCGATGCTACACTCATTGGTCCGCACACATCGGTATGTATGATTTCCAATAAGTCTATAGCTCGCTCCATTGTAACAGAAAATGGAGTCTTAGTCATTTTACCCATTAGACATGCTTCGCATCTATCAAGTGACTCAAAGTCACGTGATTCAAGAAGTCCATCGGAATGGAGTTTCTTCATGCGCTTCACTCCAATATGACCAAGACGACAGTGCCACATGTAAGTAGAATTATCATTCAATTTAATTCGCTTAGCATCAATGTTATGAACATGTGTATCACTACTATCGAGATTTAACAAGAATAAACCATTCATCTCAGGTGCATGGCCATAAAAGACATTACTCATATAAATCGAACAACCATTATTCTCAGACTTAAACGAATAACCGTCTTGCATCAAACAAGATCCAGATATAATGTTCATGCTCAACGCAGGTACCAAATAACAATTATTGAGGTTTAAAACTAATCCGAAGGTAGATGTAGAGGGAGCGTGCCGACGGCGATCACATCGACCTTGGATCCATTTCCAACGCGCATCGTCACCTCGTCCCTCGCCAGGCTTCGTTTATTCAGCAGCTACTGTTTCGAGTTACAAATGTGAGCAACCGAACCAATATCAAATACCCAGGCACTACTACGAGAACCAGTAAGATAGACATCAATAACATGTATATCAAATATACCTTTCTTTTTCTTGATAAGGCCGCTCTTCAGATCAGCCAAATATTTGGATCAATTCCGCTTCCAGTGCCCCTTCTCCTTGCAGTAATAGCACTCAGTATCAGGCTTAGGGCCAGCCTTAGGCTTCACAGGAGGCGTGACAGCTTCCTTGCCGCTCTTCTTGAAGTTGCCCTTGTTAGGCTTGCCCTGTTTCTTGAAACTGGTGGTCTTGTTGACCATCAACACTTGGTGCTCTTTCTGTATCTCAATCTCAGCAGATTTCAGCATGGAGAAGAGTTCAGGTAACTCTTTGTTCATGTTCTGCATATTGTAGTTCATCACAAAGTTCTTGTAACTAGGTGGCAGTGATTGGAGGACACGATTTATCCCCAGCTTGTTAGGAATCACTATCCCCAAGTCACTGAGTTTCTTCGCATGCCCGGACATAGCGAGCATGTGCTCACTAACGGAGCTGCCCTCTTCCATCATGCAACTGAAGAAGTGTTTCGATGCTTCATAGCATTCCACGGCCGCATGAGTCTCAAAAATAGCTTTCAGCTCATTGACCAGCTCATACGGATCGTGGTGCTCAAAACGATTTTGAATATCGGCTTCCAGACTGCACAGGATGACACACTGAACTTGAGAGTACCGAATGACCCGAGTCTCGTAAACATTCTTTACGTCCTCAGATACTACAGGAGGTGGTGGGGAACCCAGCGGTGCTTCGAGCACATATTGCAGATTTCCACCACTGAGGAAGATCCTCACATGGCGGAACTGGTTAAAATTGATGGAGGGGGACGCCATGATCTACAACATATTTGCAAAGAGTTTAGACTAAGTTTATGGTAAATTGAGTTCAATTTTAATTCTTAAATTAACTAGGTGAACTCCCACTTAAAACAACATCCCTCGCATTGTCTTAGTGATTACACGAACCAAATCCACTACACCAAGTCCGATCTTCACGAGAAAACATGTAGCTTCAAAGGCGAACACCCAAATGTTCATCATATCATTCATATGACTCATGCTCTACCTTTCGGTATCCCGTGTTCCGAGACCATGTCTGTACATGCTAGTCTCGTCAAGGCAACCTTAGTATCCGCGTGTGCAAAACTGGCTTGCACCCGTTGTATGCACATGTAGAATCTATCACACCCGATCATCACGTGATGCTTCGAAACGACAAGTCTTAGCAACGGTGCATACTAATGATGAACACTTTATTATCTTGATATTTTAGTGAGAGGGATCATCTTATAATCCTACCGTCGCGATCTAAGCAAAATAAGATGCATAAAGGATTAACATCACATGCAATTCATAATGTGTGATATGATATGGCCTTTCTTCTTGTGCTTTTGATCTCCATCTCCAAAGCACGGACATGATCTCCATCATCACCAGCATGGCGTCAAGGTCAGTGGCGCCTGATACGTCTCAAACGTATCTATAATTTCTTATGTTCCATGCTACTTTTATGATGATACACATATGTTTTATACACATTATATGTCATTATTATGCGTTTTCCGGAACTAACCTATTGACGAGATGCCGAAGTGCCAGTTCCTGTTTTTTGCGGTTTTTGGTTTCAGAAATCCTAGTAAGGAAATATTCTCGGAATTGGACGAAATCAACGCCCAACATCTTATAATTCCATGAAGCTTCCAGAACACCCGAGAGGCACCAGAGGGGAGCCCTGGTGGCCCCACACGTGTGGGCGGCACGGCCAAGGAGCCAGGCGCGCCCCCCTATTGTGTGGCGGCTCTGTAACCCTTCCGACTTCGCCTCTTCGCCTATTTAAAGCTCCCTGACCTAAAACATCGATACGGAAAAGCCACGGTACGAGAATCCTTCCAGAGCCACCGCCATCGCGAAGCCAAGATCTGGGGGACAGGAGTCTCTGTTCCGGCACGCCGCCGGGACGGGGAAGTGCCCCCGGAAGGCATCTCCATCGACACCACCGCCATCTTCATCAACGCTGTCTGTTCTCCCATGAGGAGGGAGTAGTTCTCCCTCGAGGCTAAGGGTTGTACCGGTAGCTATGTGGTTCATCTCTCTCTCCTATGTACTGCAATACAATGATCTCATGAGCTGCCTTACATGATTGAGATCCATATGATGAGTTTGTAATCTAGATGTCGTTATGCTATTCAAGTGGATTTTACTTATGTGATCTCCGGAGACTCCTTGTCCCACTAGTGTAAAGGTGACAAGTGTGTGCACCGTGTGGGTCTCTTAGGCTATATTTCACGAATACTTGTTCACCGAGTTATGATTAGAGTTGGATGTCTCTATGAAATTGTGGTGTGTTAGTACCTCCTATGAATGCTCACAAGGATGATGCGTGGGGTGTTTATTAGTACTTGGGAATACATCTTTAAGGTTTGCCTACATGATGAATTAGTGTTCGTTATCTTGCCGAGAGAGTAATTCAGAATAGCATAGTGAAGTGCTTATTTATATTCCTTTATGATTGCAATGTGCTTTATATCACTATTAATCTATGTGCTACTCTGGTGATGTTATTAAAGTAGTCTATTCCTCCTCCATGATGTAATGGTGACGAGTGTGTGCATCATGTAGTACTTGGCGTAGTTTATGATTGTGATCTCTTGTAGATTATGAAGTTAACTATTACTATGATAGTATTGATGTGATCTATTCCCCCTTTCATAGCTTGATGGTGACAAGTGTGCATGCTATGTTAGTACTCGGTATAATTGCGTTGGTCTATCATGCACTCTAAGGTTATTTAAATATGAACATCGAATGTTGTGGAGCTTGTTAACTCCGGCATTGAGGTGCTCTTGTAGCCCTACACAATTAGTGGTGTTCATCATCCAACAAGAGAGTGTAGAGTGGTTTTATTATGTGATCAATGTTGAGAGTGTCCACTAGTGAAAGTATGATCCCTAGGCCTTGTTTCCAAATACCGCAATCATCGCTTATTTACTCGTTTTACTACATCTTTACTTCTCGCAATATTACTACCACCAACCGCACGCCAGACAAGCTATTTTCTCGGCGCCGTTACTACTGCTCATATTCATTCATACCACTTGTATTTCACTATCTCTTCGCCGAACTAGTGCACCTATACATCCGACAAGTGTATTGGGTGTGTTGGGGACACAACGAGACTTCTTGTATCGTTATTGCAGTGGTTGCTTGAGAGGGATATCTTTGACCTCTTCCTCCCCGAGTTCGATAAACCTTGGGTGATTCACTTAAGGGAAACTTGTCGCTGTTCTACAAACCTCTCGCTCTTGGAGGCCCAACACTGTCTACAGGAATAGAAGCGTGCGTAGACATCAATCTATTTTCCGGCGCCGTTGCCGGGGAGGTAAGGTAAAAGGTATTCACATCCTCCGACTACTAAGCTATCTCCTAGTCTTGTTGCCAGTGTGTGAGTGCTCGAAGCTATTTCCTTTAGATCCTGCAATTGCATCTTTTTGTTTCTTGTTTTTATTTTTCACTAGTTAGGCATAATGGAAAAAAACAAAAATATTAGAGATCTTTATAGTATTTATCTTGAGTTAGGACATGAGGTGTTTGAAGAGAAAATTAAAAAACCTATGGAACTTTATATGCATGATAATGCCAATGTTATTAGTATGAATGCTTTGAACACCATTGTTGTGTTGCGGTCAGAAACCCACCGGCGAGCAGCGACGGGCAACACTGTAGAGCCGGGAGGCTCCCAGGACTACGGCTGGCCCTGGTCCCTCCGAGCGACGGCCCGCAAAGACTCGGCACGCACGTCCGATGCTGATGCAAGGGCGTGCCACCTGACCTATACCTGGTCAGGAAGGTGTTGGATGTGCCTCGCTTAGTTTCCTGCATGGCATACACATAAACATTAAATACGAGCCTCGATCGGCTCTCAAGTTGTCCTGTGAATCGGCTCAAGGAGCCGATCCACCCATGATGCGTACGAGGTGTACGATCAGATGGTGGTCCTGCTTGATCAAGATAAAGCTAAAACGACCTACTACGATTTAGGGTTTTCACCGCATAATCGGAACATCCTACTCGTGATTGAGCCTGGCGGCCACGCACGGTGATCGTAAACCGACCCTAGACAAGGCCTAAAAACCAACACGAAGTTGATCCTCGGAACATTCTGTCTAGGGCTAGCAAACTACACCCTACGCGCCAATGGATCCTTCAACCCGTTTGTAAGGCCTAACCATGCAGATATTAAACTAATCCTTGAAGAACAAGGAGCAATCATAACGGATCGGATCTACTAAATAATGATCAAGCGGGCTGCCGCCCTTACACCTAAGATAGGTGTAAGGACGGCTAGACGTCTAAGGGTTGCACGACGACAACATATGATACGATGAACAATGCTAACCCTAACACGTCTATGATAACTACGTTGCTCGCCATCAAAAAGGCTTCAGTACGAGCAACGCATGAACACCGAATAAACGTGTACTGCCTAGATCGCAAGATGCGATCTAGGCAGCATGATGCTTACCCGGAAGAAACCCTCGAGACAAGGGAGTTGGCGATGCGCCTAGATTGGTTTGTGGTGAACGTGATTGTTGTTTATTTCATAAACCCTAGATACATATTTATAGTCCGTAGACTTTCTAACGTGGGAATAATCCCAACCGGGCACGAGCCCAAACTCTATCTGACCGACACGTATCCTACTATGCTACAGATACACGGGCAAACTAGCCCAAACTTTGTATACAAGGCCGATTCATGTATTTCTTCCATGTATATTCTTCAAGCCCATCTCCAATCGCGGCCCACTTCTGATCCGGTCAAATTCTGGTGATAACACATGCCCCCCTGGTTTTGGAAATGACAATTCCAAAATCATTATGCTTTTCCTTCGTCGGGTCATGTCGTGGCAGAGCAGAACCGCTGCAGAGTCTTTCATCATGTCGCCTCGCCTCCTCAGCTTCTCTGCGTGAATTGACAGATTCGGCATCATGTCCTCGAGAACCGTCATGGCATTAAATCTCCACTATACCCTCTTTTATTTAACCGCATCGAGTAATTTGCTTCTTCATCCTCTCCCTCAGTATCAGACACCGAAAAGCCCTCCCCCACCATGGACTCATCCTCCTCCTCTGCTGCATCGGCTATTTCCTTCCAATCCTCTTCCTCAAGCGAGCCGATGCCAGAGCACAACCAATGGGAAGAGCCGGAGAGGGACTTCGACTTCGTGCCCGACGGCCCACCTGAAGCCCTCGTCGGGTCAGATGGGGATTTGCCCCTGACCGATGGAGAGGACGATCTCCGGTTCTTGATTGACGGAGAACTGGTGGCGGAGAGTGAGGACGACCTCCTCTCTTGGGGTAACTCCGCTTCCTCCGGTGAAGGGGAAGAGGAGGATGAAGAGGACGATACCTCCTCCGACGAGGAGGAAGAGGAAGGTGACACTTCCTCTGACGAGCCGCCGGCGAAGCGCTTTCGCGGCTGGGCCTGGTCAGATGACGACGAGGACGATGATGACGAGGAAGAAGCCCCCATCGAGAGCCACGGCAGTAGCGACGAGGAGCTCGCCAGCAGTAGCACCGGCGGCGGCTACAATGGCGACGATGAGGACAGCGACGGCCCCTAGAGCAAGGGCCAATTAGCATAGGACTAGTAATAGTAGTGCATTAGGCATCGGATGATCCTTTTGAGAGCAATCAGCTCTTTATGTAAGAAATCTCGTTTATCAATGAAGAATTTCCCCAATTTGATTTTGCCGATTTCCTTTATGCCAATTTAGCCGATTTCCCCTTATACTGACTTTGCCGATTGTCCACTTAGCCAATGCTCAATGAGCCGATGGCAACGCATCGGTCCCTCATAATCCGTCCTTCATCTCTTCGACTACGGAGTGATTGTAAACTTGGTCAATGCTCAATAAGCCGATGTCAACGCATCAATCCCTCACGATCTATCCTTCATCTTTTCGACCGATGACTTTGAGTTCTGATGGATCACCACCTTTGAAGAAGATTGCGACGCAGGACCAGCCGATGACAACCAACTCGGCTTCTAAAAACAGAGCATCCACCAGGCCAGCTGCCCCCCGAGCCTCAGTCAAGGCGAGAACAGTGATGAGGACACATAATTCAGACAAATGGACCTGAGCTCGATCACATCTGAGAAAGCTACCATGCAGAGCCAGCCAGAGCCGATCACCTTTTCTTCCGTTGAAAACCGATATTGAAGGCGAAACATCAACGGTTTAACCGACAAAGGGTTGGAAGTCCTCGAAGAGAAGGTTCTGGCACCAAATCGGCTCATTGCCGCTGAGGAAGCTCTCACTGTTTACTCCCTCCAGGAAGCAGAAGGCCATCCGCGTCTTGAATACGCAGCGGGTAGATCCTGTGTAATTGTACTAGAGTCGATGGCCGTGCATCGGCTGTGCATCATGAAATTTTTTTTTACTGGCCGATTTTTCTATCGGCCCCCAATATTTCACCGCACATGTATGGCACATGTTCATCTGATTAGGTGCCCCCCGAGCCGATTCTGCCAGGTATCTGCTGATATCGGCTCTGTGGTTAGCCAAGGCACTATATGTGAACGTCGGCTCTGTTAGGACCAGTGTTGACTTCTTCCAGCTCATCAGCCGACGTAAACCCATTGCCCGTTAGATCGACGTTGAACCCAGGCAGAACGTATGGTGAGGATAATTTTGGCCGATTGCTGGAATCGGCCTCTATGTTGATTGAATTGCTCAATGAAGGTTTTGCAATGTTCCTCCATAGATCCTTGGGGCCGATCACATGGATCGGCATCGCCACGTTTGTCCATAGATGTTGCTCTTGTTACACGGTCAGGCCGGTGGATAAAACCAGCCTAACCCCGTCCTTTGTCACGTCGATGCGCTCGCGAGTCGTCCAAATTGATGCCTGAGAGTGGCTCTTGGCCTCATGTCTCCCAAACGTTCATGCCAGCCGTTGAAATCTCGGCTGAATCATCTGCGTGGACGACTTCTACTTCATCTCCATCCCACCGTATTAGGCATTGGTGCATCGTGGATGAAATGCAACAGTTGGCGTGGATCCAATCTCTCCCTAGTAGGACAGCATAGGTACTCTTGCTGTCGACAATAAAGAACATCGTAGGGACGGTTTTCCTTCCTACGGTCAGATCCACGTTCAGAACACCTTGTGCGTCAGATGCTTGGCCGTTGAAATCGCTCAGCGTCATGTTGGTTTTGATTAGATCCGAGCTAGAGCGTCCCAACCGACGTAGCATGGAGTATGGCATAATGTTGACTCGCCGCTCCGGTGTCCACCAAGCATCTTGTTGACGAGGCTGCCCATTGATGTAGCCTCGCAAGTACAGGGCCTTCAGATGCCTGTAGCTTCTTTCCCGTGGCTTCTCAAAGATAACCGGCCGTGGGCCGCGATCAAGTTGTGCCACAGGTGCTTCGTCTAATCCTGGAGCACTAAACTCCGTTGGAAGGATGAACACCATGTTTGTGCCAGCCGATGTCTCATCATCGGCTTTCTTTTGTCTGGGGCGCCACTCTTTCCTTTGTGGCCGACCTTCTTCGTCCAGGGTTCGCTGAATTTTAGCGGCCAGATCAGGCCGCGCCTTCCTTAACGTGTGCAGGTATAACCTTTCAGCTTCCTCCAAACCACGTAGTCGCTGAACCCTAATCTTTGGGAACGGCTGAGCCCATCAGGGCACCACCTTGGCCGAAGATACTTGTCTCCGTCTTCATCATCGTCCTCTAGTTCCTCGAGATCTTCTACCCGAGAGGACTCAGCGTGCTTGTTCCGAGGCGGGAGAGGCCCTAGACGTTTGAACACGGACACGTTAGCTGCATCCTTCTTCTTTTGTCTACATTCTGGACAGTTGCCGATTGTAGGCAATCGGCTCATTCCTGAATCCCAGCAGTGTCTGAAGAAGGGGCAGTCCCAGTGCCTATCCACGTCGTCTTGCTCTCTCTTCTTTTCCTTGGCGTGGCGCTCATATCTCTCCTCGTCGCGATCATGCCGACGATGTCTCCTGGCGTCCCTAGCCAGCCGATCTCTTTCATCATCGTCGTTGTATCGTCGGTGTTGGCCATATTGACTCACATACTTGTTGAGGAGGTGATCAGAGAGAGGTCGCTGATATCTCACGTTCCTCACTTCTCCCTCTGTGATGTAGCGCTTGCCATCGTGACGGAGCCGATCGCGTGGAACGGCTTCCTCTGTGTCCTTGCTATGAGAGCAGCTGCCCTCGTCTTCGTCCTTACCAGAGTGGTGCCCAGGTCCTACCATGTTGATATTGAACGAGAATCCTGGCCGACACCCTCCAGGATAAGTGCACTCCACCATGTTAACGGCGGGGAAGGGGTGTGTGTCGACCTTCATGGCGTACTGGCTAAAAATTAGCCGCCCTTGTTCTATCGCCATTTGGACCTGCTGACGCCACACCCTGCAGTCGTTGGTGGCATGGGTGAATGTGTTATGCCACTTGCAGTATGGCTTTCCGTTCAGCTCCTGAGCCGTGGGGATCTTGTGGCCTTCGGGTACCTTTAGCTGCTTCTCCTTGAGTAAGAGGTCGAAAATTTGTTCAGCCTTGGTGACATCGAAATCAAACCCTCTTGGAGGACCTTGTGGCTTAACCCACTTGCAGGACACGGGGCTTGCCCCCCGAGTCCATTCAGCTACTGCTACCTCTTGATCTCCCGCAGAGCCTTGATCTTCATCTGCCTCAACCAGGACCACCGCACGTTTGAACTTATCCTAGTATACATCTGGGTGGCGCTGTTCATATGCCGACAGCTTCTGCACCATATGCGCCAGTGAAGGGTAGTCTGCTTGGGAGGCCACGTCCTTGATCGGTGATGCGAGACCCACCACCGCCAACTCGATCGCTTCTTTTCGGTTACATGAGCCGAATAGCATCGGTTCCTAACGGTCCTGAAGCGCTGGACATATTCTGACACTGTTTCTCCGCGCTTCTGTCGTACTTGCGCTAGATCGGCAATGCCAGCCTCGGAAGCTTCTGAGTGATACTGCATGTGGAACTGCTCTTCCAACTGCTTCCAAGTCCGGATTGAATCTGGTGGCAGCAATGTGTACCACCCGAAAGCCGATCCTGTGAGGGACTGTGCGAAGAACCTCACACGCAGCTCATCTGATGCTGAGATCGTGCCCAGCTGCGCAATATATCGGCTCACATGCTCGATGGAACTGGAACCATCCGATCCATTAAACTTGGAGAAATCGGGGAGCCGATATTTGGGTGGTAGCGGGATCAACTCGTACTCGTTGGGGTACGGCTTGGAATAGCCGATTGTCCTCCTTTTCGGCACCATGCCGAACCGGTCTCTCGAGATTGTACTGATTTGATCCGCGGTGCTGGCTGCAGGAGTCGAACTCTGAAGATTTGCCGGGGTGGCATACTTAGCCAGCCATGCTTGCTTTTCCAAATCTGAGCCAACTGCAAGATCTGAGCTCTGGAGGTTTGTCGGGGTGGCATACTTAGCTAGCCACGTCTGCTTCTCAAGATCTGTTCCCGAAGTTCCTCCTGCTCGTTCCGGAAGTCCCTGCTGTTGCAGCCTGGTTCGAGAGTGCCCAGTTACTGCAGTCTGGCACGTATGTGCACGTGTATCCATGAGGGATCTCCTTAGGCGCCTCATGCAAGAATTGGTAGTCACTAGGGTCACCACCGATCTTGTAGACGACGTATGCCGATGAACTCGGCACTTCTGGTGCTGCCAACGCGAACGGCAGCGGTGGACGGGACCGGAGTGGCATCTCTCCTTGGTGAGTCCCCGTAACTGGTCCCGACGGAGAATACTGATGGCTCATGATTTCCTGGATCACGCGCAGAGCGACACGCTCCAAAGTGTTCACCAGGCTCTCAGAATGGCGGTGTAGCGAATGAGCTACCATGAAGTTAATCTCCTGACGCAGAGACCTGGTGCATTCTTCTGACGGGGCGGACAGGTCCACTCCATCAAGCGCGCCTTCAGGTGAGAACCCTTTCCACCTGATGCCATGTGAGCGGGTTCTGTGAAAAGAGCCGATGAGACCGGCTTCGAGGATCGCTTTGACCTCGTCATGCTTCTTCTTGAGCTCCTCGGTCAGATCCTCGTACTTGACTGGAGTACCTTCCGCCATCTCAGATGTAGATGGCGATGCGGTTGATGTCGAAGATTGTCCCACCGGCGTGCCGAAATGTGTTGCGGTCGAAACCCACCGGCGACCGGCGACGTGCAACACCGTAGAGCCGGGAGGCTCCCAGGATCTGCGGCTGGCCCCGGTCCCTCCGAGCGACGGCCCGCAAAGACTCGGCACGCACGTCCGATGCCGATGCAAGGGCGTGCCACCCGACCTATACCTGGTCGGGAAGGTGTTGGATGTGCCTCGCTTAGTTTCTCGCATGGCATACACGTAAACATTAAATACGAGCCTCGATCGGCTCTCAGGTTGTCCCGTGAATCGGCTCAAGGAGCCGATCCACCCATGATGCGTACGAGGTGTACGATCGGATGGTGGTCCCGCTTGATCAAGATAAAGCTAAAACGACCTACTACGATTTAGGGTTTTCACCGCATAATCGGAACATCCTACTCGTGATTGAGCCTCGGCGGCCACGCACGGTGATCGTAAACCGACCCTAGACAAGGCCTAAAAACCAACACGAAGTTGATCCTCGAACATCCTCGTCTAGGGCTAGCAAACTACACCCTACGCGCCACTGGATCCTTCAACCCATTTGTAAGGCCTAACCATGCAGATATTAAACTAATCCTTGAAGAACAAGGAGCAATCATAACGGATCGGATCTACTAAATAATGATCAAGCGGGGTGCCGCCCTTACACCTAAGATAGGTGTAAGGACGGCTAGACGTCTAAGGGTTGCACGACGACAGCATATGATACGATGAACAATGCTAACCCTAACACGTCTATGATAACTACGTTGCTCGCCATCAAAAAGGCTTCAGTACGAGCAACGCATGAACAACGAATAAACGTGTATCGCCTAGATCGCAAGATGCGATCTAGGCAGCATGATGCTTACCCGGAAGAAACCCTCGAGACAAGGGAGTTGGCGATGCGCCTAGATTGGTTTGTGGTGAACGTGATTGTTGTTTATTTCATAAACCCTAGATACATATTTATAGTCCGTAGACTTTCTAACGTGGGAATAATCCCAACCGGGCACGAGCCCAAACTCTATCTGACCGACACGTATCCTACTATGTTACAGATACACGGGCAAACTAGCCCAAACTTTGTATACAACGCCGATTCATGTATTTCTTCCATGTATATTCTTCAAGCCCATCTCCAATCGCTGCCCACTTCTAATCCGGTCAAATTTTGGTGATAACATGTTGCTAATGCTATGGAAGAATTTAAGCTTGGGGAAGCTGGTTTTGATGAGCATGATATTTTTAGTCCCCCAAGCATGGAGGAGAAAATTTTCTTTGATGATACTGTGCCTCCTATTTATGATGATTATAATGATAGTGGTCTTTTGGTGCCACCTACTATGGAGAGTAAATTTTATTATGATTATACTATGCCTCCTATACTTGATGAGAATAATAATGATAGCTACTTTGTTGAATTTGCTCCCACTACAATTAATAAGAATGACTATGCTTATGTGGAGAGTAATAATTTTATGCATGAGACTCATGATAAGAATGTTTCATTTGATAGTTATATTGTTGAGTTTGCTCATGATGCTACTGGATATTATTATGAGAGAGGAAAATATGGTTGTAGAAATTTTCATGTTACTAAAACACCTCTCTATATGCTGAAATTTTTGAAGTTACACTTGTTTTATCTTCCTATGCTTGTAACTTTGCTCTTCATGAACTTGTTTATTTACAAGATTCCTTTTCATAGGAAGTGGGTTAGGCTTAAATTTGTTTTGAATTTGCTTCTTGATGCTCTCTTTTGCTTCAACTCTTATTTCTTGGGAGTGCATCATTAAAACTGCTGAGCCCATCTTAATGGCTATAAAGAAAGCACTTCTTGGGAGATAACCCATGTTTTTATTTTACTACAGAAATTTTGTTTTATATTTGAGTCATGGAAGTTGTTACTACTGTAGAAACCTCTCCTTATCTTTATTTTATTGCATTGTTGTGCCAAGTAAAGTCTTTGATAGTAAAGTCAATACTAGATTTGGATTACTGCGCAGAAACAGATTTCTTGCTGTCACCAATTTGGGCAGGGTTCTCTGTAGGTAACTCAGAAAAATCTGCCAATTTACGTGTGTGATCCTCAGATATGTACGCAACTTTCATTCAATTTGGGCATTTTCATCTGAGCAAGTCTGGTGCCTCTAAAAAATTCGTCTTTACGGACTGTTCTGTTTTGACAGATTCTGCCTTTTATTTCGCATTGCCTCTTTTGTTGTGTTGGATGGATTTCTTTGTTCCATTAACTTCCAGTAGCTTTGTGCAATGTCCAGAAGTTTTAAGAATGATTGTGTCACCTCTGAATATGTGAATTTTTGATTATGCAGTGCACTAACCCTCTAATGAGTTTGTTTCGAGTTTGGTGTGGAGGAAGTTTTCAAGGGTCAAGAGAGGAGGATGATATAATATGATCAAGAAGAGTGAAAAGTCTAAGCTTGGGGATGCCCCCGTGGTTCATCCCTGCATATTTCAAGAAGACTCAAGCATCTAAGCTTGGGGATGCCCAAGGCATCCCCTTCTTCATCGACAACTTATCGAGTCACCTCTAGTGAAACTATATTTTTATTCCGTCACATCTTATGTGCTTTACTTGGAGCGTCTGTGTGCTTTCATTTTTGTTTTGTTATTTTCATTCTCTGAATAAATTCATGCTTGTGTGGGAGAGAGACACGCTCCGCTCGTTCATATGAACACTGGTGTTCTTAGCTCTACTTTTAATGTTCATGGCGAAGGTTGAAACTGCTTCGTTCATTGTTATATGGTTGTAAACAGAAAATGCTGCATGTGGTAATTGGTATAATGTCTCGAATAATTTGATACTTGGAAATTGTTGTGCTCATATAGATCATGTTTAAGCTCTTGCATCATGTGCTTTGCACCTATTAATGAAGAACTACATAGAGCTTGTTAAAATTTGGTTTGCATGATTAGTTTCTCTAGAGTCTAGATATTTTCTGGTTAAGGTGTTTGAACAACAAGGAGACGATGTAAAGTCTTATAATGCTTGCAATATGTTCATATGTAAGTTTTGCTATACCATTTTATACTTGAGTTTGCTTCAAACAACCTTGCTAGCCTAGCCTTGTATTGAGAGTAATTCTTCTCGTGCATCCAAATCCTTGAGCCAATAACCATGCCATTTGTGTCCACCATACCTACCTACTACATGGTATTTCTCCGCCATTCCAAAGTAAATTACTTGAGTGCTACCTTTAAAATTTCATTCTTTGTCTTTGCAATATATAGCTCATGGGAAAATAGCCTTAAAAAAACTATTGTGGTGAAGAATATGTAGCTATGTATCTTATTTCTTATAAGTTGCTTGTTGAGCGGTAACCATGTTTCTGGGGACGCCACCAACTATTACACCTTTGTTGAATATCATGTGAGTTGCTATGCATGTTCGTCTTGTCTGAAGTAAGGGATATTTTCATGATCAAATGGTTTGAGTATGCATATTGTTAGAGAAGAACATTGGGCCGCTAACTAAAGCCATGATTCATGGTGGAAGTTTCAGTTTGGACAATTAATCCTCAATCTCTTATGAGAATATTAACTGTTGTTGAATGCTTATGCATTAAAGAGGAGTCCATTATCTGTTGTCTATGTTGTCCCGGTATGGATGTCTAAGTTGAGAATAATCGAAAGCGAGAAATCCAATGCGAGCTTTCTCCGTAGACCTTTGTACAGGCGGCATAGAGGTACCCCTTTGTGACACTTGGTTGAAACATATGCTATGCAATGATAATCCATGTTAATCCAAGCTAATTAGGACAAGGTGCGAGCACTATTGGTAATCTATGCATGAGGCTTGCAACTTATAGGATGTCTTATACATAACACATATGCTTTATTACTACCGTTGACAAAATTGTTTCTTGTTTTCAAAATGAAAAGCTCTAGCACAAATATAGCAATCCATGCTTCCCTCTGCTAAGGGCCATTCTTTTACTTTATTGTTGAGTCAGTTCACCTATTCCTTTTATCTTAGAAGCAAACACTTGTGTGAACTGTGTGCATTGATTCTTACATGTTTACCTATTGCACTTGTTATATTGCTTTATGTTGACAACTATCCATGAGATATACATGTTACAAGTTGAAAGCAATTGGTGAAACTTAATCATCCTTTGTGTTGCTTCAATGCCCTTTACTTTGAATCTATTGCTTTATGAGTTAACTCTTATGCAAGTCTTATTGATGCTTGTCTTGAAAGTATTATTCATGAAAAGTCTTTGCTATATGATTCATTTGTTTACTCATTATCTTCGCCATTGCTTTGAATCGCTGCATTCATCTCATATGCTTTACAATAGTATTGATCAAGATTATGATAGCATGTCACTTCAGAAATTATCCTTGTTATCGTTTACCTACTCGAGGGCGAGTAGGAACTAAGCTTGGGGATGCTTGATACGTCTCAAACGTATCTATAATTTCTTATGTTCCATGCTACTTTTATGATGATACACATATGTTTTATACACATTATATGTCATTATTATGCGTTTTCCGGAACTAACCTATTGACGAGACGCCGAAGTGCGAGTTCCTGTTTTCTGCTGTTTTTGGTTTCAGAAATCCTAGTAAGGAAATATTCTCGGAATTGGACGAAATCAACGCCCAGCATCTTATAATTCCACGAAGCTTCCAGAACACCCGAGAGGCACCAGAGGGGAGCCCTGGTGGCCCCACACGTGTGGGCGGCGCGGCCAAGTAGCCAAGCGCGCCCCCCTATTGTGTGGTGGCTCTGTAACCCTTCCGACTCCGCCTCTTCGCCTATTTAAAGCTCCCTGACCTAAAACATCGATACGGAAAAGCCACGGTACGAGAAACCTTCCAGAGCCGCCGCCATCGCGAAGCCAAGATCTGGGGGACATGAGTCTCTGTTCCAGCGACGCCGCCGGGACGGGGAAGTGCCCCCGGAAGGCTTCTCCATCGACACCACCGCCATCTTCATCAACGCCGCTGTCTCCCATGAGGAGGGAGTAGTTCTCCCTCGAGGCTAAGGGCTGTACCGGTAGCTATGTGGTTCATCTCTCTCTCCTATGTACTTCAATACAATGATCTCATGAGCTGCCTTACATGATTGAGATCCATATGATGAGTTTGTAATCTAGATGTCGTTATGCTATTCAAGTGGATTTTACTTATGTGATCTCCGGAGACTCCTTGTCCCACGAGTGTAAAGGTGACAGTGTGTGCACCGTGTGGGTCTCTTAGGCTATATTTCACAGAATACTTGTTCACTGAGTTATGATTTGAGTTGGATGTCTCTATGAAATTGTGGTGTGTTAGTTCCTCCTATGAATGCTCACAGTGACAGCGTGGGGTGTTTATTAGTACTTGGGAATACATCTTTAAGGTTTGCCTACATGATGAATTAGTGTTCGTTATCTTGCCAGAGAGTAATTCAGAATAGCATAGTGAAGTGCTTATTTATATTCCCTTATGATTGCAATGTGCTTTATATCACTATTAATCTATGTGCTACTCTGGTGATGTTATTAAAGTAGTCTATTCCTCCTCCATGATGTAATGGTGACGAGTGTGTGCATCATGTAGTACTTGGCGTAGTTTATGATTGTGATCTCTTGTAGATTATGAAGTTAACTATTACTATGATAGTATTGATGTGATCTATTCCCCCTTTCATAGCTTGATGGTGACAAGTGTGCATGCTATGTTAGTACTCGGTATAATTGCGTTGGTCTATCATGCACTCTAAGGTTATTTAAATATGAACATCGAATGTTGTGGAGCTTGTTAACTCCGGCATTGAGGTGCTCTTGTAGCCCTACACAATTAGTGGTGTTCATCATCCAACAAGAGAGTGTAGAGTGGTTTTATTATGTGATCAATGTTGAGAGTGACCACTAGTGAAAGTATGATCCCTAGGCCTTGTTTCCAAATACTGCAATCATCGCTTATTTACTGTTTTACTGCATCTTTACTTCCTGCAATATTACTACCATCAACTGCACGCCAGCAAGCTATTTTCTCGCGCCGTTACTACTACTCATATTCATTCATACCACTTGTATTTCACTATCTCTTCACCGAACTAGTGCACCTATACATCTGACAAGTGTATTGGGTGTGTTGGGGACACAAGAGACTTCTTGTATCGTGATTGCAAGGTTGCTTGAGAGGGATATCTTTGACCTCTTCCTCCCTGAGTTCGATAAACCTTGGGTGATTCACTTAAGGGAAACTTGCTGCTGTTCTACAAACCTCTGCTCTTGGAGGCCCAACACTGTCTACAGGAATAGAAGCGTGCGTAGACATCAGCGCCACTTCATGGTTGTCCATCACTTATAGCTACTATAACAACTACTTGAAATAAAGCTATTACATGATGAATAGACACGCAGGTATTTAACAAAAATTAAAAACAACCATTAGGCTCCTGCCGGTTGCCATAATACAATAATGAACATCTCATACATCAAATATAATCATCATCACATCATGGCCATATCACATCACCAAACCCTGCAAAAACAAGTTAGACGCCTCTAATTTGGTTTGCATATTTTACGTGGTTTAGGGTTTTCGAGTAAGATCCAATCTACCTACGAACATGAACCACAACGGTGATACTAGTGTTCACAATAGAAGTGCAAATTGCAATCTTCACTATGGTGGGAGAGACAGACACCCGCAAAGCCACTTATGCAATTCTATTTGCATGTCAAGCGTGGAGCAAGTCTCATGAGACGCGGTCATGTAAAGTTAGCTCGGGCCGCTTCATCCCACCACCCCGCAAGAAGCAAAGTACACAAACTAAAGCAACAAAAGCATCACCGCCCACAAAACCATTGTTTTCTACTCGTGCAACAGATCTATGCATAGACATGGCTCTGATACCACTGATGGGGTTCGTTGCATAGAAAACAAAAATTTTCCTACCGCAAGATGAATAAAACCAACAGATCTAATCTATGGAACACCCAAGATCTAATCTACAAGATCGAAGCAACGAGATTGAGATGAGACTAACCCTCGAAGATTCCAAAGCCTACGAGATTAATCTCGTTGTTGGTGTAGACAATCGTTCCCGGTGCTGCAATCCGGCAGCACTTCCGTACTCGGTCGCGCGTACGGTGTCGATGAAACTCCTTCCTCTCCCGTTCCAGCGGGCAGCGGAGGTGTGGTAGATCTCCACGGAATCCTAGCAGCACGACGGCGTGGTGGTGGTGGTGGAGAAGAGTTGCTGCAGGGCTTCGCCTAAGCCCGCACGAGCCGTATGGAGGTGGAAGAGAGGGGGCGGCTAGGGGCTGTGGATGGGGGCCTTGGCCGGCCACCCCCTCCCCTCTTTATATAGGTGGGGGTCGGCCTAGGGTTTCCCCTAGGGCCCACCTGCCCCTTGGCCGGCGCATGGGGAGGGGCCAACTCCTCCCCCAAGTCTTCCCCCTTATCTCCTAATTTAAACATTTTATTTTAGGAGATAGATCTTATCTCTAAATTTAAACCATTTAAATTAGAGATAGATCTGATCTCTAAGGGGGGCCGGCCTGGGCCCACATGTCATGGTGGGCAGGACCCACTATGCCATGTGGCGCCTATGTGGCCTCTCCCGGGGTGGTGGGCCCACTGGTGGCCCTCTAGAACCTTCTAGAAGCTCCGGTCAAAACACCGGACTTTTTCCCGAACCCCGGAAACTGACTTCCCATATATGAATCTTATTCTCCGGACAATTCCGGACCTCCTCGTGATGTCCTGGATTCCCGAACCTTAAGCGCGTCACCCTACGGTTCGCAAACTATGCAGACATGGTCGAGACTCCTCTCCGAACAATAACCAATAGCGGGATCTGGAGATCCATAATGGCTCCCACATATTCAACGATGACATTAGTGATCGATTGAACCATTTACATACGATGCCAATTCCCTTTGTCACACGATATTCTACTTGTCCGAGGTTTGATCGTCGGTATCTCCATACCTTGTTCAACCTCGTTACTGACAAGTACTCTTTACTCGTACCGCGGTATGTCATCTCTTATGATCCAATCATATGCTTGCAAGCTAATCAGACGACATTCCACCGAGAGGGCCCAAAGTATATCTATCCATCATCGGGATGGACAAATCCCACTATTGATCCATATGCCTCAACTCACACTTTCCGAATACTTAATCCCATCTTTATAACCACCCATTTACGCAATGGCGTTTGATGTAATCAAAGTACCCTTCCGATGTAAGTGATTTACATGATCTCATGGTCGAAGGATTAAGACAACTATGTATCGAAAGCTTATAGCAAATTGAACTTAATGACTTGATCTTATGCTACGCTCATTTGGGTGTGTGTCCATTATATCATTCAACTAATGACATAACCTTGTTATTAATAACATCCAATGTTCATGATCACGAAACCATGATCATCCATTAATCAACAAGCTAGTTATACAAGAGGCTTACTAGGGACTCCTTGTTGTTCACACAACACACATGTATCAATGTTTCGTTTAATAAAATTATAGCATGGTATGCAAACATTTATCATAAACATAAAGATATTATAATAACCACTTTATTATTGCCTCTTGGGCATATCTCCAACAAAAACTGAGCACAACTAAGGAGCCAGGGGCAGGAAAATAGAAATCCCTTTATAATAACTAATCCATCTTATATGAATATGTTCATAATTCAAACAACCATTTGCTTTCATTCGAACAAAACAAAATAATACTTTATTAAGTTCCTTAGAATAAATCTTGATGTCAAGGTAGAGCCGACGACGAATATAATAACACTGTATTTCGTTCTCGATGGGCATCACAATATATTCTTTTCTAGTCACTTAGGCCATTGTATTATTGTATTATTGTATTGCGTTGAGTTGTATGACACTTCATACTAACAATTCTGGTAAATATACCCAAGAATTAGATATGTGTGACCAAATAAAGAATTACATTCATACATGTATATCTCTGTATACACTTGAGCTAGACTTTCTAGTATTTTCTTTCTGCCACTTTTGCATTTCCTCTTTCGATTTCCTCTTTCTTCAGAAGAAATCCTCAACTCAAAACGTGGTGCCAACAGTTTTTGCACATATTCCTAGGCATGTATAGTCAAGTAGTAGCACCCTCAGAATTGCACTTTGAAGTCGATTATCATATGGCATATTTTCTTCCGGATTTCACTATTAGCAATCTTTTAATGTGATGAAAAAATCACTCACACTTATTATATGTCCCATCATACCAATTTCATGATGAAGCTACCATAGCTTAATATGATTAGATATGTGAATTTTATTAATGTCCAACTGTTTTTAGGATCGAGACGCCTAGGGTCTTTCAACCTTCATACACACTCATACAATTATGAGTTCATATAGTCTCACTAATTTATATTCCACCATCTTGTAACAAAATAAAGTATTTAGATATCACATATATATCATACCTTGCTAGTTATGGAAAACAAAATTTTCAATTCCTTGCAATACTTTGTTTCTCAAATAAATTTGAAAACATAGGCTTTAAGGATACAAGTATGATATTAGATACTAGTTGAAATCATTGCTCTAGATTTCGAATCATGTGGAGCAATTGGAGGTATACGAAAGTTTGCAATTGTACTTTTATCTTTTCTTGACTTTCTTTAAAAATACGGTATCAGTCCGTAATGTGATTATTAGTTTTAATAGTTTTCAATCAAAACTAAAAAGCTTAGTTCGGAGGTAGACTAACGGATGCCATTTCTACAACGGTTCAAGCAAATAAAAACAAGACTAAGTTCATAATAGATTAAGTTCCAGTTAATTCAAAATTACTATGAGAACTCCAACTCAATAACAACATCCCTCTAGTCGTCTTTAGTGATTACACAAACCAAATTCACTACACCAAAACCGATCATCACGTGAGATGATGTAGGTGCAAATGCGAGAATCGAGATGTTCATCATATCATCCATATGACCTTTCCTTTACCTTTCGGTTCGTGTTCCGAGGCCATGTCTATACATGCTAGCCTCGCCAAATAGAACCATAGTATTCGCGTGTGTAAATATGGCTTACACTCGTTGTATGCGAAAGTAGAGTCTATCACACCCGATCATCACGTGGTGCTTCGAAATGACGAACTTTCTTAATGGTGCATAATAAGGAAGAACACATTACTATCGTGATATTAATATGGAGGGATCGTCTTATAATGCTAACGCCACGATCATATCTAAGCAAAACAAGATGCATAAAAATGATTAACATCACATGCATGGATAATGTGATATGATATGGTCCTTCTCGCATTCGATCTCCATCTTGTGCGTCATGGTATGGTCTACATCATTCCATCGGCGTGGCACCAAGGTCCATCGAGCCTCCACCTTGATTGTCTCCCACCATTATATATATATATATATATATATATATATATATATATATATATATATATATATATATATATATATATATATATATATCGAGCACCGACTTGAACTTCCCTGGACACAAGGTTGTACTTCCCGGATAGCACTATTATGCAACCGGTTGCAGAATAATATTCTGAGCACCGACTTGAACTTCCCTGGACACAAGGTTGTACTTCCCGGATAACAGGGTTCAACTTTCTGTCGAACTTACCTGAACTTCCCGTTTTCTTCAGAGGTACTGATTATACCTCGAGTTTCTCAACTGTTTGTCGGAACCATGCAAATGATACACCGTTGAATAGATAATGAAAAACCGCAACTTTTTCATGTTCACACTTTTCACAGATTTTGCACGGTTTAAACTTAATTTTGAAAATACGAAAACGCTTCTATATGGCCAGAAAACAAACTTTTAGTTTGATTTCCGAATCGCTTATCGAAACTATGCAAATGATATACTGTTTGATAGATAATGAAATTGCGCAACTTTTCATGTTTTATGTTTTTTCTAAATCCTCACAATTTTTGAATATTTTTGAAAATACCGAAATTCGGACGTACTCAAAAAACAAGCGGACAGTAATTTGGATGATTTGTTTCAACCGTATGTCGGAATGATGCAAATGATATGACGTTGGAAAGCTATGGACTAGGCGCAACTTTCTTATTCCAATTTTTTTCTCTAATTCCTTATAGTTTAAGAGAATAACTCGAATTACTGTCCGCCTGTTTTATGTGACGGGCACCGAATGGTTTTCCCCGCGATTTCCATGTGGTATATTTAAACAATAGAAATGATATACGGTTGGAAAGGTGTCAAATGGCGCATCTTTTTTGCATCTACCATTTTTTCCCAATTCGAACGGTTTAAAACTAATTTTAGAAGTTTTGAAATCATGTTTCCGGTATATTTTGTGGGATAACGATTTGAATTTGATGGATTAGATCCATTTATTTGTTGTAAAATGTTTTAGGTAATGAAATTAGACATATACTCTACCATATAAAGCTTTTGGTGACAATGATTGAAGTGGTTGGTGATCAAATCGATGAGATTTGCACAATAGATTTCCGCCCCATAATGAACTTCCCTCGACACGAACTTGCACTTCTAGGAAAATGCGGTTGTACTTCTCTGCGCTGTTTCACGAAAGTTTTCAGTAAAATGACTATAAGTTTCTCATACGGTGTCCGTTTGAGGTCCATGGCCACACAAACTACTCAGCACAACCACGCGCATCTGAACTTCCCGCGACATGTCCTTGTACTTCCTGGCCTTGGTGGTTGTACTTCCTGGAAATGTTTTGATAGTAGTGTGTTTTACAAAAACTAGCATGTATGCTTCGAAATGATAATTTTAGATTGTCCCTATATTCAATTTAAGAGATTCTGTACCTCCTGGATCCTAATATTTGAACTTCACTACATTGCTATGTGAACTTTTGTGGGGGTATTTTCTTGATGTAATTACCGCTTGTACTTACTGTTGTGTCCGCCTGTACTTCTCAGAATTGCTGCTTGTACTTCCTCGTAGATGATGGGATTTTTTTCTTCTAAATTTGGACTATATCGGGTTTCCTGTACTTCCTATATTAAGTGGGTTTATTGCTCGTGTCGAATGGTTGTACTTCTCATTGTCAAGTATATGAACTTCCTTACGGGTGATGGAATTATTATTGTTTTTTGTACATTTGGATTTTGTCGGTCTTCTTGTACATCCTATATTAAGTGGGTGTACTACTGGTGTCAAATGGTTGTACTTCTCTTCGTCACCTATTTAAACTTCCCCTAGGGTGACGGGATATTTCATTTTTTTTACATTTGGATTTTGTCGGTTTTCTTGTACTTTCTATAATAGGTGCTCGTACTGCTCGTGTCAAATGGTTGTACTTCTCGTCATCAACTATTTGAACTTTCTCGGGGGTGACGGGATTATTTCGTTTTTACTACATTTGGATTTTGTCGGTTTCCTTGTACTTCCTATAATAAGTGCTTGTACTGCTCATGTCGAATAGTTGTACATCTCATCGTCAAGTATTTGAAATTTCTCGCGGATGACGTGATTATTTTATTTTTCTTCATTTGGATTTTTGTCGGTCCTATATTAAGTGTCTGTACTCATCGTGTCGAATGGTTGTACTTTTCGTTGTCAAGTATTTGAACTTACTCGCGGATGACGAGATTTTTTTTGCACAATAGAATTTGGTCGTTTTTCATGTACTTACTATATTAAGTGGGTGTACTGCTCAGCGTCAAGTATTTTAACGCGGATAACGAGATTATTTTGTTTTTATACATTATGATTTTTTCGGTTTAAATATACTTTCTATATTTAAGTGGGTGTACTGCGCGTGTTGAATGGTTCTACTTCTCAGCGTCAAGTATTTGAACTTCCCCGTGGATGATGGGATTTTTACCGCAATCCTGGCATATTGAAACTATGCAAATGCTACATCATTGGAAATGTGTCATCAAGGCACAACTTTTTCGTATATAAATTATTTGACCAACAATCCAACCTCCGAATTAAGTGATTATTGTTTCGCTGGAATGATAAAGTCACGGGCTATCTAAAAAAAGTTATTAAAAACAAAGTACATGTATTTCCAACGATATTCCCTTTTACTTCGTGGCTTTCGTGGTTTTACTTCCGATAATATTTCGAAACTAGTGTGTTTTACAAAAACTAAACATGTGTATTTTGGAAATGATAATTTTAAATTTACCCTACACTCAACTCCGGAGACTCTGCACTTTCCGGATCCTAATCTTTGAAATTCCTGACGTAGTTACATGAAGTTATTTGGGACGGTTTTCTTTTTTACACTGCCTAAACAGACCATTTGTTCTTCCCGTAGTTATCGCTTGTACTTATTGTAATGACATCTTGTACTTCCCATGAGATAAAATTAGGTGTTTTTCACTATTTTAAATGTATTGTAAGATGGACCGTGTACTTTTCAAAACTAATCAATTCACTTACCAATGTTGACATGTATACTTTGTGAAAATTATTTTTTAGCACTTCAAAATGACTATGTGTACTTAGTGTAGTCACCGCCTGTACTTCTCGAGACCACGGATTGAACTTTCAGTGGGAAATCAAACAAATGATTTTATTATTATTTTCTATGTGTACTTCCGCAAAACCAAAGATTTTCACTCCGACAATTATCAAATCTCCTTATTTAAATCAATCTTAGGAAAAAACTATTATTTTCATACATTTTTTTAACCTTTTAGCAACATGGGGAGAATAGAAGAGTTTATGACTCCATTTGGACCATCCTAATTAGTTTATCTTTCACCTTCTTCACCTTTTTGAAACACACTATGTACACATCTTGAAGACCTTTGTCGTTGTTTGGCTCCCCGCTGTGGTCGAACACCACGACTACGCTTAGCGTGTTGTACTCATTTCTTTTGTCCCGTCTCTCTCTTTTCTGTCGATATAGAACGTTTCACGGCTATTCAATGTGTACTGCTTGGATCTTAACTGTTGTACTGTCGAGACTCTAACGGTTGTACTGGCGATACTAAAATGGTTGTACTGCTGTATTGTTTATCCTATGCTCAAGGAGGCGGGCAAATTTTGACCAAATGTGTGCTACCTGAACTGGACTTTGTCTACTCGGAAATTAATTCTCCTTATTCCATGTGTAATTATTTCAGTTCTATGATTTAATGTCTTTCCTCCGGGTTTTTTCCATGGCCTACAGTTTTTTACTTCATACTGCAATGCGATTGTACTGTCGGCAAGCATCACTGAACATCTTTTGTAATTGATATTTCAGTTCTGAATCAAACTATTTACTGCATGCACTATCTTTTCTTCGTGGTCGTGTGTTCTTTTTTACGGATTTGCTAAGTCTCAGGTGACTGAGATTCTCTTATGTCTCAGTCGATACTGTAAGCCGTTGAATCGTTCTTTAAGATTCGTGAAAACAGCCTAAAAGGTCAGAAAAATGGGTTATGCAGGCGGACGAAGTTGAACTCACGTTCTGTTGATTCGCAGCGCGTGCTTGCAACCAACAAGGCAGTCGACTGTTCACCCTGTTGTTCCACTACGAAATTTTTATATTGCTTATTTCACCGGTTTGTTTCCTTCTATTTTAAAGAGCAAATTAGTCTGCATTTGTGCTGATACATTTTTATTTTTTTATTTTGCCTTATTTCTAATTATTTTTATTATCTGTATACAATGTAGTTTCATTTTCGTGGTTGACCTTTAAAGAAATGTGCAACTAACTCAACAAGAAATGTGCAACCATGCCTTATATGTATTTTCTTTTTTGTTATTTATGTTGGTAGTATTTTCTAATTTTTTCATTTCAATAGATTGAACTTTTCTCAAGAAATATACAACTAGTAACCTATATTCGATGTGAGTTGCACCTTTTAAAAGAAATGTGTAACTCCATCCGATTTCAATATGAGTTGCATTTTTTCTCAAGAAATATGCAACTAGCAACCGGTTATTGATACGAGTTACATTTTTTTAAAAGAAATGTGTAACTAGAAGTTTTTTCCCGATTTGCATTTTACTCCAACAATGTGTAAAACTAGAGACCGTTTTTTGGTATGAGTTGCAATTTTCTCAAGAAATGTGCAACTAGCAATGTATATTCTATATAAGTTACACTTTTCTCAAGGTATGTGCAACTTCATCCGATTTCAATATGAGTTGCATTTTTTTTAGAAATGTGCAACTAGGAACCGTGTATTGATACGAGTTACACTTTTCTGCGGAAATGTGCAACTAGAAGTTTTTATGTTAGTTGCACTTTTCTCCAACAATGTGCAAAACTAGCGAGCGATTTTTGGTATGAGTTGCACTTTTCTGAAAAAAAATGTGCAACTAGCAATCTATATTCTGTGTAAGTTGCAGTTTTCTTAAGAAATGCGCAACTCCATCCGATTTCAAGAGTTGCATTTTTTTTTGAGAAATGTGCAACTAGGAACCGTGTATTGATACGAGTTACACTTTTCTACGGAAATGTGGAACTAGAAGTGTTTATATTAGTTGCATTTTTCTCCAACAATGTGTAAAACTAGCAACCGATTTTTGGTATGAGTTGCAGTTTTCTCAAGAATTATGTAAATAGCACATTATTTTGTTTCCATATTTTTGTCTTTATTTTTTTGCTTGTTCTTAAATTACTCGCACTTTTCAATTAAATTTCAAAAAAAAAAATTTTAATTTTCGGTGAAGTACCAGTACTGGACTAAGTGGGACTGAAACTATTGTTAGTTAGCTTCGTTCAAATTAAAAGAACACACGATATATTGTTCAACATGTAGGGAGCTAGCTAGCTAGCAAAACACGCGGCATATGCTGCTCTTCTGCGTGTCATGAGCGAAATGGTCTAATACTGCTCGCTGCATGCTTCTAAGGCGTTGACTGAGACGTAACAAATTCTCAGTCAACTGCTCCCTAGCCACTCCCTCTTTTTTATGGGCTTGCACTTCTTTTTTTTCAACTGCTTGTACTGCCCGAACAGATAAACGGAGTGACAATGTTAGAAAAGAGCAACACGGCTAGACTGGAGCGGCCATGTTGCCGACGACAGCGTCACGGGAGGTCGGGGAGAGGCGGTCGCCGGTGCCATGCAGGGAAGAGCAGGAGCGCCAGAAGCAGTCCTGATGGCTCGCGGCGACAGAAAGCAGGAGCCGCAGGGGCCCTCCGGGCGGCAGCGCGCCTTGAGATGGTGCCGGCGTCGAGCCATCCAGCGGTAGCGCGCGAGCGCTCGAGATGGCGGCGCGGTGGGCCTCCGAGCCGGCGACGGCGGGCGACCCCTCCAAGCAGCAGTGGCGGTTGACCCCGTATCGTATCTGGGACAGCGGTGGGGGTCGCCACGGGCGGGGAAAGCGGCTGCAGGGGTTACTGGGGGCGGGGAAGGCGGCGGTGGCGCTTCCCAGGGTCGAGGCTAGCGGCGCGACGGAATACCGGAGATGCGAGAGGGGGCGGCGGCCGCCGGCGCGACCGGAGCTCTGAGAAGCGGGAACACCGACCAGTGGCAGGGGAAGGCAGTGGGGCTGGAGCCTGAAGGCAGGGGAAGGCGGCGGGCCGGCCGGGGAAGGAGGCGTACTTGCCAGCGGTGGCGGTCCAGCCGGGGAAGGGGGCAGGCCTGGCCGGCGGGGTGGGAGGAGACAAATACCAGCGCGTACTGTCAATTAGAGCATCCCCACTCGTTGGCGCTCCCCACACCCAAATCCGGCGAAATTTTCGTTCGGATTGGAGGAAGATTTGGCGTGGGGAGGAGTAGTTTCCCAGCCGCGTGCCCAGGCGAAGTCGACGATGCGAATTTGAAAAATGGAAACTTGACAAACTACGGCTAAAAACGGGTGAATATAGACTAAATTTAATGATATTTATTATATAACGGGCGGAGTTCATACATAGAGGCCGAATTCGACTATATTTCGAATTCGGCTAGGGGAATTCAAATGCTAATTTTAAAACACGGCGCTCTACATGCCGAAATGGCGGTAGAACACCGTGTAGTCGCCGCCGTCGTCGTCGGAGCCGTCGTCCTTGACCTTCGGCTGCGCGGCCTGGCTGCTGCTGCCCTGGCCGGCGTCTCCCCGCCCCGGGGATGGCTTGTACCATTCGTCGTCGGAGGACTCGAGGTCGACGAAGGGGACAGCGACGCCGGATGGAGGTGTCGCAGGACGGCGGTAGCGCGCGACATCGTCGTCGGCGGTTGGAGCGGCGCGGGCGGCGAGTTGGCGTGCGGCGGCCAGGTCCAGCAGCCGCCGCTGCTGCTCCGCCTCCTCGCGCTCCCAGTCGCGCCTGGACCAGTCCAGTGCGGCGTCGTCCGCGCGCTTCTCCTCCTCCATGTCCTTCAGCGACCTGGCGATCGCCTCCGCCATCGCGGCGTCCTCCGCACGCTTCGCCTCCTCCTCGGCGAGCTGGTTTGCGGCGGCCTCTTTCTTCGTCTTCTTCCGGCCGCTCTGCGGCGCGGAAGGCTGGTCGCGGATGACGAGGGCGCCGGCTGCTGCGCCCTCCGGTCGGCGGCGGAGACGCCGGCTCCTTCTTCACGCGCGCCGGCGTCGAAGGCGACGTCGCCTCCTTCTTCACCGGCGCCAAGGATGACCTCGGCGCCGATCCGGAAGACGACGAGCCGGCAGCCATGCGCCGTGGCTGCCGGACGTTTCCCGGCGGCGGCTCGCCGATGCCCTCGATGCAGGGGGCATCGTGAGCACTGGGTAGTTGCCGCCCTCGATGTGCTCGAGGACGTTCGCCAGCGTCCTATCCGGCGCGCTCCACCAACGTCGGCAGCCCGCGGCGTTGTTGCGCGGAGGCGGAGGCGGCGGGCCGTCGTATGAGGCGAGCTCCCGCTCCCACCGCTGGAGGAAGTAGGAGTTCCACGCCGTGTAGTTGTCGGGGTGGTGGCGCGGCTCGGCGCGCTCCTCGTCCGTCATGGTCATCCGCGCCTCCTCGATGGCGACGTCGAGGGCGTGGCCCCGAGGCGGCGGCGGGATTGGTACGCCGCCAGCACTGAGCCGCCACCCGCCGCCTGGAGGCCTCGTGTCCGGCGGGCAGGGGTACCCCGCCTGGTGGAGGAGGTGCCCCTCCCACGCGTGGAGCGACCGGCGGGGGAAGCCGTTGTTGGCTGCGCCGTCGTCGTCGTAGAATGCCATCGGGAGAGTAGAGGGAGAGTGGAGGGAGAGTGGAGCACGGGGTGCGCCGCGGCGAGCGGAGCGGCGTATATAGGCGCGGCTGGCGCGGGGATTAATGCCGCGTGGAATGCGACGCGTCCGCGGCGAGCTGACCGGCGGCAGCCTTTACTGCGCGCGAAAGACGATGCGTGCGCGGAAGACGACGACATTAACTCGCCGCGTGGCCGGCGAATGCAGACCGGCGGCAGGCTTTTACAGCGCGCGGAAGACGATGCGATGAGGACGACGATCGGTTTCTCTCGCCGACAAGTTGGGGCCACCAGACGCGCGGGAAGTTTCCTCGGTATTTCCCGCGCTTTCGTTTCGTCCGGAGTCCCCGAGCGCTCCCGGGGGCCGGGGATGGCGTGGGATCGCCGGATGAATTTAGGCCCAAATCCGGACGAAAACGAGGAACCGGGGGCGCGACTGGGACGAATTACGCCGTCCGGATGGAAAAAAGGCTCGCCGGAGGCCTCGTCGGGGGGACGAGTGGAGATGCTCTTACCCATTCCTCTGTTGCTGAAGTGACGTGCTCTTGCCGAACTGTTGCTGCATTGCATGCTCTAGGAAATTGTCGTGGCCACTCGCATACCAGAGGTTGCAAATTGCCATGCCATATAATTTCAAAATTGAGGTGTACACAAGACTAGCACACCTGAGGTGAGCCAACGCCCAACAGGAATCGATGGCCAAGCGGAGGTAATCCGCAAGCTCTCCACCTATATGCGACCAGATTTTGGAGGGGCATGGCTGACAACGCATCTCCTGTACTTCTCCATACTAAATTCTTGTACTTTTCTCTATAGCAATTTCTTGTAATTTTCCAAACCAATCTTCTTACACTAAGCAGTAAACTACGTGCAAAATCTGAACTGTTTTGTTTCTTTTACTGTAATCTAAAGCTCCCCTGCTGCTGCAATTATATATAAAAAAGAACCAGAGAAACTACAGAGTAGGGGGCAGCAGCACTTGACGGAGAAGAACACGAGGCCATAGGTGGACGGGAGAAGAGGCCATAGGCGTGCGACGCGGCGGCGTAGGGCGTCTGAGATGCAGAGACGTACGTTCCAAGGATTGTTGGTGGCGTACGGCGCGACAGCCTCAAGGTCAGGTCGGCGACATGAGAACCTCGACGGCATCGAGCGAACCGATTTCTTTCAGCTGTGGGGAACTTGGCAGTTGGCAGAGGGAGCCATGGCTGGCCGCAGGTTCGAAGCTCGAAAGCCAGCGCAGCGGCACCTTTGCTGGTTCCTGCGGGATGGGGAAGTGGGCCGGCGCCGGGGGCCTAGGCCGGCCGCCGGAAAGCGCGGCGGTGGCGGGATCGGGCGCGGCGTGGCCCTGGCCGCCGGCGCGTGGAGAAGCAGGGGCACGCCGGCGGACGGGGAAGCTGGAGCGCTAGCAGAGGCTCGCCGGCGGCGGGGGAGGCAGGGCCTGCCGTCGCGCGTCGCGTGAGAGGTTAGCCGGCCGGTGGTTTCCATCGAGGTGAGAAGGTTGTGACACTAGTCACAATGCATAGTCTACGCTGGAAGAACATGTTCCTCAATCTCTCAATACGTCAAACTTTTGGTCGTCAACCAGCACTCCCGGCCTGTCGCTGTGCATTCTCCACTTTGGTCCCTTGCAAATTGGAGAATTAATCCACAGTCCTTTACCTCACTTTGGTGCGAGACGAGAGCTAGGGTTCCACCGCCAGCAATCCCTTTCTCTTCCTCACGGGCGTTCGCTGCCGGACTCCATCGCTCCACCACGTGCGCCGGCACCACCACCTTCCTCGTGCGTCCGTACGTGCGGGAGGCCGTCCGAGTTGCGCCAGTGACTCAGGGAAGGGTCACCGCCGCCAAACCAGACCGAGGAGGAGTGGCTCCACGGGAACGACGCCGTAGGCAGCCCCTACGCATCCTCAGTCTGCCCCCGCGTCGGCGAAATCCGCCGCTGCGACACAAACAAGACCGAGGAGGAGGTCTTCAACGCAAGGCCACGAGCACCCATCCCCGTCCCTCCTCCTCCTCCACATCGCCGTCAGCATCCGAGGCACCCGAAAATATGCATCTTCCCCGAGCTGAAGCCGCTGACCACCGCTCAGGCTTGCTGCTGCTGCTGGCTAGAAACGGCCACCAGCTCCGGGGCTATTTTCACGTCGCCGCCGGCGACCTCGTCTGCATCCAGCTGCCCGCTTGCTGTGGAGGTGAGGACCCGTTTCCATCACTTTTGTTTCCTCCCTGATTTTGTGCGCTCTAGATCGGCCAAGAGCTGGGATTACTCCCACTAAATAATTATCTCCATTAGAGACCAGTAACAATATTATTAGTAGTTCTGAAACAAAATCTGCAAGCAAACTATGGTCATGTACAAAAATAATTTTCGGGTTGCTCTGTGTCACTGTAAGGCGATACGTACACTGAATCCTATTTTGTGAAATCACAGCTCCAGGGATTCAAATAACTGCAAGCTCACAGTGGTCAATCAATACTCACGAACAAAGCCACGGTGATCAGATGTATCACGAGTTGCTGACAATTTTTGCTCCGTGGAGGGAGCTTTTCTCCGTGCCAATCATGCATCAAAGTTATAGCACAACTCATTGACACATCCCCGGATTGCAAAAGTAGTTTGCTCCTGTTCTGGTGATGGAGAAAGTGAGGAGGATACTGAAGTGGTGGAGGTCAGTAGATGTTTTTCTTCCTTTATTTTACCTGTACTGTATCATGCAAGAATCAGTTTAATCTAATGCAAGAGAAAGTGAGGAGTATTTTGTTCTCTACTTAAAGAAGAATGTTTGGTTGACCAAATTTTAAGTTACCGTTTCCCCTTTTGGATATGCTCGGATGGGGCAACCAGTCCAATTTTTTATTTTCGAAATGGGGATCAGCCCCTGCCTCTGCATCTGTTAGATGCATGCACCCATTATTTCTAACCAATCCAATTTTAAACTGATGATGAACTAACCTTTCCTGTACTTCTGGGATATGTTGTGATTAGAATTGCAGTAGTGTTGTCCTGACTTCTTGACTTCAATATTTTATTGAATAGCAATCTTTGTAGCCATGCTAATTATAGAAGACAACGAACTGTGTAAAAGCAATTGGTGTAGGCCTTGTAAAAGCAATCTATGCAGATAACAATGTTGTTGTCTATTTTGTAAAGCAGGTTTGGCTATCTGACCTTGAATAAATTATTTTGAAATTTATTGTGTTGGCATTAGCTTACTACCACATCATTTGTCTTGTAGAGATTGAAGATGTTAAGGTCTGAAATGCATTTTAATGTGTTTGTAATGTGAATCCAGCTATTTGTGATATATTCTTGGCAGTTATTTAGCTAGCCAGTCTTATTCTCAACAGTATATTTATTTATCCTGCAACATAAATGATATGCTTAGGTACATGGGAAACAACTTTTACTGGAGAAACATGCAAACAATAATAAATACACTATATTGCCATATATTTTTTATTTTTGGCTGAATATTATGTTCCCGGAGATTTAGTGCTACTTTCTCCAGGATTGGAAAAGTATCCAAGCACATATCCAATTCATAGTCAACTGTATAACCAACAGGGATCATAAACACACAGAGTCAGTACAGCCTATACAGCCTATTCACACCCTACAGTGAAAAAGCTTCAAAGGCATCAAATCCAACAAATGTTGGTCACTGTAATCCTAGACAAATGTTGAACACAAATGCTGATCAAAATTCATGTAGCTTGTTCACTTGACAATTTATTTTCAGAGAAATTGCAACATTTCTGCAATAATGATCAAGTTTCTAAAATATAGGGAAGTTTGAATCCATGTACCTTCTTATTCTCCAGAGAGAAGAAGAAGCACGCGCGAGCATGGCCGACACTTAGGTGGCATGGCAGCCGGGTTTTTGTCACCGGAGGAGCTACGGTAACGAGTTGGAGTTGCCGGCGAGACCACGATAGTCAAGCCAGCGAGATGGTGAGACCGCGAGAGTCAAGACGGCAAGCTGGGGATCAGGTCTTACCCTCCCTGCTGCCTCTGGCCGCGGTGGCGAGGCATGACACAGGTTCCTCTGGCGACGGTTCCCTGCTAACCAGGCAGGTGAATGAGGTATTAGAAAAACATGGAACTGAGCTGATTTATTTTGTGTAGGTACATAACTTTAGGCCTACTTGAACTTCAACTTTTCTATTGGAGGAAGTACATCACTTCTTCCAGGTATTCCCAAAAGGCTGGGACAAACCTACTGTTGTGATATCCCACTATTTAGGCAATGCCAGATGTATATGTGGTTCTAATTTGTCTATTCATCATGTTCTAATTCCGTCGATATGAGTGTTGCAGCTCTAATTGTATTTTGGTCAAGCATCCTAAGGGCATACAATTTATTGCAGAGAACTCTTCGATTAACGAGAAGAATATTTTGGAACACATGTCAAAGAAGAATATATACACAGGTATACATTGAATTACTTCTCTATGCTTGATTAAGATGATTGAGATTTACTTATATTGTCAAATTGATTTTTGAGAACATGTACCTTCTTTAGAGAGTAATAAGTACCAGCAGCAAGTAGACTGCAATGTTGCACCATGATTACTGACACATGACTAATTTGTTTGGTTTGAAGATAAACTTTTCTCCTTTCCTTTTGTGTTTAGTAATTTTCTCCTTAGTTTTTCCATTTTTTGTTTCTCTTTGAACTTTTTCCAGCTTACACGTAGGTCCTGGAAGATGTTTGTTACACTTAAATATCATGTACTGCATTGTTTCTTCAATCTAAACCTGTCACAATTTAGATCATGGATTAGTTTGTTCGACACTTGAATATTGTGCCTTTTCTACTCATGAATCATGATGCTTCATTTTTCAGTTTGTTTCATAATATTTCATATGGCGACTGTGGAGGTGGAATTGGCCTACGATAGATATAATAAAATTTTGTTTTTTAGATCCTCGGTTCAAGGGCATTCATGTTTCTTTGAGGTTTTTTCCGTAAATAAGATATTATGTTCTTGCCAGTCTCACTCTGATGCTCTTAAACACTACTACAGCTTATAGAGATTCATTGTTTCTTAGTGACAATACTTTGCAGTTTTTCGGGCAATCTGATGTATGCTCAGTTTTCCCAATATAAAGATACACACTAATTAAGTGGTAAAGCAAAATAATAACATATGATATGCCATTTTTGTATTATTGAACTTGATATCCTGTATGGATTACACAAACACCAAACACTGTTGTATGCTCAGTTATGTTGTCTGTTGCTTGACCTACTTGCTATTTTAGTGTTCCTTACCTGAGGTGCTCATCATGCTGGGTATACTCCTAATATGGTTTGCTATTTGGTCATGCCTTGGATTGTCTGATCGGTCCTATTAGTCTGAACCTCCATAGACAAAGCATCACTACGTTTTTTGGATGGTGCACTATAATTTCCAGAAACTCAGTCTCCTATGGTTCTCATCATGGCCTTTTTTTAAATCTTGATCTGGTATTTGTTGCTTATATATATCGTAGGGTAAGAAACAAAGTCTTTGTTTGCACCCTTCTATTGTATCGGAAGGTTGATTTTCCTCTTTGGCAGTTCAATGGTCTTATCTAAGCTCCTTAACGGGGATAAGTTATTTCTAACTTCATATTGTTATTTCCTTTTTCATGCCAAGTCATACCAATTATAATATCTTTGTTGAACTCTGAACTGGATCAAGATGAAACTATTGTGGATATATACTGTGCAAATACATATTCATTGTTTGATGTTCTATTATACTGACTGATGTTCCATCTACTTTCAGTTTCATGAGATGATGTTCAATGAAAAAACACTTGTGGAGTAGCTGCAGCACTTAGAACCATGCTATTATGGTGCTTCACCTTCGTCTTTCCTTTATGTATTTGTATCCATTTTTGCTCTGGACATTGTCTACTGACTGTATGGGAGGATGGCTGATTGAGTTGGTTTACGAATGGGCATGGATGAGAAGATGCTTTTAGTCAATAGAGAACTTGTGTTACCCCAGACCAAGCTCAAGTATGGGGATATAGTTGAAGTGAGGTTTTCTCCACATATTACCTAAGATAATTTACAAGTTGGCTACTACTCCTGAGTTTGGACATAATGAGACTGTGTAGTAGTAACTTATGCTGTAAATATGAGTTTTGATGCAATAAATTCAAGTTTGAATCAAATACTTGCACCTCCTGAGTTTGTACAATGTTATTATACTTTCACTAAATTTTCGTAGAATGTACATACAAATTCCACCACCTAGGTACTATAATATACTTGTGGTTATTACATACCTAATGAATAAATGCTTTGTTTTTTTACCATTAAAACTTTACATGTGTGTGCTTAGTTTCACCTTGCAAAAAAAATCATGTCCATTAATTTGAATTCAGTTCTAGAAATGGGCATGGACACTTTATGACCACGGTAGAAAAATTGTCCTGCCGATTCGATACTACCTTTTAGTTCACGAAGTGGACCAGCATTCTTTAGATAAAAGATAACTTCACCTAGATACTAGCTTATAGTTTATTTATAATGTCCACTAGAAAAGGGACCATTTCAATCATTTACTCATTTTCCCATATGACTTAGACAACCATTATTTTTAGCGGTATACTTATCGAATTATACTAGCAGTCACTGAATTTGAAAATGAAATAACTAGATGTGTCATTACCTTATTATCAAATAATACTTTTAAAAAATTAGAATTTAATTGTTTTTGAAATACTATGCTGATATCTCTTTCTATACGTGAATTTTTAGGTGTATTACATGTGTAACACAAAGAAATTGAGGAATCGTGGCAACGCACGGACATTAAACTACCGGTTATTGAAAAATACCTAGAACCTAGAACCACACAGATGCAAAACAATGTTGTTTTGTTATTGTGTTCGGTGTTATCATGTTGTATTACATGATATCCCTATTTTTTTTAGTTTTCATAGTGAGTTGTGAATTATATATGTACACTGAGAAATGAAATTTGAGAGCCCGTGGTAACGCACGGGCATTTGTACTAGTATCATATATAAGTATCATGTGTATGATACTACTATATGTTATTATGTCTACAATGCATTGTATCATATGGTAGTACCATAATCTTCTTATATTAATTGATTTGTAGAATCTCAATGCAAATATATGTACAAGATTTGTTTGACATTAAATTTTCTAGTACTACGTGCTATGATACGGTATCTACCTATGATACTACTATCATCTCTCTCATCTTTAATTGCACTACCACATCAGCTTTTTGCATGCATGTGATGCATGATACTACCTATGATACTCCCATTGTGGGTAGTCTGAGGGGAAAGTGGGTGGTGTTGTTTTTTTTCTCATCCAACCGGTTTTGGTATTTTTGGTGCTCGTATCGATATATATATATATATATATATATATATATATATATGCACACACACACTACTTAAAAAGAACGAATGTGTTCTATTTCCTCCGGTCACATGTTTGGTCAAGCATATTCTTAATAAGACAATTCTTTCCTCCACAAAATCTCCCAATCACTTAATACACACATATGACATGTTATCGGTTCGTCCTCCTCCTCTCGGGCCGTACGCGCATGGCGATCGGGGAGGCGACGATGTACGGCGAGCACAATCCCGCCGCTTGCTCCTGCCTGGCCTTTCCTTTCACACCTTCCACAAAATCTTCCCTTTGCCCCAATTCCTACAGATCTTATGGGGTTTCATCCTTGCTAGCCTTTTTCTGGCACTCCTCAGATCTCCTAGGTTTTCTATCAGTGGCGGCACGAAAAGGGGCTGAGGCCGAGGCAAGCGACCAGATCGTCGGCAGTGTCCGCGGCCATTGAGGCATAGAGATGGACGAGGAGGTTGAGCCGTCCGTGGCGGTTCGTCGTCGTCCTCATCTCACCCAAAATATCACCACGTGCATTGTGGTCACCCGGCATACCACTGCATGGTGTAGTATGCAAGTCTGATATAACACCAATGAAACACCGTTCCACGAGTATTATATCGCTCAGAGTGGTACAACAGAAAACATATGCGGGTCCAAGGCATGTCTATAGAATTACATACAGTACTCGTTACATAAGATCAGCACAGCCTCCTACTTTACAATGAGGTAAATCTGCAAATAAACTCCGAAGAACGACTCGTAGTCTAGTCTTATCACGGACTCTATTTGTAGAGTATTTAACTAGCTACAGAGGCTATGAATAGATTCTAGCTAAATAGGAGCTAGGTTTAGAAAGCTAGTTCCCCTCTATGGCTAAACTAGGTTTTCTCCTTGTTGGATGTGGTATCTGACTCCTCTGACAGGGTCCTGTCTCTTGAAGTAGTTGTTGACTCCTTGGTCTTCGAGTTGCGCTGTAGATCCTCCTTCGATGCATCCATATCTAAGCAGGGGATTTAAGAGTGGGATGAGTACGAGCGTACTCAACAAGTTCATTATAGGAAAGAGGTGTTTAATGCACTAGCTACAGCATTAGACCAGAAAGTCTAATACCAATGCAAATTTTCATAACCAATTCTTCAAAAGGTTGCTTTTATTCAGAAGAACTATGTCCGTCAGCCTTCACCGGTTTACTAGAGCTTCATGGAGCTCCTTTCCGGCAGCGTTCGCAGTTCCATATCCCGGAACAGGGAGTGACCGGTCACGGTTCTTTACACTCTGCAGAGGTGTGTTGCTTTACCCATAAGAGATCTTAACCTTGGTGCCAACCGAGCACGTTACCCGTCCACACTTCCTTTGGTGTGAGGCCCGGTATAAGGTCTAGCCAATCATGTTCCTCCGCTACCTCGAACACCCACCCGTTGTTGCATGCCCCGACCCTGGGTCCACGCCGGTCCCATTATTCCCGTAATTTCAGTGGTGGACCCCGACCACGACGACAGTGCTGGGCTCTACCATACACTCCTAAGCCGGTAGCCGCAACCCATCATAGACCGCATTACCGTGGGGAATTAGAATGGGATCCCCACCCTCCGGTTGTTCCGCAAGACACAACTGCTACGGCAAGCAATGCTTTACCGTGGGGAATTAGAATGGGATCCCCACCCTCCGGTTGTTCCGCCAGATACAACTGCTACGATAAGCGCATCCGTTGATGAACGAGAGGTGGAAACACTTTTGACTACTCCGTCCCACTCCGGATCTTATGGTTAACACGGGTATTACGGCACAAGAATCACTGGCGACATTTGTTGTTTAATCCTAGATGGATATAAACCCTTACAATGGAACCTCCACCATATCAACACAATCCATGGTTCCATTGCCCACCACTTAGTCATATTCATAGTTATGAAAATAGTGGTTTTGCTTTTTATGCAATAGTGATAAACATAGTACTTTGCAAGTAATTTGATAAAAATACTCAAATGACATGAGCAAGCGATGAACTTGCCTTTCTTGACTCGCAAGATTATGCAGACAAGGTCTTCGATACGCAATAACTCCAAATTCTGAAATAGCATCATCGTCCGGTAAGGACGATGTTTAAAACATTGCCAAGGATGCGATAATGCATAAGTATGAGATGCAATTGCTCTAAGCATGACCTAACCCCGATGATTTAGGATTAGTGAGTTGTAATGATTAGTTCAAAGTGTGTTGCACTTTTAGAGATGGTTCACAAACAAGGTTCTTATTAGGGGTTGATTACCTAGAATCATAAACAAGTAATGCAATACATCATAACAATAATATTAATAGCACACAATAATAAGATTTGGTATAATCCTTGTTGGTACAATAATATTAATAGCACACAATAATAAGATTTGGTATAATCCTATCATGTAATGGATAGTTGTTGGTTTGATTACTATAAGACATGGTTAATGATTGCTTATCATATACTTCAAAAGAATAACTTTTGAAGAACATGTTCTTTGATAAAGAACAAGTATGATAATTAGGATTGTGGAGTTCTATGGTTTACTATGGTTCTAATTGGGTTCTAGGGTAAGGATTAGATGGATCCCAACAATGTTGGATTCATCAACACCTAGGGCTTGTAAGCTTGAGTTAAGATGTCGTCGTGGTGAACAGACAGATGCCATAGGATGGCTTAAGTTGGGGCCGAATGGGCGCAAGAGGATTCGGGGGAGGGTTTGTGATTAGATGGGATGAACTTCCGGATGGTTTCCTCAAGAACTTAGCCAAGGCTAGAGGTTGAAGAAGAAAGACATAAGGAAGAACTCACTCTAGATCATCTTCTTTATTGATCTCAACAGGTTACAAGTTTCTCAGTACAAGTGTTCTTCTAAACCTAGCTCTCTTCGTGCGTCTGCCCGTGAGAAGGGCTGCCCCCTCTCCTTATATAGGGGAGAGGGTGGCTTACAGGGCAAGAAACCCTAACGGCATCTTTGACTAGACAAACTACTTTACAAAGCTACTTTAATCATAGATGACACCGGAGTCCTCTTTAATCAGGGATGCTGACGTCCTCCGGCTTCTTTGACCGTCATCCTTCTCTTATCGTCAGCCCTTCGTTTAAAGCTACTTTGCTTAGCTCATCCTTGTCTTCTAGCTCTGGAGAGAATCTTTGACCAGTCCTGCCGACATGCTCTCCCTTCCGGTATCTTCTTATCCGGTTCCGGCATACCCCTCTTGGGGATACCGGCTTAGCCTCACTTAGCTAAATTCTTATCTCTATGTTCCGGCACGAACATCAAACCGGTATCTTGATGGCTCAAACCATCCGGTTTAGCATGCCTTTGGCATACCGGGGGTCATCCCCCTAACATTAGTCCCCGAAGCTGGTATAGTCTGGCGGATCCTATCCAACAGACCATGCCAGGTTCTTTTATCTTAGGATACCGGTTTAATCTATCCGGCATTGGGCTTGGATCCGGCACCTTTGCCCGGATTATCGCTATCTCTTTTTGCAAGACATTATCCGGTGTCTTATCCTCCGGCATCTTAGTCATTAAATACTTCCTCGGCGAAGTCGAGAATATCTCGGGCCCCGCGCCTGTCAGTGACATGCGCACTGTAACTGACACACCAGTGTCAGGGGTCACTTCCCTTCGGCTTCTGCGCGCGCATTAATTGCTTCACAGTGAATCCCAACCACTTCTCTGGATCCGTGTGTACCTCCCTGTGGCTTTCTATTTTCTCGCGTGTACCATCATGCCACGTGGCGGCCCGTGGAGCGAACCGTCGCGGCCCACGACCCAAACCACCAAGGCCCAGCGGTTTTCGGCCCACGTCTCCCTCTTCCTTTATAAGGGGGAACCGCTCCTTCTTCTTCCTCTTCTCGCATTCTCCAGTTCCTCGCGCACAAGTGCTCCTTGCTCTCGCGTCTCCGCCACTCCGTTCGCCGCTTGAGCTCCGCCGCCCAGCGAATCTTCGCTACTGCTTCGCCGGACGTCGCCGGACTTCACCGCGTGAAGAACTCCTGCAGCGCTTCTGCCCCAGCCGCGGCATTGGTGCTTCTTTGAGCTCTTCTTCACCTCGCCGCCGACGGACTCCCTCGCCCACGGCAAGCTCGCCAATCCACCGGCGAACTTCTTCCTCTGCGACTCCGCCGCCTCAGGTTAGGCTTAATCTAGGTTTACCCTTCTTTTGCTTGCTTTCCAGATCTCGACTCGGTAGTGTATTTACTTCTTCTTTTTCTTGCTTTTTCTCTCCTTCGTAGATCTTCGCGCGGGGGTAGATCGTGGGATTCTTGTTTCTCTTCACCAAATCTCATGTCTAGCGGGGAATCTCCCTCTACTTCTTCTTCTGCCTCTTCCTCCGCTAGCCGGCGCAGCAGATCCTCCGACGGGCTGTCCGCCGATCTTGCCCGGATGGACACTGACTCCGGTAGCAATCATGAATCCGGTAGTTCTAGTGAGGGTTCCGGTATGGATTCCTCCGGTATCACCCGTGGGGCCTGGATGGGCTCCAACGTTACCAAATACGAGATTGACTGGCTTTACCGGTCCAGGAGGATTCCGGAAGGAGTAGCCTGCCGGCTTCCTCGCGATGAGATCGTACCGGAGCCCGAACCCGGTGAACGAGTTGTCTTTCTCGCTCACTTTGAGCGCGGCTTCGGCCTTCCAGTCTCTGATTTCTTCCGGCGTTTCCTTGATTTTTATCAACTTCAACCTCACCATCTTCCCGGCAACGCCATCTTCTACCTCTCTTGCTATGCCACCTTCATGGAGGCTTATATCGGCATTCGTCCCACTCGTGAGACGTTTGCCCGCTTCTTTGCTCTTCGGATCAACTCCGTTCAGGGCAAGGAAATTCCTAAACCCAAACCTCCCGTACAATGCGGGTCTTGCATCATCGGCTCCCGTCAAGGGAGCCCTTTTTTCAAGTTCTCTGGTCTCGAGTCATGCCGGCTATGGCAAGGGACCTTTTTCTATGTGAAAAACACGGGCGCCGCAGACCTTATCGACCTGCCGCCCTTCAATCCGGCGCCACCCACGAGGGCCAACTGGAGCTACAATCCTAAGGAGTCTCACATAGAGACCAACCGGATCATACGCTTCATGAGACAGCTGATGAAGAGCACCGGCATCTGCTCAGATGATATTATCCGCGCGTTTATCTCCCGCCGGGTGCTTCCTCTCCAGCGCCGCACGCACAAGATGAGCGAGATGCACGGTCCCGGTGATCCTACCAAGATCACTGGAATCGCTCTCAGCAAGAAGGACATCGTCCTCAAGGCTGGGCAGATCTGCCAGACGGCCATGCCGCAAGACTGGGAATGGGGTCTTCGGCCTCTTAGTTCCACTAACCCCCCGACCCAAGAAGTAAGAAATTACGCAACTCGGGTCGGCTTACCGGTAACTTTTGCATTGTGACTAACCCCCTTTTCTTTTTCTTTTGTTCTTTCAGGCCAAGGATCGTTTCCCCGGCATCGAGTCTGACCAGCGAGGCCCTTGCCGGAAGCGCGGTTTAGACAAGTTCGACCCCGTCCCCGTCATTCATTGGCGGGATCTGAAGATGGGCAGGACCCCAGCCTCGCGCCTCGGCAGGTCTCCGCCGGAACCCGCCGGTTCGTCTGACGACTTGACCTTGCTTGAGGTAGCTTCTCTATTTGATCTCTCATATTTTATCGTTATCGTTCCTCTGTAGATCTTCCCTCAGCCAACATCAAATCACAGGTCCATGAGCATGTCACCCCGCTGCAGGCCGCGGTTGGCCAGGAGTTCCTGGACAACCTCACCGTTGGGGGCAAGAAGAACAAGACCCCGGCCTCGGATTCCGGGTCCAGCCAAGCCCCTCCTGCTAAACGCTTCCGGACTGAACCCTTCGCGGGGAAGCAAGTAGGCACGAGGCGCTACAAGGGCAAGCAGATGCCCACTTCCTCCGGGTAAGCCCCATTCCTTTGCTTGTCTCATTTTTGCCAAGTCTTTTCCGGCTGCTTTTTTCCAATTCTTTCTTTTTCTCTCTTTCAGCCCTGCGCTCAAGCTTGGGCCCAGGACTGAGGGCTCTGCCGGCTCCGCGAGGACCTCAACTCCTCCTCCTCACTCAAGCCCGACACCATCTGGTGCCGAGCAACATCTCCGCCTCCCCTCCGGGGGCACCGCAAGTTCGGGGCGCGCGGCCCCTAAATCTCCTGATCACCGCGCGGAGGAGGATCTTATCTCCCCTCCAGAAACCCAAGACACCGGCGCCAGCAACATCGGCGCCGAAGAAGAAGCTGCCGGGCGGGCGGAACCTTTGGTTCCTCCCGTCCAGAAAGAAAAGAAGAAGAAGAAGAGTTCACGCTCTTCCCCCTCCAAGGCCGTGCCGGACACTTCCGTGCCGGCAACCTCTACATCAGCGCCAGAAGCTCCACTTCCTGAGCAGACTGACGCCACACCAACGCCGCCGCCGGAAACCTCTATTCCTGAGGCGACCGGTACCATGCCAGCACCTCCGCCGAGCCAAGGACCTCCCGCGACTACACCAAAGCCACCGCCGGCGGCCCCCAAGATCACTCAGCGCCTCAAGCCGGGGGCATCTCGCGGAAAGGCTGTGGACGGCACCGCCTCAAGCGGCTCGCGGTCCTTGGTGCTGCACGTCGGGCCTGCCGCCGCTGCGGTCCCGGAGAAACCTTCCGGCCTTCTGGGCCGGATTGTTGATCTCAAGCGCGAGGGTAAGGAGTTGGGGCATCTTCTCTCCTACGCCCAGAAATGGAACGAAGCGGACATCTCCGCCTCCACGAAGGGCTTGGGGAAGGACCGCCTTCCGGCGCCGGATCTAGCTGGGCTGCGGTCCACTGAAGAACACTTCATGCGGCTCAAGCGAGCCGTAAAGGAGTTCGACAGTGCCTGGTACGATGCCACCAGCAATGTCGTGGTAAGTTTCTCCAATCCTCTTGTAAGTTTTGCTGATGCCGGTTTGTTTCTTTCCGGATCTTGTCTATCCTCCCAGTCCCCGAGTTTCGTGTTGAGAGCGCAGCTCTTAGCGCGAAACTTAACTAGAAACGCGCGAAACCGGCATAGCCAGTCCCCGAGTTTCGGGTTAAGATCTTTGCTCTTTCTTTCCTCACAATTATCTTCCTTTGAATAGAGCACCGCTGACGCCCGGAAGCAGCTCTTCGAGGAGCTTCTGTGGGAGCACCGGGATCTTTCCGAGGCCCACAGCCACTGCCAAGGTTTGTTTCCTTCCTCCTCTTCCGGCATCTTTTCACCGGAAACTTTTCTTCTTTCTTTGTTATTTACTAGCTTTTCGCATAACAGCTATTCCGGAAGCCTCCCTTGAGGCCCTCAAGGTCCAGGTTGCCGCACTCCAAGGTATCATTTTTGTTTTCCGGTTAACCTGCTTTCTCTGCATTGTATTAGTGCAATTTTGCTAACATTTGCTTCCCGGCCCTCAGAGGAGAAGGACAAGCTTGCCCGGAAGCATCAGGAGGAGCTGAGCGCCCAGGAGACCCGCTACGGGGAGCTCAAGCGTCAGTATGTCCAGCTTGGTCTTGACCATGCTAAGGCATTGAAAGCCGCTGAATCTGCTACCGAGGCCAAGCTTCAAGAGGCGCTGGAGGATGCCACCAATGCCAGCGTGGTGCTGCAGGCTGAGCTCGAAGAGGCCGCCAAAGCGCAGGAAGCAGCCGAGGGCAAGGCCGCCAAAGCGCATAAAGCAGCCACGGAGGAGGCCGCCAAGGCACTGAAGGCAGCTGAAGAAAAGGTCGCGCGGCTGGAGGCGGATCAGAAGGAGTACGATCTTCTGGTTACGCGGACTGTCGCGCTTGCCCTTCGTATGTTTTTCTTTTCCCTTTTCCGGTTCCTGCTTATAAGCTTATTTGTTCCGGTAACACGCGCTTAGCTTCTTTCCTTTGTCTTGCAGGGCTCTTTCCGGATTCCCAGACGCATGCGGTGAAGAAGGTCGAAGAGCACCGGGTTGCCCAAGGGCGCACGGATTTGGCTGCGGCCTGGGATCCGTATGACCATCTGGTTGCGCTGAACTCGTGGGTCTCCCACATGCGCTGCGTGGACCGGAACGTCTCTGACATTCCGGAGGTGGCCGCCCAGCTCTTTAGGACTCTCTGGCCTGGAGAAGTGGTGCCGGACAACTTCTCCCTCATCGCCGACCGCTTGAAAGGTGCCGGCCGAAGGATCCGGGAGTGGCAATGTTCCGCTGCCCGTGCCGGAGCAGACTCGCGCCGCTCCGCGTTGCCCGCTCCCGGTACCCGGAGCTGGACCCGGATGCCCTCATTGGCGTGCGCGAAGGAGCTCCCACCGACTTGGACCCGGTCCTTACCGCTAAGCGGC